>NC_091129.1:159596114-159964864 GCF_040183065.1 Periplaneta americana
ATAATAATAATAATAATAATACTTACTTACTTACAAATGGCTTTTAAGGAACCCGAAGGTTCATTGCCGCCCTCACATAAGCCCGCCAGCGGTCCCTATCCTGTGCAAGTTTAATCCAGTCTCTATCATCATACCCCACCTCCCTCAAATCCATTTTAATATTATCCTCCCATCTACGTCTCGGCCTCCCTAAAGGTCCTTTTTCCTCCGGTCTCCCAACTAACACTCTATATGCATTTCTGGATTCGCCCATACGTGCTACATGCCCTGCCCATCTCAAACGTCTGGATTTAATGTTCCTAATTATGTCAGGTGAAGAATACAATGCGTGCAGTTCTGTGTTGTGTAACTTTCTCCATTCTCCTGTAACTTCATCCCGCTTAGCCCCAAATATTTTCCTTAGCACCTTATTCTCAAACACCCTGAACCTATGTTCCTCTCTCAGAGTGAGAGTCCAAGTTTCACAACCATACAGAATAACCGGTAATATAACTGTTTTATAAATTCTAACTTTCAGATTTTTGGACAGCAGACTGGATGATAAGAGCTTCTCAACCGAATAATAACACGCATTTCCCATATTTATTCTGCGTTTAATTTCCTCCCGAGTGTCATTTATATTTGTTACTGTTGCTCCAAGATATTTGAATTTTTCCACCTCTTCGAAGGATAATAATAATAATAATAATAATAATAATAATAATAATAATAATAATAATAATAATAATAATTTATTGGTAGAACAAAGATACTGGTTTTCTTGTAAAAATCACTATATTAGCCTACCCCCAGAAAGAGTACATACTCATTTTAAGGCGATGAGCTACTGAAATTTCTAAAATCCCCAATTTTTTAACTAGAGTTGAAATTTTTTACTGAATATGCATATCAATATGATAATCACACATTGTATATTTCAATCTTTTCCCATAAATACTTACAAAAATAAACTTATTTTGTTTTTTTTTTTTGACGAAAATCCTGTTTCGAAAAAAAATATGTTTTTTTTTTCAATAATTTTTCCTTAAAGGTAACACTGTACACTATTGTGCATTGTACAGAAAGTACAGAACCGAGTTTCACAAATTGCAACACAGGGAAAGACATAACTTATGCATGAAGTCGCCATTTTGTAAAAGTGTCTCTGGGACGCAACAATGATGAAAAACAAACGCTGCGAGCACACGATACGAAATTTCCGTAGCTCTTCTTTCATTACATGTAGGCAACACACATCCACTTTCATTTCTAAAGCTTACCAGCCACCTGAAACAGTATTTATTTAGTATTTAGTATTTATTTATTTAACCTGGTAGAGATAAGGCCGTCAGGCCTTCTCTGTCCCTCTACCAGGGGATTACAACTATAACATGAACAATAAAATTACAATTAATATTAAATTTACAATTACAATTACAATAAAAATTAAAGTACGACAAGAATACCTGATTAATGAAAGCTAGACATTTTATCATAGAAGTTAAGAACAAAGAATATTTTTGTATTTACTGAATTACTGAAACACCGATAATCATTTGAGGACATGGTATATTATGGTCTTGGGATTTATTTTAATTTTCCATTAATATAATATACAGGGACATCATTTTATTTTTACTTCAATTTTTATTGTACCTGAGTTTTTTAATGTACTTCACTCCCACCCTTTCTACTAATGCAGTTCAACCGTCTCCACACAGAATCAAGGCCGCATATAGTAAACAGCACTGAGTTAATGAGTATAGTACGTTCCAGAAATATGTTCGCGTTTTCCAGTGACGAAAGAGCTTTGAATATTGAATCATATTTTCGCACAGGTACTGTCCGTTTACCTGCATCGCATCCCGATTTCCCCCACCTGTTTCTGCTCCCCCCTCTGTAAAAGCTAGGCTGTCTTAGCTCTTTAAAAAAAATAATAATTTCTGTTAGGAATTGGAGGTTTGCGTAATATTATACAGCTGTTTTAAATTAGTTAAATAAAAGGGCCTCGTTAAGTAATTAACTGTCACGTGATTTCCCTCCTTTCTACGATCCTGCGACATAACCACTTGGACGGACAGTAAATAGCATGTCTGAGTAATTTTATCTTTTCGGATCGGGCAGAAGTAAAGAATAAATTTACACCATGTAAGGTACTCTTTTATAGAGTAGGTACAGAATTATTTCAACATGAGTTACTAGTACGAAGGACGAAACTGGCAATTGGAATTAGATGCAATATAGTGCGATAATATGCACAAAAGAACTAAAGCCTGTATCGAAATGAACGGCTAACATTTTAAAAAATGTGTTTAAATATTCATATTATAATTATTTTTTTAATTTAACTTCTTTCTCTATATTGTACGCTAATGTGCTGTAGACAGTATAATATACACTGCATAATGAATACGTTCGCATGGATAACTCAGTTCGTGAGTAAAAACACTTATTCTTAATACAGTACTGTATTTTGATTAAACAAAAACCTAATGAAAATTATCGAACTCAAATTCGCGATATTTCCTAGTTTACGTAAATGGATGAACTACTTTTCTTCCCTCCTATACCTAATAAAGTGATTTGTTTGTGTTTTACGCCAGTATCATCGAACTCCAGTCGTGGAAGGGGATAGCAAACTGTGTTTCCGGTTCTCTAAAGGTATAGCCAGGTTAATATTAAAAATGTTAGTAAAAATAAAATGATGTCCCCGTATATTTTTCCCTCACATAATGAAATGTAGGTCAGAATAATGTTAATATATTTCAATAGGTCTAAATTATTATACGTTATAAGATAGCCCTAAAACTTAGTAAGTTTGGCCTTAATTAAAAGCAAACAATGACCTAGGGCCCGTTCACACGGTACGGAAATTTCTCGAAGCGGACATTTATTCCAATCGATTTCATGCTGACTGCAATGTGCACACGATTCGATTCGTTCCCGTATGTAACTTAAATTTCATTATGCATGGGAAAAAATCGAACCGTGTGTACACTGCTGTCCGTAAGAAATCGATTCGAATAAATGTCCGTTTCGAGAAATTCCCGTACGTAGAACAATAACATCCATATTTCATTTTCGATTCCTCGTTGCTGGAAGGTAAACCTATATTTCATTACAGGATCTCCAAAGGTTGTAACATAGTTGAGTTCACGCGAAGGAATGACTCCAATGCTTGCTAATATAATGGGCCTAATTCTAATTTCTCTTATCGTGTGGAGGAAAGCGGGAACAATGATAAATTCTGTCATTAGTAAACGTCGCTAACATTTATGAGGTTGGATAGAAGTCGTAGAAATCACGAAGTACATAAGAAGGGATGCAGGAAGCGAATTCACACAGAGGGAGGGGAAGTCGGGTGTGAGGGATGGGGACAATTGACTGTAATTATACAGGAACATGGCGCTGGCAAACACACAAAACCCTCCCAATTGCTCCGTTACGGCTGGAAGAGAAAGACAGTTCTTCAGATTGCCTGTTACTTGTACACGTAAGGAAAACTGATGTAGGTACCATATGCTTATCACTTTAAAGTGCTAGCCACTCTTTGCAACAATAGTTTCTAATATGTGGGCCAAAATCATTATGTAGTCATTTACGACGATGCACTCAATATAAATAATAATAATAATAATACTTACTGGCTTTTAAGGAACCCGTAGGTTCATTGCCGCCCTCGCATAAGCCCGCCATTGGTCCCTATCCTGAGCAAGATTAATCCAGCTCTAACTTCATTTAGGTCAAAATTGCATAAATTCTTACTTAACAGATGAATTGCTGATTAATATTTGTTACTTATAATGAAACTAACATCTGTCCATTATTATTATTATTATTATTATTATTATTATTATTATCATTAATTTTTCTAAATATATTTACAAAACCTCTAATGACAATTACATTAATATTCTCATTATAGAAATAGAAATATATATATTCTCCCTGTAACATAATCCTAGTAAGCTTATATTAAATTAATTTTCATCATTTTACTAGCTATCTCAAATATTAAATTAATTATAATTCATTGAATTAAATTAGCTCATAAATTAAGTTACTACTTTACCTTATAGATTTATCTAAATTTAAATAAATGTGTAGTGAAGAATATTGCTGGAGAACCTTTTAATTGTAGTGTAAATATTTGTAATTTAAATTTATGTATTGTATTGATTAAGGCTGGTTGAGTGGAAGAGAAGGCCTTATAGCCTTAACTCTGCCAGCGAAAATAAAACATTATTATTATTATTATTATTATTATTATTATTATTATTATTATTATTATTATTACCATCATATCCCACCTCCCTCAAATCCATTTTAATATTTTCTTCCCATCTACGTCTCGGCCTCCCCAAAGGTCTTTTTCCCTCCGCCCTCCCAACTAACACTCTATATGCATTTCTGGATTCTCCCATACGTGCTACATGTCCTGCCCATCTCAAACGTCTGGATTTAATGTTCCTAATTATGTCAGGTGTAAAATACAATGCGTGCAGTTCTGTATTGTGTAACTCCATTCTCCTGTAACTTCATCCCTCTTAGCCCCAAATATTTTCCTAAGCACCTTATTCTCAGACAGCCTTAATCTATGTTCCTCTCTCAAAGTGAGAGTCCAGGTTTCACAACCATAAAGAATAACCGAAACAATAATAATAATAATAATAATAATAATAATAATAATAATAATAATAATAATAATAATAATATAGACATAGGGGACAAGTTACACACAGGACAAATATAAATTCACCGACAAATTCTATTGACTCTCAGGAGACATCATTTGAAGTAGTAAGGAACATCCCGGAGACCCTTTGCTTTTTAGCAACAGAGGGCGCGAAAGTGTCCAGGAAAGGATGGGATAATAAATTTACTTCCTGTAGGTCGTAAGCGCTCACACTGGATCTTCGCTCAGTTCACAACTGTTTACAAATCGCCTACTCTTCGTGCATGGCTTGAAATATCTTGACAAAGCTTTTCGTGATAGATGGATTTGTCGTGGCGGTCCAGGATCCTAGCCTGCTAGGTCACCTCATTTAAACTCGTTAAGATTTTTCTGTGTTGGGGTGACATGAAGACCGGAATTTATCGTAATCCAGTCGAAGATTACGGATCCTTTCTGCAGTCCGTGGCGAGATCCTGATTATGTTCGCGATGGTCAGGCGGGCAGTGATTGAGGTGAAGTGTCTGTATCGAATCAGGAGGATGTCACTTTGAACAAAATCTGTAGTAATTTGTTTTTGTTGGATTACATTACATCCAAGTGTTGATTTTTTTGTTTTTTGTATGTAAAATTCTACAGTGTTAATTTGATTTTTAAAACTAATTATGGTTTGTTAAAATAAGTTAGCTATTACCGGTACTCTCTATATATCTTGAGTATAGAAGCCTTGGGCAGTTGCTAGAATACGTCACATCGTAATCGTAATACGTCACACAACAATCGTAATACGGATATTATTTTATTTAGGCACCGAAATTGTTCTAGTGATGATGTCTGTAAACTTCTTAAATATCTGTATGTTAATGACAATTCTCACAATTATGATTCGTGGATTCTGTATTTAATATGCGGAATAATATTAGTTACCCTCTTAGTTAAGGGAGCAATGAAATATGTATAAAATATAAATTACATACAGGTGAGCATATAAAAAACAGTAAGTAGAATCATTTATTTGATTAATAAGTTTAAATTACTCCAGGTTTAGTGTAAGAGTTGTCTATGTAACGAGTACCGGGTACTAGGAAAATACCTATTATTTTATTTTTATTTAAAAAATAATGGGATAATATGAGTTTTCAAGACGGCTTTTGTTATTAATTTATTTCAATACGTATTACGCTCTATATATCTGCCTTGGGCAGTGACTAGTATGTGTTGCTAGAATACGTCATACAACAATCGTAATACGTCATACAAGAATCGTAATACGGATATTATTTTATTTACGTACTAAACATTTTCTGACAATGTCGATAAATTTTCTCAATGTTTATGTTCAGAATAATGAGTATTATGATAAATCCTGGATCTTTTATATATTGTGTGGTATTCTACTAGTCGATCACATAGTAAAGGCCGCAAAATTATCGATAGGGCCTACAAGTAAACTTAAGTGTAAAGTGATAAAGCATAAATAGTCTTCAAATAAAAATAATTAACACACTGTATTTTGTGGTCATTGCGGTAAGCGTAGGTAAGTTGGGCAGACAGCTAGGGCATAGACCAGTGTTGCCAAGTCAGCGGTTTTCTAGCTAAATCTGGTGTTTTCCGAATTATAATAATAATAATAATAATAATAATAATAATAATAATAATAATAATTTATTTAACCTGGCAGAGTTAAGGCCATACGGCCTTCTCTAACACTCAACCAGGAGTAAAGACTGCGTTACAAAAACACTACAAATTTACAAATTACACTACAATTTTACACACAAAACTGAATAAGATAATAATAATAATAAAAAATAAACAACAAATAAGAAGAAATCAGACATAGTATATAACATACAGAAAGAAAGAAAAAAGCATAATAATATGTGAACAGCAGGTCAAAATAAATGAGGCACACAAAAAAAAGACAATTATTCATAATAATAATAATAATAATAATAATAATAATAATAATAAGAATAGTAATAATGATGATAATAATAATAATAATAATACCAATAGTAGTAATAAAATAGTGCAGTACAAAGTATACAGTGAATACAATATTTTTAAGTATACACAGTAAGGAAAATTATGTTTATATATAGCTCAACTTATCACATTAGAGATATAACATTATCGGAAAATATGAAAACAAAAATATAAAATAAGTTGAATATCATTAGAACATAAAAAAATGTGAATACGTGGAAACATGCAATACAACACTTGTCATAATAGTAAGTTAGTTTGGCAACTCGTCATAAGATAATTTTCTAACTTGGATTTGAAAGAATTCAATGTTCGGCAGCCCTTGACTTCAGGCGGCAGAGAGTTCCAGTGACGAGAGGTAGCAACAGTGAAGGATGAGGAATACAGAGACGATGCGTGAAGTGGAATTTCTAGCGTGTTATCGCGTTGTGATCGAGTATTAATATTATGATAGCGAGAGAGAGTATGAAATCGAGCGAATAAATAATAGGGGGATGAAGAGTGCATAATTCGATATAAGAGAGAAAGTGAGTGCAGATTTCTCCTCTCATGTAACCTAAGCCATGATAACTTCTTGAAAGAAGGTGAGATATGATCATAGTATCGAACATTACAAATGAAGCGGACGCACGCGTTATGAACACGCTGTAGTTTCTGAGCGGAATCAATCCTGAGATCACTGAACAAAACGTCGCAATAATCGAAGTGAGGTAGAATGAGTGTCTGTACCAGCGTCTGTTTTAATTTAGATGGATAATGATACAATCTTTTTAGTGAATGGAGAATAGAGAATGCCTTCTTACATGTATATTTAATATGCGTATCCCAATTGAGATTAGATTCGAAATGTACTCCGAGATTTTTGACGGTAGAGCTAAACGGGATGATTGTTTTATTCAGTTTCACAGGTGGAATATTCAGGTCGTTGACTTCAGGAATTAATCTACGGTTCGCGAACAGAATAGCCTGTGATTTACATGCGTTTAGGTTAAGCCCAAATTGTTGAGACCAGGAAGAGATGGAATCAAGATCTTCATTCAGACTATTAATGCTATCGTTTAGTCAGCTACAGTCAGCTACAGTATTTCACCGTTATCGGCTAGCTGTTTATTTGGCGTTTTTTGATGATTCCGGCAGAAGGGGACGATATTTTTAAGTTTTTATGTCTGTGAAGATAGAATTGTTTTTATACGTACTTGCGGACAACAGAATTAATTAATCATATATCAGAGTTTAGTATGGTATTATCACAATTTTTCATTGTGCGACTATAAAATATCAACGTTTTATCTTAATTCGATTTGGTACAACCACGTCCATTTCCTGCCTCATCCATTTTTGTACAAATAAGGCATGCCGCATTTTGTTAAACTCTTAGTCTAATCATGTATGCATTGTTTTTGTAAATGAATTGATATATTTAATCATAAAGAGTAGATAATGAACTGAATTATTATTATTTTCATTTATGATAACTCCAGGTATCGATCAAATTCCAGCAGAATTAATACAAGAGGGTGGAAGTGCATTATATAGCGAAATTTATAAACTTGTACTTGCTATTTGGGAAAAGGAAATTGTACCAGAACAATGGAAGGAGTCCATAATTGATTTTTAAAAAGGGGGACAAAACCAACTGTGGTAACTTTCGAGGAATATCACTTTTGTTGACGTCGTACAAAATTTTGTCCAATATTATTTTGAGAAGGTTAACTCCGTACGTAGATGAAATTATTGGGGATTATCAGTGCGGTTTTCGGCGTAATAGATCGAATATTGACCAGATTTTTTGTATTCGACAGATAATGGAGAAAAAATGGGAGTATAAGGGTACAGTACATCAGTTATTCATAGATTTCAAAAAGGCATATGACTCGGTTAAGAGGGAAGTATTATCTGATATTCTTATTGAATTTGGTATTCCCAAGAAACTACTTCGATTAATTAAAATGTGTCTCAGTGAAACATACAGCAGAGTCCGTGTAGGTCAGTTTCTATCTGATGCTTTTCCAATTCACTGCGGGCTAAAGCAGGGAAATGCACTATCACCTTTACTTTTTAACTTCGCTCTAGAATATGCCATAAGGAAAGTTCAGGATAACAGGCAGGGTTTGGAATTGAACGGGTTACATCAGCTTCTTGTCTATGCAGATGACGTGAATATGTTAGGAGAAAATACACAAACGATTAGGGAAAACACGGAAATTTTACTTCAAGCAAGTAAAGCGATCGGTTTGGAAGTAAATCCCGAAAAGACTAAGTATATGATTATGTCTCGTGACCAGAATATTGTACGAAATGGAAATATAAAAATTGGAGATTTATCCTTCGAAGAGGTGGAAAAATTCAAATATCTTGGAGCAACAGTAACAAATATAAATGACACTCGGGAGGAAATTAAACGCAGAATAAATATGGGAAATGCGTGTTATTATTCGGTTGAGAAGCTCTTATCATCCAGTCTGCTGTCCAAAAATCTGAAAGTTAGAATTTATAAAACAGATATATTACCGGTTCTTCTGTATGGTTGAGAAACTTGGACTCTCACTCTGAGAGAGGAACATATGTTACGAGTGTTTGAGAATAAGGCACTTAGGAAAATATTTGGGGCTAAGCGGGATGAAGTTACAAGAGAATGGAGAAAGTTACACAACACAGAACTGCACGCATTGTATTCTTCACCTAACATAATTAGGAACTTAAAATCCAGACGTTTGAGATGGGCAGGGCATGTAGCACGTATGGGCGAATCCAGAAATGCATATAGAGTGTTAGTTGGAAGACCGTAGGGAAAAAGACCTTTAGGGAGACCGAGACGTAGATGGGAGGATAATATTAAAATGGATTTGAGGGAGGTGGGGTGTGATGATAGAGACTGGATTAATCTTGCACAGGATAGGGACCAATGGCGGGCTTATGTGAGGGCGGCAATGAACCTCCGGGTTCCTTAAAAGCCATTTGTAAGTAAGTATAGTATGATATATTATTTAATTTATAATTCCACATTATACTTTATGTAACACAGACATACTTAAAACCAGACTCATTGTTGGCAGGCACGTCTCCAGCTCAGTGTGGAATCAGATTACGAACCGACTGATGTGATTATGAATCCTATTGTTTCCGAAGTGTCCATTCTACTTCATTCTATTTTCAAGAAATGTGCCGCGTATAACTCTATACGTTCTATATGTGTGAAAAAAACGTGTTGACAGATTAGGTGGAAGAAGTTGCCGGTGGTAGTTGGAAAGCTCGCTGTAAATAGTGTAATGCGATATATTGAATGCAGAATATTCAGATTTAATTGTCCATACGATTTTGCATAGAACATAGAGCCTACGAAGTGATACACACTTTCCATAATTTAGTCTACATTTTTGTCAAATTTTTTAGTTCCTACAACTGTATAATTTGCATTTCAAATTTGGAAGTGATGCGTTAAGAAAAATCTGGACTTTTTCAACTACAGTTTAGCGGTTTTTTTAAGCTTGTGCAGCGGTAAATGGAATTCTGAGTTGGCAACACTGCATAGCACACACAAAATTAATGAATAATCCGTATGTAGCATTGACCCCATGTCTGTGTAAAAGATGGAGCATTATTTCCGCCATAGCAGACGCTTTTTGTTGTTTGGCGCTGTAGGAAGCATTCACTGACTGACTTGACCAAAACAATCGTCAACAATCAACTGTTTTTATTAATTTACGTGCTTTAAGCTCAGTAGGGCCTATTGTTAATCTCTTCGATAAGTATAGTTTTACAATGTAGTTCTGTGAGCCATACACTCAGCTGTGTCAATATTGTGCATTAGCTATCCTTGAGTGGGCGAGCCTTTGTAGGCATTTTCCACTTGCATCACAAAATGGCCGCATGATTTACCCTCCTGTAGTTTCCGGGTTGCAAGAGTACACTCCCTTTGACCTTTTCAACCACTCGACACGGTGCTTTTTAATAATGCGTTACAAGCCTAAACTCACGAAGTTTATCACGGCATTGTGTCTGCATTATAATAAATTGGCGATTTATTTACAATAATAATTTATTTAATCTAGTAGAGATAAGGCAATCAGGCCTTCTCCACTCGAGAGGAGATTAAAGGCAGAATAAATATGGGAAAAGCCTGCTATTATTCCGTTGAGAAGTTTTTATCATCCAGTCTGCTCTCGAAAAAGCTGAAAGTTAGAATTTATAAAATAATTATAGGCCTGTTACAGGTTGTTCTGTATGGTTGTAAAACTTGGACTCTCGCTTGGAGAGGGGAACAGAGGTTGAGGGTGTTTGAGAATAAGATGCTTAGGAAAATATTTGTGGCTAAGATGAATGAAATTACAGGAGAATGGAGAAAGTTACAAAACCCAGAACTGAATGCATTGTATTCCTCCCCTAACATAATAATTAGAAACTTTAAATCCAGAAGTTCGAGATGGGCAGGGCATGTAGCACGTATGGGTGAATCCAAAAACGCATATAGATTGTTGGTTAGGAGGCCGGAGGGAAAAAGACCTTGAGGAAGGCCGAGACGTAGTTGGGAGAATAATATTAAAATGGATTAGAGGGAAGTGAGATATGATGGTAGGGACTGGATTAATCTTGCTCAGGATAAGGACCGATGGCGGGCTTATGTAACCTCCGGGTTCCTTAAGAGCCATTTGTAGGCAAGTAAGCAAGCTCAGTACCTAAGGAAAGCATAGAAAAAAAATTCTAAATTAAAATCTTTTTTGAAAGCTGAGAAAAAAAATACTAACTTCAATGTGATCTGTTCAGAAAACTCATTCACACCTTCAAAAGTTATTAACCGGGAAACTTTTCTATTTTTCAGTGTAGATAGGGGTCAAAGCGAGAGAAATGTTGAGATAGAATGGAAATTACTTTTTAAAAGTGATTGCCACTCAAAATCTTTATGGTTTCCGAGACAGCGAGTTAAATAAAGGATCATTCTCGCTTGGTAGGGTACTCACGACTCAACATTTTGTCTATTGGAATCTCAACGAAAAATTCTTTCCTGAGTCTTCTTGTACTTCAGCCTGAATATTTATCCATGTTGAGCTGTTCTAAGTAGATGAAAATCATCCACAGTGATAAATCTCAAACGAAATGCAGTGTTTTAACAACGAATTAGGCCTACGGTAAACTCCGTTCACTTTCACGTTATCCACCTACCTATAAATAGTGGTTCCGCTATTGAAATAGCTTCTGGTCTCTAAATTGAGACGATTCAACAAGGCTCATGACAACAATCACCTCCTACATAATAGCCAAATTGGCTAGTCTCTTATATATGAGACAACTCATCCTGCCTAAAGTGCCTAAGGTATTCCGTGGTTTTCCTAAGGCGTAAGACAAATGTCGAGATGAGCCCTATAAGAAATGGGCCACGGACCTATATGCCCTTCCCCATATATATTCCACTTATTATAAACGACGTATGCCCTAGTTCAGAACCTATAAATTGTCTATTAAATGTACGAGGTCACTCAATTAGTCGCAATTTGAAAGGACAGGGACCTCTCAAATTGCAGATTTAGATTTCACGGCGCTTCTTCTGACGGCCTTCACATGCTTTGTCATCGAACAACAGATGACAGCGTCTCGCCATCCTAACGGCAAACACCAGCCATCTCCTCCTCGCCCCGTTCCGTGATCACTTGATCAAATCTGTCCCCCTCGCGTATGTGGTACCTGAGAGGTTACGTCCAATTTCGGCTTCCCCTTCAAAATTTTTTAGAGCTCCTTCAGTGGAGCAGCGTAACCCGGAGTGAGACTAGTGGCCAACAGGCTTGGAGCTCACATATTTAGTTTTGTACAGCCCCCAACCCCTTGCAAGGACGCGTTTTGCGTACCTTTTAAATTTGTCCTCCCATTTCTCTTTCGATTTTTCGATGAAAAAGCTTCAGGTAAATGGCTCTGATTGGCTCTTTCATCAATAATGTACCATAGCCTAACCTAACAGTTAAAAATCTTGGCATTTTTATCGATAGCGATCTAAATTGGAACACTCAAGTAACACACATTTGCAAAAAATATTTTTTCAAATTCACTCCTTGATCCATATGAAAAAATTTCTACCACTTAGTCTAAAAATAATCTGATCCAGACGCTTGTAATGCCACATTTTGATTATTGCGATTCCTTGCTAACTAATGTAAGTTCACTCTTAGCTGAGATACTATAACGTGTTCATAATGTGTGCATTCGATTCATCTGCAATACTCGTAAATTTGACCATATAACACCTTCCCTCCAGTTACTTTCATGGGTGCGTCTGAAGGAACGAAGAACAATACATTCACTGTCTCTTCTCTTTAGAATCATGCATACTTCTACTCCGAATTATCTGTTATCGAGCTTTCAATTTCTTACAACTCTTCGAAACCGACATCAATCACTTCTTTCTATACCTCATCTTAGAACGTCTTTATACTCATCTTCCTATACTGTAGAAATACCTCGCCTCTGGAATTCATTACCTAATGACGTCAGGGACTGCCGGACTTTATCACAATTCAAAATTAAATTGGAAAATTTTGTCTTAGTTAATGTTTTTAGGTATTGCTAGAAGTATTCATTTGTGTTTTTTTTTCTTATTTAATCTAGATTAAAATTGCAAGTTTCTTGTTTATGTTAGTTAATTAGTTAGGATACAATTAATTATGATACTTAATCACTCATTTAAAGTTTGTATGACTGCAACCTGTGTATATTTTTGTGTGGCTTTACTTTATTTATAGTGTTTTTCTCTCTCTCTCTCTCTTTATTTTTTGTGTAGCTTTATTTTATATATAGGTAGTGTATTTTTTTCTGTTTATTTCTATTATTGTATTTGTATTCCTGGTGTTGTGGAAGAGAAGGCCTGATGGCCTTAACTACACCAGAATAAATAAATAAATAGCTTAAGCGTTTAGCGTGCCAATAAGGTGCGAAAACTCTCTAATATCTAACGTGCAGAGCAAGCATTTCTAACTGCAGAGTTGTGACGTCGGAGCACGCTTTTCCTCTCGGAGAAGAGGTCGGAAAAATAGTCGAGAGTCGAGCTCGAGGCTGTTGCATTGTCAGAGCTATTAGCTGTAGAATGTATAAAAGTGTGTGCAATGTAGAGAATAAATAACGCACAGAAAGGAAAGTAGATGTCGGTTCTTTTGATCATTATGAAACCGAGACGCAGCGCTGGACATCGTATTGAAAACAGGCCTGCTATTCATACTAGTAATAGGCCTACAAAGGAATACAAAAATGAAATAGTACAGGGTGATTATAAAGTAAGTACCCATTTCTAGGAAAACGGACTTCAACGAGGCTGAAATGATAATTATAAGGAAGTACAGTGATATACCATACAAAATCACTGCATTTCGACATGACCACCTCTTATGTCTCGACACATCTCCCAGCGTTGACCGAGTGTCGAAACACCCGTTCCATAATATCCGGTGTAATGAGGCGTACAGCGTGTCTGATGCGACGTTTGAGTTGGTCCACATCTCTTATCTTGACCCTGTACACTTGAGACTTCACAAATCCCCAAACAAAAAAATCTAGTGGTGTTAAGTCTGGAGAACGGGATGCCCACAACCTTGTTGACCCGCGGCCAACCCATCGTCCCGGAAATGTAGCATTAAGATAATCCCGGACAATGAGAGCGAAATGGGCTGGTGCCCATCCTTTTGGTAAACAACAGTGTCTAGAATTCCATTGGCTACCAACTGAGGCTCAAGAAATTGTTGCAGCATATCTAGGTAACTGTTTCCAGTAATTGTCGGTTCGCCAAACATGAAAGGTCCATAAACCGTCGATTTTGTTATTCCCAACCAAATGTTAACTTTCGGTGTATCCCTCTGCCATTCTCGGATCTCATGTGGTTGTTCCGTAGCCTAAATTCTGCAATTGTGACGATTCACTACGCCACACGTGTGAAATGTTGCCTCATCGGAAAACAACACATTGTTCATCAATTGTTCTTCTTCTGCAGCCTGCACATAGCCTCTCGAGCGGCATAGTCCTCTTGCTCAAGGTGATGCAGGACTTGAATTGTGTACGCTTTCATGTGCAGGCGATAGTGCAATGTTTTCCAAACTGTCGACTGAGGGGTACCGAGTTCTCTGCTAAGCCGCCTGGTGGAAGCAAATGGGCTACGTGTGATAGTCTCCTCAATACGCGCCACGGTGTCATCTGATGTGGATGGCCGCCCAGAACGTTTAACATCGGCAACATTGCCTGTCCTCTTGAATTTGTTCACCAACTTGCTTATGGTCTTCCTGTTTGACCCAGGTTTTCGGTACCTACGATTGAAGTCCTTTTGGATCCATTGGTATGTCCATCCACGCAACCTTCCACAAATAACTGCTATTCGTTCTTCAATGGACAGCATTCTTTCAAATTAACTGAAAATAAAAAGTAAAAAAATAGTTATTTCACAAAAATGGGTACTTACTTTATAATCACTCTGTATTAGGAACAGAATTAGACTTATTATACATAATATATATAAATCCACTTGAATTTGCACAATGTGTGCTAAGTCTTCACGTAGTTTGATCCTTATTTCCACTCGCAAGCAGAGAACCACGAATTTTTTCTCTGCAGATGGCAATGAAGATGCTTTACTTTGTAAATGCTGGTATTTTTCTTCAAGGCATTTTAATTTTTCTTTCCTATAGCTGTGAGCTGATTAACTTCACTTCCAATAGAATTACTTATTTTAGAACACTTTGCAGAAATTTCAGTGTTGTATTTACTTGCATTTTCATTTATGTATATCCACAACTTAGAAAATAAGCCATAACATTATTTAAAGACATGCAGTTCTGCTGTCTGTGTTATATCAGATGACTTTCTACATAAGTATGATATGCCTACGTACTAAATTAACTGCATTTAGCTTGGGTTGACACAAAGGGTTTTAATTAAAAGGCCCAGTCGCCCAAAACTATAGTTTACTTTAAAAATAAGTCCACATGAACTAAGTGTGCATTAAATGTGTCAGAAAGATAACAGAATTATTTAACTATATTAGCATGTAACTCCCTCATTCTTAATACACTGATATATTTTTAGTAGGTACTGTAACTGCTAAGTTAAACTGGTTTCCCATAAGCCACTGCTTCGATATTTATTTATTTATTTATTTATTTATTAACTTATTAATTTATTTATTTATTTATTTATTTTTTAATTAATTTATTTTATTTATTATTTATTTATTTACTTATTTATTTACTTTTAAATTATTTTATTTAATTAATTTATTACTTATTTATTTACTTATTAACTTATTTACTTATTTATTGACTTATTAATTAATTAATTAATTTATTTATTTTACTTATTTTAATTAATTTATTTGATTTATTATTTATTTATTTACTTATTAACCTATTTATTTTTTATTTATTTATTTAATTTATTTATTATTTATTTACTTATTAAATTATTTATTTATTAACTTATTAATTAATTAATTTATTTATTTACTTTTTTAATTTATTATTTATTTACTTATTAATTAATTAATTTGTTTATTTATTAACTTATTAATTTATTAATTTATTTATTTTTTTAATTTATTTATTATTTATTTATTTACTTATTTATTTATTTATTTATTTATTTATTTATTTATTTATTTATTTATTTATTTATTTTGCTATAATTGTAACATAAAATGTAGTATACACAGATAAAAATTTTAGCTCACCCCTGAAATAGTAAAACTCGTCCTCAGGGACGGATTCCTGATTTTAAATTAAGAAGTATATAATACAATTTGTTTTGTGTCTACTACGCAATAAGAATATATACATTTAATTTTACTTATTTTTCATTTCTTATAAAATCCATACATAACTTTTTAAAATTAGTTAATACTAGAATTATTAGAATTGACGAGATTAGGAGATTTAAAGATAAATTAGTTATATATTCTTGGGCCTAAATTACTAGTATGGCGTGGTGTCTACCTGGATCGCTACGGGGAAAGAGAGAACCTCGCTATGACGTCACAGAGCATACAGTTGGAAGTGACTGATGTAGAGAGTCCACATTGCCTGCTTCGGACGGTGGCTCTTCATTAGTGGATGCCACTGTACCGCGCAAGGTTTGAACTGATGTCGCCGAGTTTTAGTATTGGTCGTTGGCGGGCTGTTTAACATATTTCGTATTTGGGGCGAGTTACGTACACGCAATCGCCCAGCACTGGTATCCACGCCGTCTGCATAAGAAATGCAGGCAACCAGTGGACCGTTACGATGTTTGCGTACGGAGCTAATCTAAATTATTCTGATGGTTTTAAGAGTTCCTGCGCGGGACTACTTTCGTTTTATCAGTCATTCCAGCGCCAGCGGTACGTCCTCTACCCAAGCCGTGCCGTGGCTGGAATTATAAATGTTCCCAGATAACAGGCTGATAAAAGAAGTCGCCGAGACATATTCCAACATTTCTCTCAAGTCCGTGATTCATTGTATGTAAACCGTTTTAAATTTAAACATTGACCTCCAAGCGGAGTTACTACAGCAGCAGCTGTAAAGGAGTAATTAGGGAGCGGATTTTTATGTGCTAAAAAATTTAAATATATTTATTTTTTATGTGCTAAAAAGTACGAAAATATTTGCTAAAAATATAAGAAAATATATATTTTTTTTAATATGACAAAAATACCTTACCTACGCTAATATGTTTTCGCGGGATATCAGCCGAGTTAAGATTTTGGAATGCTCCTGCGGAGCATTCCAAAATCTTAACTCGGCTGATATCCCGCGAAAACATATTAGCGAACCAACGCCGAGAAAGCCTCAAATCATACATACCTTACCTAGCTTGAAAAAAAATGTTACTAGGTACTTACCAATCACACTTGAGTATCAGTTGCTAGTAGTTGTCCGAGAATTGCAGTGAACAACAAAGATCATTTCCAAATTCTCCATCACAAATGCATGCCCATTATCTCTGAACAACGACTTATACTGTGAAAATGATCTTTCCACATCACAGGACGTCAGACGTGCATGTTTAAAGAGAGGAATGTCACAAACACTTACACCGTCAATTTCACCTACAGGCACACCCTCCAATACTTGAGCAACTTTACACATTTTTTTTATATCCACTGTTTTGTCGTGAATGCAGCGGCAATGCGCTTGTTTCCAGACATGTTGGGTTACCTGAGAGCGCTGATCTGCACTTACTGATTTACTACATGGTTGGCAAAATAACACTTTTCCGTCGGTAGTAAAAATGTTTTTAAATTCATCTTACATATTGCTGTTAACGCGATCTTAAACTCGATTTGATTTTAGGCATCTTAAGAGGCTAATATACACACGTCTTCAGTTCTCAGAACTTGAGGCGATACTATTACAAAAATGGATCACGGATACACCACACAGCCCATAGAAACACGAAGCAACCAAGAATTCTTAAAAAGATAACGTATTTCTGACTGATATAATTGATTTAGTTTTAAAATATTTAAAAGTTCTTGTAAAAAAGTTATTTAAGTTAAAAAAAACCGAGATTTATGTGTTTATAATAGATTTCCTGAAAATATGTATTTACATAAGTTCCTTGTGAAAATATGTGTTTTTATGTGAAATAAAATTCGGGTTTTAAACTTGAAACTCGACATTCGGAATTTTTAACTTTGTTGATTGTGTTTTATCACAAACAAGAAAAATATTTAATTACATAGGAATCCGCTCCTTAGTAATGATATTAATGTTTAGGTGAGGGGTTTGGACTTTTTCCATTGCTGGTTGTCACAATGAAAAAATTAAGACACAACGTTTCGAAGGGTGGTTCTCCCTTCGTCTTCAGGTGGAAGGAAGGAGATAAAGGGAAAAACCTACCTTTCTCTCCTTCCTTCCACCTGAAGACGAAGGGAGAACCACCCTTCGAAACGTTGTGTCTTAATTTTTTATTGTGACAACCAGCAATGGAAAAAGTCCAAACCCCTCACCTAAACATTATTGATCCACCATTGCTTTCCAACCCCTCATTTAGATCAGTAATGATATTATTTCACCAATATCATCAACAAGGAGCGTTAGGCCTATTACGAAGAGGTTTATCATTGACAATAAGGCAGACTCCGCTAATTCCGTGATACTAAGATTTTGGTGCAAAAATGAGGTTGAAAGATAGATAGATAGATAGATAGATAGATAGATAGATAGATAGATAGATAGATAGATAGATAGATAGATGGATGGATGGATGGATGGATGGATGGATGGATGGATGGATGGATGGATGGATGGATGGATGGATGGATGGATGGATGGATGGATGGATGGATGGATGGATGGATGGATGGATGGATGGATGGATGGATGGATGGATGGATGGATGGATGGATGGATGGATGGATGGATGGATGGATGGATGGATGGATGGATGGATGGATGGATGGATGGATGGATGGATGGATGGATGGATGGATAGATAGATAGAACTTTATTGTCGATGGCATAATGTATGCATAGACATGGTCAAATATATACAATTACAATTTAATTTAAAATAAGTCAAATATATATATATATATATTCATTTCAACGGCCCATGCGTGCATCCTCAAGACTGTAGGGACACAATTTTATTAATTTCGTTTTTATATAATTCCTAAATTTCAGAGAATTTTTTGTATATTTGATGTCATAAGGCAAACTGTTGTATATTTTGATACCAAAGACCATATATGTTCTACTTAAAAAAAATGAGTGATTTTAATTTAGGTACATTAATAGGTTTCAGGAAGTTACATGGCAGCATTTTTGCCTCAAATAAATTTACACAAAAATTACAAACAAGCAGTACAAATAAACAAAACGATCTAGCACTCTAGAAGGATTGGTATAATTTCATGATAGTACAAGAGTTTTAAAAATTGACATCAATTTCTGACTTACAAATCTACATTAATTACAATAGGTCTACATCATTACAGTTATTTACAACACTATCACTACTGGTATTTACATCCTGCACGACGTTTTCACTTCCACATTTCAATGAAGGGGCGTGGCACTACTGATTTAATGAGACGCTCTCTTGATTCAAAAACTGTTTTTTGTAGGTTAGACACATCGCAACATTATAAAACTATATTCTTTCAGAGAATTTATTTCCGTTAAAAAAAAAACAAAAAAAAATCAATTTTTTTATGATTCTGTGTACCTTGTCCACAGTCTAGTATAAACAGTCACGAAGCTTGAGTTTTGAGGGTGCTAGGAACAATAGACTGTGCAGGTACTATTTCGCATTGTCTGTAATGAGGCGATAGTAGCGACCCTAGTGGTTAGCAACTATCTCTGGATGCATATGTATTACGTATTGAGCTTCGTGACTGTATATACTAGACTGTGCCTTGTCCCCTTAAGTAACTTTGTAAATTAAATTGATTGTTAAGCTTTGTCAAGAGGCAGTCTTGAATTTCGAGGAATCAAAATACAAAACTGATTCTGGTACATTTTATGGATATAAGATTAAAGAAAACATAAAAGTATATTGAGAATATGGAGATGCTTTCTCACTGCATTTTTATAATTTTCACTTTGAATATTCATTTACCGATAACTGTAAATTATTTTTCATATCTGAACAGCTATTTTTTCTTAAAGTAGAGGTAGGGAATAGTTTTACGATTATAAATTATTTTATATTCTAATTTTCATACAAATCGGTTCAGCCATTATCGCGTGAAAAGATAACAAACATCCAGACAGACGACAGACATACAAACAAAAATTTCAAAAAAGTGGTTTTCGGTTTCAGGGTGGTTAATTATATATGTTAGGACCAATTATTTTTGGAAAATCGAAAATTACCAGAAAAATTTCGGCTACAGATTTATTATTATTATAGATGAGAGAACGTTTATAGAATTCTCCATTTTTATGCGATTGTCATTTAGCTAATTGCTGTAAGTAAACAAAACAACTTGGATACCAAAACTATGAAGTCACAATACAATACTTTACGTTACACACCTGAATGTTGCAATATAATAATTTCAATTTATTCAATTTAAATAAAATTCTTGCAATTCTGGTTGCTAAAAATATATTTTACATAAATAGTAAAGAAAATGTCTTTAGCGTACTCGCTCGAAATTCTGGCCGAGAGTGTCGGCCGTAGACGTCTCATTCGTCTACGAAAATATAACCTTCTTTACTAGTTACGTAAATAAGGTCAGTTGTATTTCAGAAAATATGAATTGTATTTCAGATTTGTCATTTGTATTTCAGATTAGTCAATTCAATTTCAGATAGTATCAGTTGTATTTCAGAAAACATCAATAATTGTATTTCAGATTTGTCTATTGTATTTCAGAAACTATTATTTGTATTTCAGAAGTTACCTTATTCTCCAATGCTAAATGCAATCGAGATCATTTGGAATAAAGTGAAGACGTAAAAGCCCATCTTGGAATTCCTGACGTCATAGCTCCTAGTGTTGTAAGCTAATAAACCTACAGTAGAGAGTAAAATTGATGGAGCAACACACATAATATTTTTAAAGGTCATGTTGATTCAGATAAGTTTTTTGAAATTAAATCAATAATAGTTTTATATTCTCAGTCAAACACTTATCTGCCATCCGATACTTTGATAAGTGTTTGACTGAGAATATAAAACTATTATTGATTTAATTAAACACATAACATTGTTGTTGGTGATTGTGTTCTTGCAGTACAACACAGTACAATTCATCATGCTGCAGCTTTAGCTATTGTGCATATGTCTGTCGGACGCTAAAATGCAATAAAGTTGAGGATTTTTTAAATCCATTTTCCATTTTTTTAACATATGTTAAAATCTCAAGTAGGCCTACATTTGTTATTTTGTGAAATAAAAGTGACTCTCTTAAATGCATTGCTTATTTTCTGAAACACATTTCATACTATCTGAAATACAATTGACAAATTTGAAATACATTTGATACCATCTGAAATACAATTGACAAATCTGAAATACATTTGATCATTTCTGAAATGCAATTGATATTTACTGAAATATAACTCGAAAATGTGTAAATAGTTGTCTAAATAGCCGGATGTGACGTCAGAAGTCATGATCCAAAGCTACATAGTGCTAAGCAATCAAATTCGTAGAAGTTACTATGTCTAAACAAAAATGTTTGCTTGATTGATGACTTGTTCACTAAAGAAACATGGATACCGTATCAGCAATTGAGGTTATGAAATCTGAAGATGCTTCGGAAGTGAAATAAAGTAAATATTGTTAGTACCTTCTTCACAATTCTTTAAATATTATTGTAATATATTAGGCCATTATCTTTGCCACATAACTCGCAATGAAACTGCATTAGGACACTTACTTCTTAATACAGCGCTGCACCATGATGTCATGGTTTTTAGAAAAAAAAAATGTATATGAAGGAGGCCGTGTTTCAAGCATGCATGTCCTAAGCTTCCTAGTGTTACAGTTGCTAGTGTGTAGTATGGACTTCAGCTTTGAGACACGGCCTAAGAATCACTTGTATTCTTTCGTTTCCCATGTCTCAAACGTCACTGTTTTGTTTCCCATTATCTAAAACCATATTCATACTTCCATATTGTCAATATAAAGAAGTAGGCCTATGTATCTAAACATTAACTTTAATTTTTAATGAACAAATTAATTATTGTCTAATCTTACTACCGGTCTAGAAAAACACTTCTAGGCTATGTAACTCTCACGTAAAGGCTATTAAGACATTCGTGCATTTTTCGACGCTCGCGCCGTTTTTTATATTGTAGTGTGTACTTACTTACAAATGGCTTTTAAGGACCCCGAAGGTTCATTGCCGCCCTCACATAAGCCCGCCATCGGTCTCTATCCTGTGCAAGATTAATCCAGTCTCTATCATCATTTCCCCACCTCCCTCAAATCCATTTTAATATTATCTTCCCATCTACGTCTCGGCCTCCCTAAAGGTCTTTTTCCCTCCGGTCTCCCAGCTAACACTCTATATGCATTTCTGGATTCGCCCATACGTGCTACATGCCCTGCCCATCTCAAACGTCTGGATTTTAAGTTCCTAATTATGTTAGGTGAAGAATACAATGCGTGCAGTTCTGCGTTGTGTAACTTTCTCCATTCTCCTGTAACTTCATCTCGCTTAGCCCCAAATATTTTCCTAAGCGCCTTATTCTCAAACACCCTTAACCTATGTTCCTCTCTCAGAGTGAGAGTCCAAGTTTCACAACTATACAGAACAACCGGTAATATAACTGTTTTATAAATTCTAACATTCAGATTTTTGGACAGCAGACTGGATGATAAGAGCTTCTCAACCGAATAATAACAGGCATTTCCCATATTTATTCTGTGTTTAATTTCCTCCCGAGTGTCATTTATATTTGTTACTGTTGCTCCAAGATATTTGAATTTTTCCACCCTTCGAAGGATAAATCTCCAATTTTTATATTTCCATTTCGTACAATATTCTGGTTACGAGACATAATCACATACTTAGTCTTTTCGGGATTTACTTCCAAATCGATCGCTTTACTTGCATGAAGTAAAATTTCCGTGTTTTCCCTAATAGTTTGTGTACTGTATTTTCTTCTAACATATTCACGTCATCCGCATAGACAAGAAGCAGATGTAACCCGTTCAATTCCAAATCCTGCCTGTTATCCTGAACTTTCCTAATGGCATATTCTAAAGCGAAGTTAAAAAGTAAAGGTGATGTGCATCTCCCTGCTTTAGCCCGCAGTGAATTGGAAAAGCATCAGATAGAAACTGACCTATACGGACTCTGCTGTAGTTATAGTAGTGTGTACAGCTACCTCAATATCGTAGGCATATTTTCCTTCAAAATAGTATGTAATGAAAGATTTAGACGGCTACTGTTATAAGCACTGTTGAGTAGAATTGTCCTCAACTTCTTCGGCACGGTGATGCTTCATTTCTGATGTAAAAGCGGCCGCTAACCTCCTTATGTATGGCGGTATTCATTCCTCTTTGCAACCGCTATGGAACGATTCAATGAATATCCTGATTTGTTTCTGAGTACAAACTCTCGGCTTTTGTATGTTTCTTATGGTAGCATGCACCATATTTACTGCTGTGCGATATCCTACTTCCATTGGCATAGGGGAAGTAGGGGGAATATGGGCACTTTAGTACTATTTCGGGTGCAATATCTCTCGGTTTTTCTAATAATTAATTTTACAGCTGGGATATGTTTCTTAACAATTTAGCTATATTATATAAGAATCCTGACTGCTTACTCCTAAACCTATGCAAGTAAAACTGCAAAATGCAAGTTAATGTGTTTTGCCCATATTCCCCCGAGTGTGGGGGTAAAATGGGCATTAATGATTTGAACCACAGTCAACTGAAAGAAGTGAAAAAACACTTAAAATACTTGAAAATATAACTGTATTAACTATATTATACAGGGACATCACTTTGTTTTTACCAACATTTTTAACATTAACCTGGCTATACTCGGAAATACTGTTGCCCCCTTCCATTACAGGAGTTTGATGTTACTAGTGCAATATGTAAAGAAATCATTTTGCTAGGTATAGGAGAGAAAAGTAATGTATCCATTTATGTTGTAGGGAAATACGATATTACGATTTTCAGTTTTATCATCACTTTTAAGGAATTTATCAAAATACAGTAGAGTAGTAACATTTTTTTTCTAAAAACTCAACTTTTCAGGCGGCTATGTTCGTTATGTAATGTCTACTTTATTTAGCATATTAATTATTGATGTTAACATACAATATAGAGAGTGCATTTAAATTGAGGGGGTCATAAGTAAAGGGATGTAAGTGCACTTAAGTTACTTTTGAGAAAATGAGGATTAAATATTTAAGCTTTCGTAAAACCAGTGAAATTTTTATTTAAATTTTAATGTGTCATGCGATTAAAATATCCCTTTGCCACTAAAATTTTAGATACTTTAGCTTACACTGGATGCACTTAACTCATGTTATTACAAATGTCACTAGCATTCCTTTGCTTCTAGCCATCTCAATTCAAAATAAGCTAATATGAATTTTTAAACAAGTTGCTGAAAATGGTTGCCGTTCATTACAATGCAGCCTTCAATTCTTTACGCATATTATTAAAAACATTTTGAATCATATCCTCCGAAATTGAATTTATCGTTTCTTCAATATAATTTTTAGTACAATATTATTAATATAGGTTATAGAAAACGCAACCATATTTCTGAAAAACACTATACACTGCAGTGTTTACTTCACTGCTTGAAGACTCCGAATGCAACAGCGGCCGTAAGTTTGTGTGTCTGACGAGAGCAAGGACATTAGTGGAAGGGTGAGAGTGAAGTACATTCAGAAATGCAGATACAATAAAAATGCAAGTAAAAATAAAATGATGTTCAGTGTATATTGTATACGCAATTTGTGATGGTTACTGCGTAAGGCCTTTGGTAGATGATGTGACTCTTTGGCGATCAGTGACGTTCGGAGATTCTAAGACATTTGAATCAGTGGAAGGAATTGTATGAATTGTGGATTTGTCACCTGATCCTGCAGTACCAATGTAAAGCATAATCAGGAATGACACTCATGTGCAGTGGAAAAGGTCCTGAAGCTCGGAAGGCATTTACAGCCAGACATACATATTGACACATCTGTTTCATGCTTCTTTGACAATGAAAGCAAACTCGACATTCGTAAAAGGTCTCCTATGTTACCTGAAGAAAGCTGTAGCACCACTGCTGTAAGCTTTCTTCAGAGGACCGAACAGACTCCTATCTGCTGATTGAAGCCAGGCTATGGTGTGTGGAGGAAGACAAAACATGCATAATCCATTTTCTACTGCAAAGTTAAGAGTGTTAGGATTACAACTATGTGAATCACGTCCACCTACTCTCAAAATTGCAGGTGCATGCTTACTGATGTCGAAATAAACAACGAAGTTCTTGATTATTAAGAAAAATATACGAGGTGTGATCAGTAAATTCCGACATCGTTTCTGCTGTGGGCGAAGGGATCATGTGATTGACACGCGTGCGCAGCAGTGACACTAGACGACCTTGAATATGCATGACATCTTCATTGAGACCTGTGTTACACAAGGTTTTGTTAGCACGTGCATCCGCGCATTTGCGAAATCACGATGGACTCGAAACTGGAGCAGAGAGCCAATGTTAAGGTCTTTGGGAAATCGGCAACCGTAACCCATGGAATGTTGAAGCAAGCCTACGGGAACGAAGCAGTGAGTCAGGCGAGGTGTTTTGAGTGGCATTCGCATTTCAGAAATGGCAGAACATGGCTTAATGGACGACGAGGGCCAGGTCGACCACACACGTGCAACATGCCGAAAATGTCGAAAAAATTAGAAAAATTGTGCATAATGATCCTCATGTCCATTTTGAATATGAACGACCACAAATCTGGAAAAAAGCAACGACGACATTGCGCCAGCTCACAGAGTTCAAAGAGCTCTCGCAACACTCCAGTTTTGCACCCGTAATAAGATAGTCGTCGTTCCTCACCCCCTTATTCATCAGCTTTGGCCACCTGTGACTTTTTGTTTCCGAAGATGAAATTCAAGAAAGGGTCCTCGTTTTGGCATTATGAAGGAGATCCAACCCGAATCGCAGAAGTGCTTGACAGACTTCAAGAACGCGACTTCCAGGAGGCATTCCAAAAATGGCAGACACATTGGGATCAGTGTATAGCTGCCCAAGTGGACTACCTTGAAGGGGATGGCAGCCAAATTTAAATGAGGTAATTTTATTTCCACTAATGAGATAGGACTCGGAATTTAATGATCACACCTCGTATCTCCTTAATGTAGGCAGACTACTTGTTGAAGTACACCTTACTGACAACAGGCAGCTGTTCTTTCACTCATTATTGTCGTCATTTCTTTTATAATGATACTTGGAGGAAAGTACCTCCCTGCTGCATTGAAGCCGGCCATAAGGGTAGTGTTTTTCCCTTTTCTTTAATAATAATAATAATGATTTAAGGTAAATGCAATGCACCACTTTGTGTTCTTTGGGTGCAATAACATTTTTCGCTCTTGTAATCATTTGTAGGCCATTTTCATCAAGATTGAAGTCATTTTTATGAAGTGTAATGCTTGCCCATATTCCCCCGAACATTAGCCCCATATTACCCCGACATGTAGAGTTTACTTTCAACAGTTGGCTCTACCGTCAACTATTCACAAAAACAACGTCTGACGCAATAGAACGGCAGTTCAAGATGTGTATTCTGTATGTATACTATAAGATTTTAACTATTTTGTAAAGGTAATGTGTAATCTATTGCATATAACATATCTAAAATAAGTATTGTGGCATTTTAGTATACTTGGAAGTCAATACTCACGTTTTAGATGGCTGTTTTAACAACAATATGAGACAACACCGCACAGCGCGCTTCCCACAGCAACCTTTACGATACTCTCACTTTATACTAATCGTTATTATTGAAGAAACATAATTCGTTGCAAGAGTTTCGACATGAAAACGTAATATTGCCCATATTCCCCACGTGCCCATATTCCCCCGAATTCCCCTGTCCATATTTTTCATATAAATATAAGTTTATTTCTGCATTGAGGCACATGAAGTATAGAATAAAAGAACAGTTCAAGTAAAATATTACTTTATTGAACTTTTAATTTGTCCGAACATCAATATAAAATATATAAAAATGCAGTGAGTGTCGTAGGATAGTTTCTTTCATGGACGGTGGCTCAAAACAATATGCGATGTATAAAATAGGCGGCAATTACTAATAACAGGGCTGTGAAACAGAAACGCCCTCGCTCTCTTCTGTGCGGTGCTCTATTCTTGATTTTGAAATTGCCCCTAACCTTCAGTAGTGTGCCATTATTTAACCCTCTTCTCAAAGATGAAGTTATTACTCGCTTCAGGTGTCTCTTTGAAGCAGTTGGGTAGAGCGATGTGATGTATGCAACAATCTCTCTTCGAGTACAACCGGTGGGTTTTCCTGAGTTTCTGATGGCTTCCATTACCAAATATATTATTTCGTTTGGCAAATCCATGTTGAGATAAAAATATCTGTTGAAATGAAACATGAACAAATGTGTAGTTGACTGACGAACAAAAATTTGCATAGGCCTATAATTAGCTATCCCAAGTCTTATAGTATTCAAAACAAAGAACAAATTTAATCGGATATACAGTACATTGTGACTCCACCTCTGTTATCCAAGCCATATCAAGTCCAAGATATACAGGGTGTATCAAAAATACGTGTACAAACTTCAGGCATGGGTTCCTTACACCAAAAGAAGGAAAAACGTTCATATGAACATATGTCCCATAATCCTTTGTTTCCCCGTTAGGAACTGTTCAACGCATTGGTACACTCATAATGTGCCAACACACAAAACTCATAACCAATGCTCGAAATGTCCTCCTCTTGCTTCTAGACATGCATGCACTCGTCGAATCATGGACTGTCGCACCCTTTCAAATACTCCGGGATGATGTCGAATGGTTTCGCAGGCTTCCATGGCACGTCGATGAAGAGTTTCTTGATCCGGGATGTCTGCTCCATAAACCAATTGTTTAAGGTGCCCCCAAAGATAAAAATCCAAAGGATTGAGGCCGACACCCAAATTTTCGGAAAACAAAACATTGATCAAGAGATTACAAGAACCAGGAAAAGAAATCACATTCCAATGGATCCCTTCTCATGTTGGTTTCAAAGGAAATGGGACGGCTGATCTTCTGGCGATAAAAAGCACAAAAGTAGTTGATCCTTCACAGGAAACAACTCTCTCTTTTTTCAGCAAAATCAATAATGGTTTCCAGTTTTAGAAAGGAAAGATCAAACAAACTGATAGAAATTAGCCAAGGAAAGATGTGGGCAAAATTGGTAACGGAAAATTATATAATTCCGGGAACTTCCTGAAGTGAAGCTGTAGCTGCATTCCGCGTAACAGGACACGACTGCTTGGCAGAATACTTCTAGCCTCTAGCGCTTCAACATTCTGGATTCATTGAACTGTATGCTGTCCAGAAGAATTGCCATCAACTGTGACCATTTTAGGAAATGTACTGCACTTCACAAATTCTGGAACGGGACGAATGGACAAATATAATTGGAGGCTAGAAGACTAATGGCTGAGTTTCAATAGTCTGGAGCATTGGATTAATAATAATAATATTAGTAATAATAATAATTATTATTATTTTATCGGACATTTCAACACACGTCCCAGGACTGTCAAGAAATCACTATATACAGTGACTCATGAAATGCTTTCCTAAAAATCAGTAAACTTAAGTACAGGGAATTATTTTATGACTGTGCCATATTTAGACGATATGGAAATAAACTAACATTACTCCAATAAGAGACACGAATATTTTTGTTTTATCTATACTAATAATAAATCTGCCCATGTATGGTGGATCCCTATCACCACGGCATGGCGCGTCCTCAGGTTGCGGATAGAGGAGACGGCCTCCAGATATGGAGGGTAGCTGCGAATATATTGAATAAGCAGTCGTGGACAGCCGATAAGGGGTGGTCCTCCAGCTTGGGGGTTGGGCGAAGGGCTAACAACCCATCACCGTAAAAAACAGCTTGTTACGAATCCTTACAATAAGCCTCGGAATAGGACTGATTCTCTGGCACGACCACATAAAAGGAATAAGGTTTTGAGATTTGGCACTTGGAACGTAACTAGTCTTTATAGAACAGGAGGGGTAACATTAGTAGCAAAAGAACTAGCTAGATATAGAATAGACTTCGTAGGAGTACAAAAGGTTAGGTTAGATGGGAATGGCATATCACAAATAGGAGATTACTTGTTGTATTATGGGGAAGGAAACAATAATCATCAATTAGGAACAGGATTCTTTGTTCATAAAAGAATAAAATCAGCAGTAAAAAAGGTCGAATTTATCAGTGACAGGTTATCATATTTAGTACTTAAGGGTAGATGGTGCGACATCATAGTTATAAATGCTCACGCCCCTACAGAAGAGAAAGACGACCATATAAAGGATAGCTTCTATGAGGAATTGGAACATACTTTTGATCAGTTCCCTAGATATCACATGAAAATTTTATTGGGAAATTTCAACGCTAAAGTAGGACGGGAGGATATTTTTAGACCAACTATTGGAAAAGAGAGCCTACACGCAATTAGTAGTGACAATGGAGTTAGATTAGTCAACTTTGCCACATCGAAAAATTTAATTGTCAAAAGTACAACATTCCCCCATAAGGATATACATAAATATACTTGGACTTCTCCAGATGGATTGACACACAACCAAATAGATCACATCTTGACAGATAAACGGAGACATACTAGTATAGTAGATATTCGAACTTTCAGGGGTGCAGACTGTAATTCTGATCATTATTTGGTGATTGGAGAATTGGGAGAGATTATCAGTAGCCAAGCGAGTAGAGCAACAAGTTAATATTACTAAATTCAATATTTTGAAATTAAAGGACGAGGAAGCTAAGCAAAATTATCAGGTCGAAATTTCGAATAGGTTTGCCACTTTAGAAAGTTCCGACGAAGTTGAGAAAGAATTAGATGTTAATAACGTGTGGGAAAATATCAGAGATAGTATCAAAATTGCAGCTGAGCAGAGCATAGGTTATTATGAAACTAAGAAAAAGAAACCGTGGTTTGATGAAGATTGTTGCATGGTAGTAGAAAGAAGGAAACAGGCAAAATTGAAATTCTTACAGGATCCAGTTGAGGAGAAGAGAGATAATTATTTCAATGAAAGACGGGAAGCAAGTCGTACACTTAGGAATAAAAAGAGAAGTTACTTGAAGGAAAAACTGAATGAGGTAGAAACAAATAGTAAGAATAAAAACATTCGAGATTTATATAAGGGTATAAAGGAATTTAAGAACGGATATCAGCCAAGGGTAAACGTGATCAAGGATGAGAATGGTGACTTGCTTGCAGACTCTCCATCAATCCTAAACAGATGGAAAAACTATTTTGAGCAACTACTAAATGTATATAGGCCAAATAGAAATTATCGGGACGAAATTGAAATACAAACTGCTGAGCCATTTATACCCGAACCCACGCTTTCAGAAGTCGAAATTGCGATAGAAAATCTGAAAAAGTACAAGTCTCCAGGTATCGATCAAATTCCAGGAGAATTAATACAAGAGGGTGGAAGTGCATTATATAGCGAAATTTATAAACTTGTACTTGCTATTTGGGAAAAGGAAATTGTACCAGAACAATGGAAGGAGTCCATAATTGTACCTATTTTTAAAAAGGGGGACAAAACCAATTGTGGTAACTTTCGAGGAATATCACTTTTGTTGACGTCATACAAAATTTTGTCCAATATTCTTTTGAGAAGATTAACTCCGTACGTAGATGAAATTATTGAGGATCATCAGAGCGGTTTTCGGCGTAATAGATCGACTGTTGATCAGATTTTTTGTATTAGACAGATAATGGAGAAAAAATGGGAGTATAAGGGTACAGTACATCAGTTATTCATAGATTTCAAAAAGGCATATGACTCGGTTAAGAGGGAAGTATTATATGATATTCTTATTGAATTTGGTATTCCCAAGAAACTAGTTCGATTAATTAAAATGTTTCTCAGTGAAACATACAGCAGAGTCCGTATAGGTCAGTTTCTATCTGACACTTTTCCAATTCACTGCGAGCTAAAGCAGGGAGATGCACTATCACCTTTACTTTTTAACTTCGCTCTAGAATATGCCATAAGGAAAGTTCAGGATAACAGGCAGGGTTTGGAATTGAACGGGTTACATCAGCTTCTTGTCTATGCAGATGACGTGAATATGTTAGGAGAAAATACAGAAACGATTAGGGAAAACACGGAAATTTTACTTGAAGCAAGTAAAGCGATCGGTTTGGAAGTAAATCCCGAAAAGACAAAGTATATGATTATGTCTCGTGACCAGAATATTGTACGAAATGGAAATATAAAAATTGGATATTTATCCTTCGAAGAGGTAGAAAAATTCAAATATCTTGGAGCAACAGTAACAAATATAAATGACACTCGGGAGGAAATTAAACGCAGAATAAATATGGGAAATGCGTGTTTATTATTCGGTTGAGAAGCTCTTATCATCCAGTCTGCTGTCCAAAAATCTGAAAGTTAGAATTTATAAAACAGTTCTATTACCGGTTGTTCTGTATGGTTGTGAAACTTGGACTCTCACTCTGAGAGAGGAACATAGGTTAAGGGTGTTTGAGAATAAGGTGCTTAGGAAAATATTTGGGGCTAAGCGGGATGAAGTTACAGGAGAATGGAGAAAGTTACACAACGCAGAACTGCACGCATTGTATTCTTCACCTAACATAATTAGGAACTTAAAATCCAGACGTTTGAGATGGGCAGGGCATGTAGCACGTATGGGCGAATCCAGAAATGCATATAGAGTGTTAGTTGGGAGACCGGAGGGAAAAAGACCTTTAGGGAGGCCGAGACGTAGATGGGAGGATAATATTAAAATGGATTTGAGGGAGGTGGGGTATGATGATAGAGACTGGATTAATCTTGCACAGGATAGGGACCGATGGCGAGCTTATGTGAGGGCGGCAATGAACCTCCGGGTTCCTTAAAAGCCATTTGTAAGTAATAATAAATCTGTAAGCGACATTTTTCTGGTAATTTTCGCTTTTCCAAAAATAATTGGTGTTAACATGTATAATTAACCATCCTGAAACCGAAAATCGCTCTTTTGAAATTTTTGTTTGTATGTCTGTCTGTCTGGATGTTTGTTACCTTTTCACGCTATAATGGCTGAAGGGATTTCGATGAAAATTAGAACATAAATTAAGTTCGTTGTAACTTAGATTTTAGGCTATAGGCTATGACATTCAAAATACTTTATTTAAAAGGGGGCTTATAAAGGGGCCTGAAGTAAATAAACCGAAATATCTCGCTTATTATTGATTTTTGTGAAAAAATATTACATAACAAAAATGATTTGCGATAAGTTTTATCCCAGGCAAAATTTTGATAGGTTTGATATTTAAGTCTGTCTGTCTTTCTGGATGTTTCTTACCTTTTCACGCCATAATGGCTGAACGGATTTCGATGAAAATTGGAATATAAATTAAGTTCCTTATAACTTAGATTTTAGGCTATATAGAATTCAAAATACTTTATTTAAAATAGGGGTTATAAGGGTGCCTGAATTAAATAAACCGAAATATCTCGCTTATTATTGATTTTTGTGAAAAATGTTACATAACAAAAGTTTCTTTAAAAATGATTTCCGATACGTTTCATTCCAGGCAAAAGTTTGATAGGATTGATATTTAAGGATATACAAGAGTTTGAAAATAACAATACAATACATTTCCACCGTCGCGCCACCTCAGATTATAGTGTCGGTGTTCCGTAACCTCTATGTGCAAAATATTAAATTTTTTAGTATGAAGAAAAATAAATTTATTCATTCTATGGCAGTAGTGCATAGGAGATCGTGAATTCTTACATTTTCGAAAGAAAGAAATATAATTAAGTTATATATAGTAGATTTATTATTTGCTGCACCACTATTTAAGTTACTGAAAATCGATATGTGACATAGGAGTTATTGCAGGAACGACGATGATGGCTATAATGAAATCAAAACAAATGACTTGTCTATTTAAGGCGGCCTTGACGTTTATCAATATTAATATACAGAGAATATTTTGTGTATTTGTATGAATTAATCTCAGAAGCTAATTAACTTTCACTATTTGAAATTTTGTAGTTTCTCTAGCTGGATGTAATGCTACAAATGAGGACTGAGATAAGATGAAAAGAAATCCGTACGCACAGAAAACTTGATATTCTGTCGAAATATTGTATAACTTGATTATTGCAACTTTATTTGGTCCACATAAAATACTCTAATTTTATACACTCATTTTACCTTAGAGATTACTGAAGCTGAGTTATTTTAAAAGATGTCCTGAAATGGCGTTTCTGCGCTCATAATTTACCCATATTCGTTTCCTTTGTTTCTTAAAATAATTTTTATGTAGGTTACCTCATTTTTTATTTGCGTAAACAATGATATACAACCGAGGGAGTTGGCTCAGGTGGTAGCATTTGAGACACGCATTCGGGGGTCCCGGGTTCAAACCCCGTGGTGACCAATCTGACTGAGGTTTTTCATGATTTCCCTTAGTCATAAAGGCAAATGCCGGATTGGAAAGATACATGCCATTATTCATCACCGCCTCAATTACCAATACCAAAAACATTAATCAAAGTCTATAATCAGTTACATGAACACAAGCCATCTACAACACACAATAGAAACAGGAACTCAACAAGAGTAAAAACGGCCTGCTGATATACCCACACATTCTAAACACGCGACATGACCACAGATGTTAACAAGAATATTGACGCTGTAAATTTTTTATAAGGGAAACACAAGGAAATATTTCTTATTTCTGAACGTATTAACCTGAATTACAGAAATAATTTCTTGATAACCAGGCTTCGAGACTTGGGACCCGATAAAATAAGTTTATTATGCATGTACTATAGATTGTTGACTCGCTGCAGGTAGTGAAACGTAGAGATATGTTGAGGTAACAACGTTGTTATTTAGAGTAGAGTACGGTAGTATGGGGAAACACATATATGTACATTCTGAAAGTAAATATACATTACACAATGACAATGTCAAAATAATGTGAAAAGCATTTATTCTCCTGCCTTTTATAAGCATTTGTGTTTAATTATATAGAGTGTTAATGGTGGAAATACACTTGTAGCAATTTTAATTTCTTCATTTATCCTATTGGTCGTCCTTAGGAAGTGCAGTTACAGTACCGAATTGCAATGTACTACAAGATACATTCTCAGTGTCTCAAACGTAAATCTTTTTCGGTTATCTGCCAAAGTTTATACTGTGAAAAGCTGCGCTCTACGTCGCATGACGTGATAGGAGCAAAACGAAAAAACCTAACATCATTGCAGTCTCTAAGAGAGTCCTTTATTCTCGGGTGACTCTATGTCCACTAATTTGCTGTTTATATTACACAATGTTCCATATCCGTTATTTTTACATAAAATTAATTTCCACTTCTGTTTTACACGTTCAGTAACCGGTGTACTTGGTGTCTCATTAATTCTCTGTGTCATTTCCTCAATTAATTTGAGGGCTTCTGGCATCTCTTGCTCTGACTTTTCTAACCGTGTAATAGTTTCAGACACAGTTTGTATGAAAACCAAATTATTCGTCAGAACCTTCAAATCCAGAGCGTTTTCCTTTGCGTATTTGTTGGCATTCATTCTACAGTACCCCAACCCACTGTACGCTTTACCACTATACTCAGTCCGCCGTTATGCGGATTTCCGACTGAACTGCTCTATCGGGTCCGAAGTCTCGAAGCCTGTTGATAACCTTTATTATTGATTTTTGGTATGTTGATGTAACTATTATTAATGAAACAAACTTGATTTTTAAATCAAAACTAATGTGATTTTGAAGTAAGTCAAGATTAAAATTCACGTAATATCAGTGCTACTTTGGATCTTACAGAGAATGAAACGTAGCGAACCTCTGACTTATTTGCTACTTTAACAGTAATACATCTTTTGCAACATTTGGATAAGAGAACTATCATGTTTTTACTTCAATCGCCGGGTGTTGACATCCACAAGGTGTTCGTAAGTCCATGTTTGTCACTTGCTTTGAAAAAGTTTTGTGGTAGCATTTACTCATGGAATTGCTTAATTGCTTGTGCAAGAGGAGGGAAATCTCCGGGCGCGGAAAAACATGTGTTGTTCAAGGGATGTATTACAGCCATCAAAAACACATTTCGTTCCGGGACGCGATCGATTGCAATCAGAGCGGCGCGGCGGCGTAATCGGAAAGTGATTTGGATTCAGGTTGGCCCGCGGATCGCGCAATGACGCGGCGTCCACGACGCTAAAACTGCACGAGAGGGGGTTTCCACTCTTAGATGTAGTCGCAATAAATGGAGGAAATGCATCAGCTTGAACTATGCGCCGAAGATCTCTGCGGAGTGTCCGTATGGAATGAAAAACAAAAGAAAGACGCAAGTAAATAAAGAAACAGACAAATTATAGAATGAAATGAAGATGAATTACACACGAAGGAATAAGAATGGCGTCACAAGATAACCCTTCACATTCCTTCCTCAACTCTTAATTCTTTCCCAGCAATACTTCATTCTTGTGTTGTACAAATCCACTCAGGGAATTCCGGTCCCCTGTGGCATCGCAACAAATCTTCATAATCATCTCGTCGCGGGTGTAGCGTAGACTAGCCTCCTATTGCGCACCCTGGGCAACGATTCTGTCACTAATTTGGTTACACAACTGGCTTCATATGAGTGAATGACAAAAAGTCATGTACTTGCCATTAGTAGAAAAAAATGCTTAACTGTCTTCCTTAATGGGTTACATCCACCTTTGAACACTATAAATGAGAACAAAATTATTTTTTTTTTCAGAAACCGCAGTGTATTATACACAGAATAGGCGTAAACATATTCTTACAATTCACTTTTGATTTTCAGATAAATCTGTTCAAGATTATAAATTATTTAAAGTTTTAAATCATATGATTTATAAATTTTTGCAAAATTATTATTTGCTAATACATCTTACAGAAGAAATTTTATGAACGTTTTCGCCCGTAAGGCATCATCAGATATTCAAAACGTTTTTGACGAAATCTAAACATAAGTCCATTAAATTGTACACAGTAATATGCATAACAATAGTTGAATAATTAATCATGAGTTACATGTAATGAAAATCTGATATTGGGAAATGCTCAGTTTGACTAATTTGTGTAATTTGTCGACCTGCCGAAAAGTGAAATATAAAAAAATATGTATAAAAATTATAGAATCATTGCAAAGAAATTTGTAAAATTGAGCATTTTTTCCAATATAATATTTTCATTACATATAACTCATGATAAATTATTCAACTATTGTTAAGCATATTACTGTGTACAATTTAATGGACTTATGTTTAGATTTCGTCAAAAACTTTTTGAATATCTGATGATGCCTAACGGGCGAAAACGTTCATAAAATTTCTTCTGTAAAATGTATTAGCAAATAATAATTTTGCAAAAATTGATAAATCATATGATTGAAAACTTTAAAACAAAAACCCGAAAGTTCTGTCGACTTATATCCATTAATTTGATAGACTGTTAACTTCAAAAATATCTAGCAGCTTAACTAGGGAATATGTTTTGTATTTATAAACTTCAGTAGTCTTGGAAAGTGAATTGCATTTGTTATATAAAAAAAGACAGTCTAGTTTATTGATTACATAAACTTTCAGTGCGACCTCAGTACTAACAAATTACTTCAATAAATACAATAACTCCTGTTTCTTCTGTCACTTCCTTACAATAGTGGTATAGTCTCAATCATTCGTCCTACTTTTCTTATGAAACCTAAAATAGTGCCGGTACATCTTTTGTACATATTTTATAAATGGCGTATTAATTTATCACTATATAATACGAGTTATTCTCAATTATGTGCATACTAGTGTCGTGCAATGTTCGCACAAAAGGGGGGATATCACAAAACTACAGACTTCGCCCTACTCCATAGGCATCCGGCCATACGTAGAAATGAAGCATGTAAACTAAAATAACCGAGTCAGTTGAAAACCGGTAAGAAGCCTTATGTTCGGTTCAAGTTTGCCGAGTCTCTGTACAGGGACATCATTTTATTTTTATTTCAATTTGTATTGTACCTGAGTTTTTTAATGTACTTCACTCCCACCCCTTCTACTAATAAAGTTCAACCGTCCTGCACTCAGATCCAAGACAGTCATAGTAGCCTTACGGTCGTAGTAAACACTACGTTCCAAAAATATATTCGCGTTTTCCAGTGACGAAAGAGCTTTCAGTATTGAATCATTTTCGCACAGGTACTGTCGTCCATTTGCCTACGTCGTGTCCCGGTTTCCCCCACCTGCTTTTATTCGCCAGCTAGTGGCTGGGCTGTCGTCTTAGCTCTTTTGTGAGAACATTAATTTCTGTTAGGAAGTGGACGTCTACGTGATATTATACAACTGTTTAAAATAACTTAAATAAAAGGGCCTCGTTAAGTAATTAACTGTCACGTGATTTCCTCCCTTTCTACGACCCTACGACATAACCACTTTGACGGACAGTAGGTAGTATGTCTGAGTAATTTTATCTTTTCGGATCGGGCAGAAGTGAAGATTGAATTTACAGTACGTAAGGTACTCTCTTATAGAGTAGGTACAGAATTATTTCAACATGAGTTACTAGTTACAAGGACGAAACTGGTCATTGGGATTAGGTACAATAGTATATAGTGCGATAATATGCACATTAGAACTGAAGCCTGCATCGAAATGAACGGCCACCATTTTAAAAAATGTGTTTAAATATCCATATTATGATTATATTTCAATTTAACTTCATTCTCTATATTGTACGCTAATGTGCTGTAGACAGTATAATATACAATGCATAATGAATACGTCCACATGGACAGCTCAGTTCGTGAGTAAAACACTTATTGTTAATACTATATTCTATTTTGATTAAACAAAAACCTAATGAAAATGATCAAACTCCAAATCGCGATATTTCCTAGTTTACGTAAATGGAGAACTACTTTTCTTCCCTCCTATACCTAGTAAAGTGATTTGTTTGTATATTACGCCAGTATCATCGAACTCCGGTCGTGGAAGGGAATAGCAAACGGTGTTGATCCAAAGGTATAGCCAGGTTAATATTAAAAATGTTGGTAAAAATAAAATGATGTCCCTGTAGAACCGAACCTTGCTTTGCGCTAGTTCAATCTTTCCCCTTCCTTATACAGTTTATTTTATTTTACATGCTTCACTTATAGTATCGTTGGATGCCTAACCAGTAGGGCAAAGTTTGTAATATATCTTGATATGCCCTCTCACGTTCGAACATTACATTACATAATGTATACTCTATTTTCATTCACTTCATACATACATACATACATACATACATACATACATACATACATACATACATACATACATACATACATACATACATACATACATACATACATACATACATACATACATACTGTACATAATTACTTACTCACGAAAATGTATTCTTATTTTCTTAAATAAAGTGCCTTACTGAAACCATTTCAAGATTCAAGTTCCCACATTTGTCGATTTTTCATTCGGTTTCCATGACAATGAGAAATTAAACTTCAATTGTTATTTATGGAGCCAGGAACCTATCAAAATTGAAAGACAGTTTTGATTAATGTTCAGATACGTGACTGATGAGAAAGGAGCGTCAAAGATTTGCTTCCTTCTGTTCCATTCTAATTAAAAGAAGGAGCTCTTTTCTTTTGTTTGTTTTTAACCAAGAAAACATTTTTCTCTTAACTTTCTGACTGCATCGACCTTCCCCAGAGATTGATGGTTGGTATCGAAGCAACTTTCTCCTCCATTTTATGCTGATAGATGCTCGTTTCTGATCGAGCGCGCTCCTAATTTGGGGACTGCAAGGTCGGAAACAGAAAACTCTTCTCAACATCTCGTGGAAGTATGGGTGAAGAATTCACTTACGGCAAACGTATTAGATTCTGTTACTCTCTTCAGATATCATAACAAGTGCAATATTACTATTACGAAGGTTTTTGTCTACTCTCAATTACTGTATGAACAAGTCTGTCATTATAATAACACATGCTTTCTCACTGCATAAATGCCATAGCGAAGGAAACGCTTCTGAATTTGTTTCTTTGTATACATCTGAAGTGTGATTACTGCAATATGTCATTGGTAAGCGATAAAGCAACGGAGGGAGAAAAGGAACTTACCACCCTACCCCATTACCTACCGGCTTAGTTACCTCATGTATGATGCATTATTGGTGTCACTTATGAGGTTCAAACCTGCCTTCGAACAGTTGACTAAACATCATACGGTAATTCATATTATCTTTATGTACAATTGTCCACACAATTACAGTAAATCATATTCTAATTTTCTACATATTAAACTATTACAAAGTAATTGAAAAATGTGTTAATCATTAAAATATATCTGGAATTATGAAAAAATAAATCCTGCTTGTACGAGTACTTCTGCGTTATCATTAATGTAGTTTTACTTACTTACAAATGGCTTTTAAGGAACCCGAAGGTTCATTGCCGCCCTCACATAAGCCCGCCATCAGTCCCTATCCTGTGCAATATTAATCCAGTTTCTATCATATCCCACCTCCCTCAAATCCATTTTAATATTATCCTCCCATCTACGTCTCGGCCTCTTTTTCCCTCCGGTCTCCCAACTAACACACTATATGCATTTCTGGATTCGCCCATACGTGCTACATGCCCTGCCCATCGCAAACGTCTGGATTTAATGTTCCTAATTATGTCAGGTGAAGAATACAATGCGTGCAGTTCTGCGTTGTGTAACTTTCTCCATTCTCCTGTAACTTCATCCCTCTTAGCCCCAAATATTTTCCTAAGCACCTTATTCTCAAACACCCTTAACCTATGTTCCTCTCTCAGAGTGAGAGTCCAAGTTTCACAACCATACAGAACAACCGGTAATTTAACTGTTTTGTAAATTCTAACTTTCAGATTTTTTGACAGCAGACTAGATGATAAAAGCTTCTCAACCGAATAATAACACGCATTTCCCAATTAATGTAGTTTTGAAAATTTAAATTGTTTGTAAGAATTAAACCTAGATCTTTAATATAAAAAACACGGGTGACATTTTCAGAATTGTCCACACCTGTGGAGTAACGGTTAGAGCGTCTGGCAGCGAAACCAGGTGGCCCGGGTACGAATCCCAGTCTGGGCAAGTTACCTGGTTGAGGTTTTTTTTCCGGGGTATTCCCTCAACCCAATTTGAGCAAATGCTTGGCAACTTTCGGTGCTGATCCCGGACTCATTTCACTGGCATTATTACCTTCATCTCTTTCAGACGCTAAATAATCTAAGATGTTGATACAGCGTCGTAAAATAACCTATTTAAAAAAAAACATTTCAGAATCCATACTGTATTGAACATTTGGTTGTAGAGATGGTCTATGAAAACTTATCAAACAACGTTTCCAACATTCAGCGCGAGTACACTGGAGGTAACGAAACTGTGTATATCATGTGATGGATTTAAAATTGTTTTCGATATAAGTAGCCTACATTATATTAGACTAGTCTTGGAGTTATTTTCATGGTTGCATTCGCGAGTTACATTTGTTTTTCGAAGTCTTATCAACATTATCAATAATAATTACATCCAGTAGCGGCTGGTGGTTAAAATAATGAGTGTTTTTTTTATTTAACAGCATGTCCCATTACATTTGTTGTAATATTACATGCTTGAATCTTTCTTAAAAACAATAGTATTTACAATGAGTACAATGAGCTATATAATACAATATTTTTAAACAATAAGGCACGTAAGTGCATTAATTATACTATTACTTAATATTAATGCAATGTGTTCATTATAAATGTAAATATTAATAACTGCTTCCCATTGGAGGTAGCCCAGAAGGACTCAGTATACTCTCCTACATGAATTTTTCAATATTAAATGTTTACATAAATTTTGTAGAAAGAAAATTAAAATAAACATGTATGAATAGAAAGTGAATAAAAAAATTAAACAGAGTGAATATGATGACTCAGAATTTGGCAAGAGCGTTTCAAAACTGAAGTTATGATGTCAGCAGTAAGTGTCTGTGGTAGTTCAAAAGTCTTCCTGAAGCTCTCAAAGAACTTGGGAATCACACCACGAGCTCCAATAAGAAGACCAATCACCTCAATGTCTTCAAGCTGGTATTTTGCTTTGAAGTAATCAACTGTTGGCAGATAAATGTTGATCTTTTCTTGATTGACATCCTCCGGCTGGCTACTCCCCGTTTCAATCCTTATGGTAGGATCAATTATATATCCTTTCTTGGTAGTCTGGGAATACGCTATGATGTCAATGCGTCTAGAGGAGCCATTAGTATCATTTCTTCAAGACAATATTACTTAAGATTAAAACAATCAAAACAATATTACTTAAGATTAATACAATGAAAACAATATTACTTACGCTCAATACAATATGTTACAATTTTTTTATACGATGAAAGGTAGATCTAAGTACATTAATTATACTCCCTTTTGAACATTATTCCTTATTAATTATCAAATTTAATCCTATTAGCAAATAGTATTATTTACAATTAATGCCACGTTTTATATAATACAATTTTTTTTGTACGATTATAGGTAAGTTCATTAATTATACTGCCTAAAATATTATACTTTACAGCTTATTGAAATTTATTCTATTAACACAATATTATTTGCAATAGTACATGATTATGAATTACAGTTTCTTAACACTATGGCAGGGCAGTGCGTTAATTTTTACTCTATCTGAAGCATTATTCCTTGCTGAATATATAATTGTATCACATTATCAAAGCAATATTATTTACAGAACATAAATAAATAAAAAAACGTAAGAAAGCTAAATAAAAATTACATTGGGTTACATAATGCACTTTTAAAATATGTCAGGTAAGCGTTACTCCATGTATTGTGGGTCCCTATCACCACGGCACGGCGCGTCCTCAGGTTGCGGATAGAGGAGACGGCCTCCAGATATGGAGGGTAGCTGCGAATATATTGAATAAGCAGTCGTGGACAGCCGATAAGGGGTGGTCCTCCAGCTTGGGGGTTGGGCGAAGGGCTAACAACCCATCACCGTAAAAAACAGCTTGTTACGTATCCCTATTGTACGAAATGGAAATATAAAAATTGGATATTTATCCTTCGAAGAGGTGGAAAAATTCAAATATCTTGGAGCAACAGTAACAAATATAAATGACACTCGGGAGGAAATTAAATGCAGAATAAATATGGGAAATGCGTGTTATTATTCGGTTGAGAAGCTTTTATCATCCAGTCTGCTGTCCAAAAATCTGAAAGTTAGAATTTATAAAACAGTTATATTACCGGTTCTTCTGTATGGTTGTGAAACTTGGACTCTCACTCTGAGAGAGGAACATAGGTTCAGGTGTTTGAGAATAAGGTGCTAAGGAAAATATTTGGGGCTAAGCGGGATGAAGTTACAGGAGAATGGAGAAAGTTACACAACACAGAACTGCACGCATTGTATTCTTCACCTGACATAATTAGGAACATAAAATCGAGACGTTTGAGATGGGCAGGGCATGTAGCACGTATGGGCGAATCCAGAAATGCATATAGAGTGTTAGTTGGGAGACCGGAGGGAAAAAGACCTTTAGGGAGGCCGAGACGTAGATGGGAGGATAATATTAAAATGGATTTGAGGGAGGTGGGGTATGATGATAGAGACTGGATTAATCTTGCACAGGATAGGGACCGCTGGCGGGCTTATGTGAGGGCGGCAATGAACCTTCGGGTTCCTTAAAAGCCATTTGTAAATTGTAGTAAGCGTTACTGTGTCTTAACCACTGTACTCTATAGGTTATCGAAATTTATCCTATTGACGAAGCTAATAAATTATTTTTTATGTTTCTTCAATAAATCTATTTTAGGTGATGGCCACGTTCCGCCTGCTATTCTTATTTGTATTTTTAAATTGTATCTTTCTTTGTTTAACCTAGTGCAGTCAAATAGTGAGTGGTCAACAGTTCGTTTTCGTTGCAGATACACATGGGATCGTCATTTATTTTAAATCTGTGGTAGTATGATCTTGTTCTTCCATGACCTGTTAGAACTGTGGTTAGGTTTGGTGTTAATGTAAACTTTGCTCGCAATCTGTCGTAAAGAGAAGGAAAAAAAGACTTTGTTATTTTGCCATTTGATGTCGATTGCCATTGTGTTTCCCATTTCCCGTAGCTTAAATTTCTCAGTTGGCTGGATATTTCGTTTTTAGGGATTTTATTGTAGCACACTTCAAGATCTTTGTCACTCGCCGCCTTCTTAGCCAGTTGGTCTGCCACCTCGTTGCCGTAGTGACCGACGTGTGCTTTTACCATCTGAATTGGATTGCTACAATCTCTATACCGGCCTACTGTATAGGCCTACACTTATATATATATTTATCTTAATTTGAGTCTCGCCTAGTGATGAAATACGAAGTCCATACGACGTTCTTTCGTATTGCAGAACTTGCCATTTGGTGTTAAATCCCTCCAACTTGGACATCATACTCTTTTCTATTGACAGTATTGCAAGAGCAGTGAGACGATCCTGGGACATAGTGTTCCTTAAAAACGTTTTTATGCGTTTCAAGCAAGAAAAACATCTTTCTGGCTCAGCAGTGATTATTGGTGTTGTAACCAAAATATTGAACAACTTCGTTACTTTACAGAATGGATCCTGTAAATTGTTGGAGACTATGTATTGAAACAATTGAACAGCCATCGATATTTCGGAAGTCAGATCTTCGGTATAGAAATCCAAGTTGTATCTGGAACACTCTTTTGTTCAGATTAGTATAGCTGTTGACAGCAACTTCAGTCGGACACTTGAATTACCAAATACTTTGTAAATAGTTCCGAGTTCCTTCACAAACAAGCATTCTTTCGTTACGCTTTACTTTTGCAATCTCCAAGCTGTGTTGTGCTGAAGCTGACTACAGCTCTTTCCCGCGTAAAAATAGCCAATCAGAGCAATGATTTCAGCTTCGCACATGCGCGTAACTATCTACATTCTCATGTGGAGTTTTGAGTAGCACAACGAACCCCCTGAGGCACCAAAGAGCGAAGACTAAACACTTTATAACGCATCATGAACATAACCACGGGAAATTGTCAAATGACAGATCAAATATTTTGGTATGACAAATACATTATTTGAGCAAAAGTTATCATTGTACTGTAGCACATAAGGACGAGCCGCCCCTGATTACATCTCAAAATTGAACCTATAGTTCTATACGAATCCGAATTTCATTTATGTTCTTTAAACACTGTCTGAAATTAAAAAGTGTATTAGAAGTTGTATGTATACGGATACCGAATGAAATAATATTTTGGACATTCGATTCACTCTAATTCATTGATTGATCATTGATTAAAGACAATGCAGAGTGATCAAAGTAAAACATTGATAGAAATTTCAACACTTCACCGAAACCACAGAGCAGCAGATGGTATTAATGTGACCACCGGTACTCAATCTGCAAGAACAAATTTTGGAGATAAGAAATCTGTATTATTACAACGTGTCCTAGAAATGGATTCACAAGCAGCATATTTGAAATGGAGTTTGTTTGTTGCTGCATGTCAGAGTTACAGATACGACTCATGCTTGAAACTCTTTTCACCACAGTTCCTTATTAATGGTGCTAAAGATATTGATTCCTTGCGTGAAGTTGTAGATAAAACGCCAGCATTGTCATTGCTGGCACAGCACCTCAGTGAGCCAGACAATCCACAAGTGATTGATCTTCTACACTGGGTCCTCGTTCATTTGTTTGTGCCAAAGTCGGAGTTCGACACAGTGCACTGCGAGACAGCAGCTCCAGCCCCAAACCGAATCTTCCAGCTGGTCAGCAACCCTCAAGGCACCAACGAGGTCCGTTGCCAGCAGGTGTCAAAGGGCTATGCATTCCGTGTCAGCAGGCTCTACAACTTCCACTCTATCCTGCACTATGGCCTCCAGAAACATCTTAACAAGAACTCCCTGTTTGGCCATGGCATCTATCTGTCCATCGAACTGAGTGTGAGTTTGCCATACAGCCCCATGGGATACAGTTGGGGGCGGAGTATCGTGGGGAGTGAGATGAGCTGTATGGCCCTCTGTGAGGTCGTTAACCACCCTGACGTCGACTGTCAAGATAAAGAATCCGACAGATCCCCGATCTATAACCAAAGACAGTATAGGAGGGGAGGTGCCCAATAAATGCTACGTAACCCTAAGTGACCTAGTCAAAGTGCGGTGTTCTCAACGAGCTGGCTCTGAGACTTCCAGTTCGTGGCTGGGCTGGGTAGGCAGAGACAAACTGCTCACCTTCATCCTGGAGTACATGGTGCTGCTTACATCAGTGGAACTTTCCAACAACCACATTCGGCCTCAGAAGCATTCCACACTGCCAAAGTTCATCTGTTTCTATAAGAGTCGAGGACACGCATAAGTAATCAAAACTTTATGGAAGTGTGTTGACACATTCCTAATCACTATAGCAGTACCTGCACAAATGCAGTCAATAAAACAAACTTATAATACAGGGACATCACTTTATTTTTACCAACATTTTTAACATTAACCTGGCTATACTCGGAAACACTGTTAACCCCTTCCATTACAGGAGTTTGGTGTTATTAGTGCAATATGTAAACAAATCATTTTACTAGCTATAGGAGGAGAGAAAAGTAGTGTATCCACTTATGTTACAGGGAAATACGATATTACGATTTTCAGTTCGATCATTACTTTTACGGTATTTTATAAAAAATACAGTAGAGTAGTAACATTTTTTTCACAAACTAAACTCTTCAAGCGGTTTTATTCATTATATAGCCTAATGGCTACTTTATTCAGCATATTACCGTACTTTCGGTAACTCTAATCGTCACTTCTGCTCAGTCCACACAGATAAAGTTATGCGAAATATGCAGGGGCGGGTATTTACGGAGATCGCGAAAATCACGACATAATAGACAATAGATTTTTACTAATCTTTACGAATTAAGTGATTATGATTAATAATATACGCATAAAACAATCGCGACAAATCGCGAAATAGAGTTCTAATAGCGAAATATGAATACATTCGCGAATTATTATTATTGCGTCGTTTTATAGCGAATTTCATATTCTGAGTTCCTTTTCGGACATTTTTTTCATTTAGGCTACATTACATGGTATTCCAGGTGTTCCGATTACATTAGTGAACTGAAAAGACGGAGAATTCAACATTTCACTAATAATTTGAAAGTATTAATTTGAGGGCTGCAAGTTTTTTTTTTTTTTAATGAATGTGTATTAAATACATTTTCAATCCAACAGATATCGTCTATTGGCCATACTGCACCTTTACCATAATCCAATGAACCTTTAATGTTAATTATTTGGAAAGTAATATTTATATCGAGTCAATACTCCATTTTGCAAAACAATTGTATTTTCCAAAATTTCCATTAATATCCAACAAGAGTAGAAATCAATCTCCAACAATCTCCGCCGACACCAATATTAAAAAAAACACAAATGATAAAATTAATCTCCATAAGTACCTGCCCCTGGAATTAGCTTTAATAATAGGCTCTTCCTTCTATAGAAAACGCAACCATATTTCTGAAACACACTATACTCTGTAGTGTTTACTTCACTGCTAGCAGACTTCGAATGTAACAGCGGCCGTAAGTTTGAGTGGCTGACGGGAGCAAGAACATTAGTAAAAGGGGTGGGAGTCAAGTACATTCAGAAACGCAGGTACAATAAAAATGCGAGTAAAAATAAAGTGATGTCCCTGTGCAAACTTTATAAAATAAAATTCGTGTGATACATTTAATTTATTAATATGAATGTGAATTAGACCGTTTTCAAAATGACGAAAATTGGCTTTTGTTAAAATGATTCAATAAAGCATTTTGTTTTGTGAATGTGATAACTTATAAAAAAACGTTTCGTAATTAGAAAATTTAAATCGAAATGGACGAATTTGATAGAGGACAGACGCTTTCACTGTGGTGGAGGTGGCTGACGAACTGACATATTCGCTCTTCTTCTGCATGAGAAAAGGTAACTTCTTATTTATTTATTCATTCATTCATTTATTTACTTAGTTATTTGTTTATTTATCTGTTTATTATTTATTTATTTATTTTCTTCTCTACACTCAAATCTACCTACTTTTAGTCATCATTTTCTCCTAAATTATTTGTCTACATTTTCATTTTCTCAATTTTACAACACTCCACTTATTTTTTTCCTACTATTCTATCCTCTGGTTATTTACGTATTTATCTTTTTCCTCTTCACTTCACTCCTAAATTTTCTCTTTTATTACGTCTTTGCATAAATGTATTTCTATGATACACCTACAGTTATAGTGCCCCTGATACTACAGACCCCAAATATAGTACGTTGACCTGTGAATCACAGCGCAGTACCAGAATCTTACAGCTTATCAATCATATGACGCTTATGAAATTATTCAAGATCGGAAAGTAATTATAAAATACACGTTTTTGGTCAATTTTATAACAGTGTTTATTAAAATTGATAAAATACAATAAAGTTGAAGAAAATAGCCTATATAACAGCTGTATGAGCACTATGTTGTCTTTTATCGGAAAGTAACTTTTCAGACTTAGCTCGCTGTAACATAAAACAAGAATTAAAACATGAGCAAAGCAGAAAGGACAAGAAGTGCGATCGACATCAGTGGGACTTCTTCTCTTCTCCTTCTTCAGTATTGTAAAAGTGTTTTTCTTCCTTCGCCATCGCCGGAGCACAAGTGTGTCTTACGTGATGGATATTGTGATCAAAGTTGCTGAAACTTCTGCCGTCGCGTTGAGGGCGACCCCGCTAAAAACAATTTCTTTTTAAACGTCGCATTTGACCCGATGGACACAAGTTCTTCTCGACACTTCATTCTCACTATAAAGATGTACAGCCAGAATAAACCAAGCAATTTTCTTCACTCCACATCTTAAGAGAGTTTATAGACTGTCTCTTGTCTCTTACATCCTTATAGCCCAGTGATGTCAAAGCAAGCGCATTTTTCTGACTTTGACGTCGTGCGCGGGCAGCAAGCGCTAACTATGGAAAGAGGAAGGGTTGTGTATATGAATAAGCAACCGCTGGATTAAGAAAACAGTGGTGCACAAACTTCTAACGGAACGTGAAATTTTATGTCGTTATTTTTATTTGGCTTCTTTCTGTTAAATATTATCTATATTGTCTGTCAAACAAAAATAATAACTGATTTCTTAATATTGCACGTTTTAAATCTTAATAACATAATAGAGAGCTAAGAAGGAATATTCACTTGAATTCCATATTGTAGTGTATTAAGTGGATGAAACACATCATTCATAAAGAAAGTGATATTCCAAAGAAAGAGATTGAGTATGACATGATAAGTTGGAATTTATATTGATGGTATCTTTAGCCTTACAAAAGTAATCAATAAACTAATCAAAGCAATATTACAGTACAAAGCAAAGTTACCTAGGTACTGTATCTGTTTTAAGTGTAACTAATATTACATAACAAAACTCTTATCGCATTATGCTTTTAAGGTGATATTGTGAGCAACTTCCTATCATCAGAATATTAAATTATATTCTCGAAATCTGCTGAAGCTATAGAGCTGGCATTTTTACAACACATGGGCACGTATCTTTTGCTTATGATGTAACAGTAGTTGCTTTGTTAATTCATTTCCTTACAAACAATTTCCATGCGAATATTTTCAAAATTTTCAATACACTATCTTGAGTAATACGTATATACGGTATATTAGATTTACGAAAACATTCTGTAAGGCTACTAAATAAATAGGCCTATACCTGAAAATTTCACTTTTCTATACGAAAAGTTGAGAAAATATTTCTTTTAAATATAAAAATCAAACTTGTGAAAAATGAGCATTAAAATTAAAACTTACATTCTTATAATGCACTTATACTTCTCAGGCAAATCTAAAAATTAACATGTATACAGTTTTAATAAGTTCTCTTCCCTTTATCTATTGAATCAGTGCTGGCCATCCCTGAATATAGCTCGACCAAGCGGCATATACTACCTATTTCGTCTGTCTCTTTCTTTTCCGCTGTAAAGCGCTCAGGCTCTCCTGAGCTCTAAAGCGCGCACTTGCTCCTATGGGCATCAATTGACATGACTGTTAAGCCTATAAAATGCAACTCTTGACGACCTACGAAATTTTACATATACTTATCCAGTTTAGAAATGTTTGCTAAAACTTATGCATTCATTTACGAAAAATGTAGTAGTATTTATAATGTCCGTAGAGTTTTTCTTTAAATTTCATTAGTAAAAACGTACTAAGGATTCAATAATGAATACATTATAGGATCTATGTAGCTAGGGATTTTGTTTAAGAGTTCAGCGAATTTCTATGTTGTATTGATTGCTCGCAGACTCGTAGCAGGTATCTTCAACACAGCGAGTTGCATTCCGCTTTTCGTTCGCGATTATGATATCATGAATGCTCACAGAGCCAATCTTGAATGCGCGGGCTGCAGCCAACAAATGTTTCATTGCTTTCAGCAATTTATCTTCCGCTTTGACAGGAGCGGCGCTGTGTGTACAATTACTCCGTATTATATCGCAATATCGGCATGTAGAATTCTGTCTGATGTTCTATCAACAACGCTATGGAATTTCGTTTCAAATTTGTGAAAATGGCTCTGTAAAGTTAGTATAAAGAGCTCATACACTGCTCTAACATGTTTATATTGCCATCATTATCATCATCAGGTTTAATAAAATTTACTGACTGAGGAAACACATCTTTCGTTGCAAAGATTTACTACTTACTACACAGCCAGTATGCCTCGATTGTCCTGCTGCCGTACTACACAAGATTCCCGGCCAAGGACGGTGGATTTGAAGCATGGCTTTCTTTGAGGGCAAAGTAAAGCTGTGGGTCGCGTGTCGTAAAATTACGGCACGTAAAAGAACTCTGGTGGAATCGGAAAATAACCGTGTGATTATAGCGTATTGTATTACTTACTTACTTACAAATGGCTTTTAAGGAACCCGAAGGTTAATTGCCGCCCTCACATAAGCCCGCCAGCGGTCCCTATCCTGTGCAAGATTAATCCAGTCTCTATCATCATACCCCACCTCCCTCAAATCCATTTTAATATTATCCTCCCATCTACGTCTCGGCCTCCCTAAAGGTCTTTTTCCCTCCGGTCTCCCAACTAACACTCTATATGCATTTCTGGATTCGCCCATACGTGCTACATCTCAAACGTCTGGATTTAATGTTCCTAATTATGTTAGGTGAAGAATACAATGCGTGAAGTTCTGTGTTGTGTAACTTTCTCCATTCTCCTGTAACTTCATCCCGCTTAGCCCCAAATATTTTCCTAAGCACCTTATTCTCAAACACCCTTAACCTATGTTCCTCTCTCAGAGTGAGAGTCCAAGTTTCACAACCATACAGAACAACCGGTAATATAACTGTTTTATAAATTCTAACTTTCAGATTTTTGGACAGCAGACTGGATGATAAGAGCTTCTCAACCGAATAATAACACGCATTTCTCATATTTATTCTGCGTTTAATTTCCTCCCGAGTGTCATTTATATTTGTTACTGTTGCTCCAAGATATTTGAATTTTTCCACCTCTTCGAAGGATAAATCTCCAATTTTTATATTTCCATTTCGTACAATATTCTGGTCACGAGACATAATCATATACTTTGTCTTTTCGGAATTTACTTCCAAACCGATCGCTTTACTTGCTTCAAGTAAAATTTCCGTGTTTTCCCTATTTGTGTATTTTCTCCTAACATATTCACGTCATCCTCATAGACAAGAAGCTGATGTAACCCGTTCAATTCCAAACCCTGCCTGTTATCCTGAACTTTCCTAATGGCATATTGTAGAGCGAAGTTAAAAAGTAAAGGTGATAGTGCATCTCCCTGCTTTAGCCCGCAGTGAATTGGAAAAGCATCAGATAGAAACTGACCTATACGGACTCTGCTGTATGTTTCACTGAGACACATTTTAATTAATCGAACTAGTTTCTTGAGAATACCAAATTCAATAAGAATATCATATAATACTTCCCTCTTAACCGAGTCATATGCCTTTTTGAAATCTATGAATAACTGATATACTGTACCCTTATACTCCCATTTTTCCTCCATTATCTGTCGAATACAAAAAATCTTATCAATAGTCGATCTATTACGCCGAAAGCCGCACTGATGATCCCCAATAATTTATATTGTATTATAACTTATAATTTATAAGTAAGATTCGGGTAAAGTAGCTGTATCAGGATAGGCTGCATAGCTGTATAGGATAGAGTCTTGACTTGCTTCAGACTAAGTAAACATTACCTCCTTCCCCTAACTAAAACATCAGTGAATGAACAGCACAGGTGATAGGAACTGCATATACGTCGTCACTACTGTCGGCTGGGGGACACGTGACAACTAGTTAATGTTTGTAAAAAAACGCAAGAACTTAGGATGCCTATCCTGTTATAGCTACTTTATCTAAATTTTAATTACAAGTTATTATAAATTCTAATTACATCATATCACATCTATACTAATAATAAATCTGTAGCCAAAATTTTTCTGGTAATTTTCGATTTTCCAAAAATAATTGGTGTTAACATGTATAATTAACCATCCTGAAACCGAAAATCACTTTTTTGAAATTTTTGTTTGTCTGTCTGGATGTTTGTTACCTTTCACGCGATAATGGCTGTACCGATTTATATAAAATTTTGGAATATAAATCAAGTTCGTTGTAACTTAGATTATAGGCTATATGTCATTGAAAATACTCTATTTAAAAGAGGGGTTATAAGGGGGCCTGAATTAAATATATCGAAATTTCTCTCTTATTATTGATTTTTATGAGAAATATTACATAACAAATTTTTCTTTAAAAACGATTTCCGATAAGTTTTATTCTATGCAAAATTTTGATAGGACTGATATTACTATGACGTACCGAAGTAGGTACATTTTTCGTGCAGGAATTCTGCAATAGTATATGGCGGGATATTTCTGTTTTAAAATAACAATGCTTTTTATATATTGGCCACGAATATACCGGTAATAAAGATAAAATAAAAGGCTCTGCATCTATTTAAGGCGGCCTTGGAGTCCTTGGACAACAATCGGATTAATATACGGATGATATGTGTTTATAATATGCTAAATATTATATTATAAAGAGGCAGTGTTTGTGTGTTTGTATGAGGCAATCTCAAGAAACTATTTAATAGGTTTAAATAATTCTTTCATCATTGGAGAGTGTAGTTCCTTTAGATGGACGTAGGCTTTATATCATCACAGAAGCTCATGTGTGAATCGAGGACAGGGCACAAAGACAGATAAGGTAGAACTATACAGAACTTTACGCATAGAAAACTTTATATAATATTGACACTAATAATTATCTATATGTACTGCCGTTAAATTTAATGCTATTTGGAGGTACAGTAGCACTGAAATTTGATATCTGATTTGCGTTGCGTTTTTTATAAAAGAATGAAAGCCAGAGATGGAATAATTTTACAAATATACACGCGGCACATATTAAGTATTAAATTATTCAGTAACATGACTACATATTTTATTGCTTAATTACGTATTTGTGTGAGCTACGGTAATGTATACATAATAGGTAACAGTTTTATATAGTGCACAAAACTCTATATTGAATAATTAACAAGCCAACATCTTTAGCATGACTTGTGGTTTGTAAGCCATCTCAAACCCCAAACTTCACCCCTCTGAGCGCGAGATCTTATATACTCGGTCAGTTATGGTCGAATGTTACAATAAAAACAATTAACAATATAGGTATTTCAATTATAACGTCATACAATACCACATGAAACAATGAAGTATCATCATCATCATCATCATCATCTTCACTACACGGAGTAGGCAATCTTGCCTGTTCCAGCTTCACAGTTTATCCCTCCATCGTCCCTTAGGTCGTCCTACGTCTCTTCTTCCAGTCGCTTTGTAATTTAATAAGAGTTTTGGTAGTCTGGTGTCCTCCATTCTATTTATATGTTGGAACCATCTATCTCTATGCTCCTCTATTCTTCCATTCATGCTAAAGATGTGTAGTTCCTCTCCAATATCTTCATTGCGAAAGCGATCAGATCTTGTACATCCTTTTGTTCTCCTTAGAAATGTCATTTCAGCACTTTGTATTTTATTTTGAATTCTTTTTGTGTTTACCCAAATTTCTGATCCATAAAGAAGAAGAGGGGTAACCATTGTTTTATCAAATTTAATTCTGGTATCTTTCCTTGTTTTATTCTTTAATGTCCGATGGATAGTGCCGCACATCATTTGAAATTTTGATACTTTTTTGTTAACATCATCTTCAGATCTATTTCTTGTATTTATGTCACAACCCAGATAGTTAAAATTTTCAACTTGTTCTAGCGATCTTCCTTCTAAAATAATCTTAGAACGTATTTGTGATTTTCCCCAAAATGCTAAAATTTTAGTTTTTTTTTCTGTAGAAATTATAAAATCATATTCTTGAGAGATAATATTTAAATAATACAAAGATCTCTGTAGATCATCTTAACAATGAAGTAATTGTACATAATTAAAGCATGACTATCTGGTCTAGGGAGCGTCCGTTTTCGTGCAAGAATAATTCGGTTAACATGTTTGTAAATTAGTCTTGAATGCGTTGCGCTGCTGGAAAAATGTTTCTTCCTGAGATTTAAGAGCCTCCACAACCAATTAAAAGCTTAGGCACATCCGTTAGCAGTACATCCGTTATCAACACACGTTTTAAATAATATAGGGCAGTACAACACCTTATTTCAAATGATATCGTTTGGTGACAAAACCTTCTTCCAGCTGAGAGTAACAACCTTCAGTTCTTACAAATAAATTCTATTTCAGACGCTGTTAGGTCTAACATAATATCAAGCTTAAAAGTAGAATTAATCGAACAGCTCCATAACCTATTGCATGGTAATAAGAGTTACATTCATAGTTCTAAATACAACTTTGAAAGTAATTCAGGAGCAAACGATTTATAATTGATAATAAATTAATTATTAACTAACAATAACAAAGCTGTATTTGGAAATATAACAGATTTAAGTCAATGTTATTTATTTATAACAAGTACAGCGAAGCGCGCGGGTACGGATGTATCATAATATGAATTTATAATTGATATATCATATCATATATCATATCATATCATATCATACTTGGACATAAAGGCGAAGAGAAAACGAAAGGAGATACCTCCGTCCAAGTCCTTTTCGATTACACCGCTTTAGAAACAAACACACAGTAAGGCACTGTGCATCAGTGGTGGATTATAGGCGACCAGCGAGAGCCGAAAGTTCGTAAAGCTATGATGCCTGCCTTATACAATCCGTCATTCAGTAAAGCTTGCATTCCTATTTAGGCCTACTCGTATCGATACGAAACATAACTGTCTCAGCCGGGGAAGGTGGAGTGGGGAGTTAAGAGATAATCTGCAGTGACTCGATTGAAGTAATAGCGACCAGGCCTGTATTACACCATACCATATCATGCCATATATTATATTATATTGTATTATATTATATTATATTATATTATATTATATTATATTATATTATATTATATTATGTTATATTATATTATATTATGTTATATTATATTATATTATATTATATTATATTATATTATATTATATTATATTATATTATATTATATTATATTATATTATATTATATTATGTTATATTATATTATATTATATTATATTATGTTATATTATATTATATTATATTATATTATATTATATTATATTATATTATATTGTATTGGGTTGGTACCGGTAAATTACAATTTAGCAAATACACTATTTTCAAAAGATGAAAAATGTCTGAGGTATACTTATTTACAAATATACATTATATTATATTGTATTATATTATATTATACTATATTATATTGTATTATATTATATTATATTATATTATATTATATTATATTATATTATATTATATTATATTATATTATATTATAGGCCTATTATATTAAATTATATTATATTATATTATATTATATTATATTATATTATATTATATTATATTGTATTATATTATATTATACTATATTATATTATATTATACTATACTATACTATATTATATTATATTATATTTTATTATACTATATTATATTATATTATATTATATTATGTTATATTATATTATATATTATATTGTATTATATTATATTATATTATATTATATTATATTATATTATATTATATTATATTATATTATATTGTATTGTATTGGGTTGGTACCGGTAAATTACAATTTAGCAAATACACTATTTTCAAAAGATGAAAAATGTCTGAGGTACACTTATTTACAAATATACATTATATTATATTGTATTATATTATACTATATTATATTATATTGTATTGTATTGTATTGTATTGTATTGTATTATATTATATATTGTATTATACTATATTATATTATATTATATTATATTATATTATATTATATTATATTATATTATATTATATTATATTATATTATATTATATTGCATTGTATTGGGTCGGTACCGGTACATTACAATTTAGCAAATACACTATTTTCAAAAGATGAAAAATGTCTGAGGTATACTTATTTATAAATATACATTATATTATATTATATTATATTATATTATATTATATTATATTATATTATATTATATTATATTATATTATATTATATTATATTATACTAGCTGAAAGTACCCGGCATTGCCCGGGTTGTCCTTTTTGCTTCTTTTTTTTTAATTAAACTGGTTGTTAGACTTTTCGGAAATCTCATAAACTTAATTATAGACAACCAAAACGAATTGTCTTTGCTAAGATTTCATCGTCCATAAAGTTGAAATCTTTACATAGTATAATGTACATGTGTGTATATATATATATATATATATATATATATATATATATATATATACGTGTGTGTTTGTTTATTTATTTATTTATTTTGGCGTAGTTAAGGCCGTCAGATCATCTCTTCCACATCACCAGAAATACAAATAAAGTAATAGAAAAATTAAACTATAAATAAAATAAAACCAAACGAAAATATATACAGGCTACAGCCAACGTGATTGGCTGCCGGAAATTAGAGGGACGGGACTATAGGTGTACATTGTTGTTCTTCTCAATAATACACGTGAATAGTCATTGTCGTTCTGTGGAGTGCAATAACGACTACAGTGTCGCCGTGTTGAGTGGAATACCCATTGTTGACGGGTGTGTGGTCAAAGTCAGAAATAAAAGTCACACATTATTGTTGTATAATAGTTACAATATATTATATCTGCAGGTTACGGGCGTTGTACACTAAAGTTGTCTCGTTTAATTATTAGGCAGCGGCATTCCTTTTAAGATTTGTAGGTCCTTATTGCATGCACCGATAATAAAATGAAAATGCGACGTTGTCACGTCTTGTTTGTTGCTGCTATATATTAATATAACATGGATATGGGATAGGCTTAATTGCTCAAAGCATGAGTTAATTTGAAGATTATTTAGATTATTTATTTTAAATTAATTATTTAAAGAAATAATTAAATGTTTCTCCATAAGGAAAACCGGAAAGTTTGACTTTTTGTAATAATTCTTTTATTGTTAAGGATTGGCCTTTATTGTAAGAACTATATATTTCACGGCGAATGTAATCACACGTAAAACCATCTACTTTATTCAATTTTGTGACTTTGTGTCCACGCTTTTTAGGTGTCTTAGGTCCCTTTTTTACAATTTTACTTACAGTATTTCTATTTAATTTAAGAATTTTAGATGTCTCCGAAATTTTTCCTTGACCTAAATTGTTTTTCAGAACATACGTGTGAGCATTGGACACAAACGTTTGACACTGCTTACATAATTTTGGTCTAGCTTTTGAATTTGAATTGTTATTTAAATCTGATATATTATTATTATTATTATTATTATTATTATTATTATTATTATTATTATTACCATCGTCGTTATTGACGTTCATGGGTATCGGTTCCGACACTTCACTCGCTTCCCACGGCCTCCACACTTTTATTATACACTGAACTGTAATGTAATTAATTTTCACTGTGAACTAGAACAAGACACACTGCTAAAATTTGCAACTCCGCGTGGAGTATTGGAGCGGCCTTCAAAAGACTTGACGACAATGGACAGCGACATAATTAAAATTATTGAAACTACAAAGCTTCCGTCCTCTTTGACACCGCTAGCCTACTGGCTACTTTTATAACTGTGCACACAGCAGGCTGTGATCCGCTTGAAATAAGTCTGTATCTTGCTCTTCGGGTCAGCGTTCGATTTATTGGTTCGGACGATAGGGATTTCCTTCGCCGCTACTCGCTAGGGACTGGACAATATTGTTCTTGGCTTTATGCGCCTTCTTATGTGACCGGGGGTAATTCTGTAGGAATCCACCGCCGCGCCGCTCTTAAAAATATTCAAATCCAACTGCCGACCGATTTAAACGGCCTGGCGTGGAAAATAGTACTCAAACCCTGTTCCTTCGTCGTAAAATGCTACCAACATTACGCAGCGCACCGACTTCTAAGCCTTGTTACACAAAACGAGAAATTGGAAGGAATTGAATCGATTTAAGTGTCAAGAGGAGGAAGACGTTTGGAAGTGAGCGTGTTATCTCAGCCACTGAAGGCCGGGCTGTAGTTTAACTTGATGGGTTGATTCAGTCTGATATAAAATTATTTCATAATATTATACAGTGTAGTCTACCCTCTCTTTGTAAAGAATTAACCATGAAGCTATTACTCAAACCAAATTTAATTCCGAAAAGTACACACTACAGCAGTTGCCACCTTCGAGAGTTACTTCATTTATTTATTTATTCACTTATTTATTCATTTATTTATTTGTTTATTCATTTATTTATTCATTTATTTGTTTATTTATTTATTTACTTATTTATTTGTTTGTTTGTTTGTTTATTTATTTATTTGTTTATGTATTTATTTGTTTATTTGCTTATTTATGTATTTGTTTATTTATTTATTTGTTATTTGTTTCTTTATTTATTTACTTATTTATTTATTTATTGATTTACTTATTTATTTATTCATTTGTTTATTTATTTATTTATTTATTTATTTATTTATTTATCTATTTAATCCAACGGAGTTAAGGCTAACAGGCCTTCTCTACCACACCAGCAGAATGAAAATAGAAAATAGGCATATACCCAGTACAAGAAACAAATGCAGAGAGAAGAAGTAAATGAGAAATAGAAATAAATTTACAAATACGAAAGCACAAATGCAAAAATGTAAAAGAGAGGGGAGAAAAAATACATGTAGGAAGATAAGATCACAATGGGCAAAAAAAGTACTAATGCAATTTACTGACTACCTAATATATCAGTGATTAAAGATATCTAGAAATAATTAACTGGTTGTATAAATATCAAGAGAAACAAAACAATAACAATTTCGAAACATTTGCAATAAGTTAGAATACTCAGTTTACTGCATCGCACTCTACGCAGTAAGAAAATGCTTAGGGGATAGTCGGGTAGTATCGGACATCGGGTAATACCGGACAGTGCATTTCTTTCATCTACCACCATATGGTAGTACCTGAATGACATGGTTACATTTCTCTATGCAACATCACAGAAACGTAACCATGTCAATCAGGTACTATCATCGTGTAGTAGATGAAAGAAACTCACTGTCCGATACTACCCGACTCTCCCCTAATAAGTTTGTTTTTGAGCACTGTTAAATTCCGACAGTCTCTGATGTCACTGGGTAGGGTATTCCACAAGCGCGATAGCGAGATTGTGTGTGATGATGAATACGATGATGTCTTATGTGTTGGTATGGCTAGTATGCGGCTATTTTGCGTGCGTGTATAGAGATTATGGTACGATGATAGGTAACTGAAGCGAGAGGCAAGGTAGGTAGGTGTAGAGGTGTGAAGGACTTGATAAAGGAGAACAAGGGAATGAAAATGTCTACGTTCATTAAGCCGTAGCCAGTTTAGAGTTTGGAAGGATGGGGTAATGTGGTCAGCGCTACGGACATCGCAGACGAAGCGAACATAAGAATTATGAACACGTTGTAATCTTTGCGACAGTGGGGCATTACTAGTGTTTCCACTAGTTTTTTTTTTTTTTTTCGGTGATAGTGAGAGAAATTTTCGAATGCTGTTTAAGGAATGTAGTAGTAAGGAAGCAAAAGGGATTATTGTTGTGTTTAATTTGACTGGAAGTACAGAAGTAATGTTGCAATAGACGTTAGTATCCCAATGTGGTTGCTTGTGATTTTCCTGCATTTGAGAGTCAATCCGAACTTTCTCATCCATACAGATATAGATTCAAGATCCTCGTTAAGATTGCGTAAGCCTATTGCGTCATTGAATGCATTAATAACGTACAAGAATACAGGTCCTTTCTTAAGTAACTGATCACTAGAAAAATTCACTAACTTTTACTATTTTTGGCTGTGTTGTAGCCTACATCTCCCCTAGTAAGAACTTTTCCCGGTGCCGGTAACTCGATTTGGTTACGAGTTTGCCCGCCAGAAGTCGGTCTAGTTACAAATGTGTCCACCAAAAAGCGCCATTTTCATTCCATGTGTGTTTGCATTGGTATAACAAATGAACGGCATGCACGGGATGTTCGAACCTTGCTTGACGAAGTGTTTCCTAACAGGTGGATCGGTCGCGCAGGTTCAATTGCTTAGTCGCCACGATCTCCAGACTTAACTCTCCAGGTTTTTTTATGGGGATTTGTTAAGGGTACCTCGCACCATCCCAGAAATTGATGTAAAGGTTTGTGCACACATACTGACGGTTACTCCTGAAATGCTCTACAGAGTGCACGAGATGATGGTGCGTTGATTGCATTTGTACATTCTTCGGGGCAGCAGACATATTGAGAACTGTGAGCTATAATTAGTGTAAGTGTAAGTTCATTGCAATTTATCGTAATGTGTGCTTTTTTGACACTAACTCTAGGTTTTAAATTTCATAGCGATGGTTTCATTTACCTCTATCTACATAGAAAAGTGAAGATTTCTGGAGGGCAAATAAGTAACCAAATCAGGTGTAGGACACCGGGAAAGATTCTTACTATCAAGATGTACATATGTACAACATAGTCAAAAATCGTAAAAATTGGTCAATTTTTCGATTAGCCTATTCAGTTTCAGTACTTATAAGAGACCCTATTATGTGGCTGGAAGTGTTATATATACTTACGACAATAATTATCGTTTACTGGAGGTTTCACTGCTTTCTAGCTAACCCGGTTAGATAACTCAGTAAACATTAAATAAATATTTTTGCAATAAATAAAATTCTTAGGCCCGGTTGCAGAAACGCAAATCAAATCAGTCCCTGATCGCCAATCAGTTGATGTCTGATTTGATTGTTCATTGCGTTGCACAAACGTGAATCTCCAATCAACTTGTTTCGATTTACTAATTGCTGATTTGAGAAAGAAATGCATTCGACAACAGCGCTATTTAGCAACCACAGCCAATTTGATGCTGTTTGAAAGTCGCAAAACGAATGCATCAAGTGGCCGGTGACTAGGAAAACAAGTGAAAGCTCTGCTGTTTTGTTGCTTTTTGTAGAAAGGAAACAGGAGGATTCTATTTGTACATAGGCTGGACTACAATATAGTGAAAAAATTAAGCAAATAAAAAACGTGAGGGGATTTCTGTTGTGGGATTTGCTAGGGGAGTCTACAAGAAATTGGAACATGCATAGACTCCATAGCCCAAAAGAATTCCATTTCCCATCTATCTGTTTACAAATTGAGCTCGTAACCTACTCATTAAAAATATTGTGTTGTAATGTGTAGAACCCTGTCAACGGGCTACAACATTTCAGAATTTCAATGATGGTGTAGGCTACATATTGCCTGTATATTCACAGAAAAGAAACCTTTTCTACTTCGATAAAGTTCGGCATCATTTCAACCAGGTGATTGGATGGGGATGTGAGCAGTCTATACAACCAATTACTCTTGGAAATCTTGATATGGCAGAAAATTCTCTCTGCATTTCAAATCGTTCCCTGTCTGAAGTTAGGGGTTTTATGAGATCCTGCGATGACAAAGCAATTTGATACGTAACATTCCTAACTACTCGGCAAATAGTTGATTTCCAAGACTGCCTGAAAAATTCCAACAGCATAAAATCTTAGCGTTATTAGAACTTGATTCATAGGAGAAAGTGGAAGGTTTCGATTTGTCTGTCTGCATATATTTGTTTCAATTTTTGAAATTGACTAAACACACGAATCCTTACTTAACCTAAATCTCTGCTCAAATTCTTTTTTCTTATACATAAAAACAATTCATGTCTATCATGGAAATGCCTTCTTCTTAATAATAATAATAATTTTTTTTTCATTCTAAAATTTCTTCATCGGAAGAATATTGTTACGCTATAACTATTTACTATATAAATTACAGTAACTGCACTATAAAGAGAACAACATTAATACTTGATCAATGATCAGCAAAGCTCGGAAGTTGGGGACTTGTGTCTTTGAACGTGGCTAAGCGACCGGACTTCAATGTCAACAAACTCCCGCTTCCAGCACGGAGGTACTGTCAGGTCTGCTATAAAAGTGGTTCCTGGCTGGAACAACATAATGATAATATTATGATAGGTTGAAACATCTAATTTTATAGCATATATATAAATAAACATGCAAAATACATCAAATTTACAGTTCTGCTCTGTACATTTCATTACAGTGTATGACTACATGCATTCGAAGATTTTCGAACCCATAAATTCTTCGTCTGTTAGTTAAACATGATTTGAAACGAAGGAAACTTATTTCCACGTCACATGAAGTGACGGGAGCAAACTTTAATTTTTTTATTTTATTTATTTTAACTAGCTACCTAGTGAGTACAAATTGCATTTATAAAATAAAAATGTTTCTAGCCACTACCGTAAGAGTCAGGCTCGTGTACGGTGTGGTCTTAGTGAATAATATAACATAAAATTTACAAGGACAGTTTACTAAATACAGTAATTAACTTAATTCAAACCAATAAGTACAACACAAGAGCAAGAATAAAAAAGAAAGGGAAAACGAGAGAAAAATTAATATAAATTGACAATCCGACAGAAGCCAGTGATATTCAATAAAAACATGAATATAGTCGATAGAAATAAAAGGTAAAAAAAGTACATTTGTTACTATTATATATCATGGATAATTTTACAAAATTCTTTTTTAAAAGTTTCAATTTTAAAAAATTTCAAATTTGGAAAATGGTTTGAAATTTTATTATAAAGTCTTGGGCCTAAATAAAATACTGAATATTTCACTGTCACTGTTTCCTGTTCGATTTTCAGCAGATCTCGTATCTGAGAAAGATAAGTATATCCTAAATTTTTCTCGCAAATAGTTTTCAATTAGTGTATCACTACTAGGGAAGGTCCCTCTACGACTTGATCCATGGCTATGGACAAATTCTCCATCAATTTAAAGGACTGCAATGTCTTTCAATGAATGCCCGTTTCCAGCTCTAGTTTATGTGTGGTACAACTTACAAGATATAAACTCTGCATTAGAAGAAAATAATGTATCTCCTCAGAATTCCTCCACGAAATTCTGTACCTAAAATTTAAGAAATGCATTTTCAAACTTCCATAACACCCATTCGAATAACACGTATTTTCTAATTCCTCAAACAGACCGTTTACCTGTAATTCTCTTAATGTCATTGGCTTCGACGTGACACAGTTTATTCGTTCGTCTTCTTGCCATTCGATGTGACCACTTTCTTAGTACAAACGACTGTCCCTGAGCACTTGCAGCGTGAGCTTTGTGTACGTTATGCCTGTAACCTTACTCAAGCACACGACACACAAGTCCCCAAGATCCGAGCTTTGGTGATCAGTGACTTAACCAGCAAAAATCTGTTGATCAGATCTGATGGAAGATTGATCTCCGATCAAATACTGATTGTTCTTTCTGCAACAGAAATAGAACCCTCCTTGATCGTCAATCTTATTTGATCGGTGTTTCTGCAACCGGGCCTTGGCATTTAGCTAAAACATTTTGTCCCATAATATAAGGAAAAGCTGCTTGATGTAATGTTTGACTATCTGATGTAACATTAATCTATTGTTAGAGTAAAGTAGACTTCTAAAAAAAATTGAGAATTACTTAAAACTTTCGCGGAGCTTACCGAAGTTTCTTTTTCTTATTTTTTTTCTTTGCCGTGTCAAATTCAGATACGTCCACCGCTATGAAGTAGCGATTAGCATGCCTGGCTGTGAAACGAGCGGGACGGGTTCAAATCCTGGTTGTGGCAAATTACCTAATTGAGGTTTTCCCTCAACCCATTAAGAGCAAATGTTGGGTAACTTTCGGCACTGGACCCTGCGCTCATTTCGCCGGCATTATCACCATCTCGCTCAGACTAGATAATCACAGCAGTTGATAAAGCGTCGTAAAATAACTCACTAAATATGCAGATATACCCAGAGTTTCGGAGTTACAAATTTATTTCGTTGCATGGGGCAGAATTCATATCATAGCTCAAGAACTGAGAACAGAAGGGGAGCTCTTCTTCCCTATTTTTATTTGAATTGTCGGCACCCATTCTTCTACTCGCAACGAATTTAGCCATTTGGAACAATCTCACTGAATAAAATAAGATTTTCTTCTTACCCTGTTTTTTTATACCAAAACACAATTTCTTTGTTGCTCAATTTACAATATAGTACCACTGCATTCTGTCCTGATAATTTTCCAGTTATTATAAATGTATAAAAATTTATGTCCGCGTTCATATTGTCCAAATATCTAAGCCTAGATCTTCCCTGTGGTCTTGTCCCTACAGGAGTTTGTGTGAACACCCTTTTTACTCTTCTTTCTTCTGGAGTTCTTAGTACATCTCCAATCCATCGCAGCATTCTTGTCTTAATTGTGACCACAATATCAGATCCATTGTAAATATTACACATTTCTTAAGCTTTATTTCCTACCCAGAGGAAGCCATCCTATAGATTTTAACGTTTTTTCCACGCCATGAATCTACGACACAGGACCCACAGCTTTACTTTCTCCCCGGAGGAAGTCATGCCAAAGATTGAACCGTCCTTTGAAATGCATCGCTCTCAGATGGATTGGAACTAGAAACCAGAGGTCAGTATAGTTAGCATCGATGACGTAAAGGAAGAGCATCGTTATAATTCTAGCAGGAGAAACGGTGAATAGAATCGGTTTGTTTTTCTTGCAGGAAGGTTTTAATACCGAAGAATTGTGTTCTTTTTCACAGTTGAAATGTTTGACTACCTACCAGATATTTGGCCAGTTTGTCCAAGTAATGTTTAATTTTGCTTAACGAATGTTAAATTAACAGTCTGTTTATTTTTAACGCTTTGTTAATGTATTTTCCATTTGTTCAACATAATTTTGTTTAAGATAACCAACACTTAACTATAACGTCTGTTAGCATTATTTTAACTACTCAACAGCACTTGGTAATGATTCTACACATGTAAGACAATTTTTGATTGGCTAAAATTAATCTTTAAATTCTATATTATAGAGTGAGTCATGAAACTTGCATAAAATGACAACCTGTTATAGCAGGCCACGCTCCATAAACAAACAGTTGACAAATGAAAGTTGTAGGTGATGTGCTGAATAATAATTACAAAGTAAGGTTATATTTCCTCATTGCTTTTATGGACACGAAATGCGAAAGAAATAAAATAACACTGATGTATTTAAACAGTCCAAAGTATTTTTTAAATGTTATATTACCAGTCATATGCTAAACATTCCCTACAGAGAAACACTAAATATTAATTTCGCAACTTTTGTTCGAACAGCTGTGGAGACATCGGCCATATTTAACTAACTGTTAAACGAGTTAACTGCCCGAAATCCTACATTTAAAATTAACAAACTGTTAACAATCTGTTAACAATCTGTTAAACTAAACTGGTGTTGAAAACATACAATTTTATTAATTAACAAACTGTTTAGAGTTTGACAGTCGTTAAATTTTCTAACAATACTTGGAAAAACCGGCCAATTATGACGATGCGATGCTGTTAAACTAGGCGTTACGATAAAGATAGATCTCAATTAATTTATTTCTTGTCTGCGGCCATGTAGAACACCTTGCACACCACGTTCATTCTAAGGCTTTGGGCCTCACATTCTTAGGACAGGGACAAATCGGGGTAAAGTTAATGATCTACCTCCAATCAATAACAATAACTTGAGTTCTCTTCATACTCCCATCTGTAACTGCAGGTACCAGATTAACACAGAATCTTCTCTGAATTTTCATCACGGTCCTGACTAGAGCTGAAGAGTTTGTGAATAATTACCTCATACTGAACCCCAAAATTCAATAACAAAGATGTCGTACCTGATGCGCATTTGTTTAATTTATGTTGTTGCACATAATTTTCAGATGTTAAATATTTTCATTATTTTCTTAGCAATACAGTGGGCCATGATATTGCCGTTCTAGCAAATATAGGTATTAATTACTATCTTAATTTATAATATAGTCTGTTTCTGTATACAGGGTGTCCCAAAATTATCTTTACAACTTTTATGGCTAATAACTTAGAAACGGAAACGGAAGAGATACACTATGTTTACACACTTTAAGTTTTGGTAGCCAATTCACAGACAAAGACAGTTTTCATATGTCAAGGAAGGTAAACCGTCATAATGTGAGGATTTGGGGCTCAGAGAATCCCCACTTCAACATCTAAATAGTATGAGACAGCCCAAAGGTCTGGTGCGGTTTGCTTCGAGATCATGTGTTGGGCCTGTTTTCTTTGCGGAGCTCTCAATAACCTCAGATGTTTACCTGGACATGTTGGGTTGGCATGCTTTGCACTTTCGCAGCTTGAACACCTAGAATCTGACATCATGCTTCAGCAAGATACTGCTCCTACATTTCCTGGTCGTTGTATTGGAAGGAGAGCCTATCATTTGGCCCCCAAGATCACCAGACACTGCCCCCTATAGGCGTTTGTCCCAGTGAGGACCATCGTGTTCACGTAATCTCTGGGATCGCGGAAATGCTGGGCCGGATTTGGGCCCTGATTCTGCGTGTAAAGGAATGGAGCACACATTGATGTTTTGCAAGCGGCTACGAAAACTCCAAGTGTGCCAGAACATAATGCAAAAAATCGCAACTTTCTATCTCTTTCCGTTTCCAAGTTATTAGCCATCCAAGTTATAAAGATCCATTTTGGGATATTCTGTTTTATAAATTATTTTTTAATATATTCGCGAAATAATCTTGTTCATTTTATCATAAGAAGTACCTGGTTCAAAATGAAATAGTATAACTTCAAATATTTGTTTCATTTTGCTGTTTCACTAATCATAATTTCTACAGCTATTGTCAAATGCTGTTGTTGTATTCTAACGCCAGGGGTTTGACAATAAAGTCATTTGACCTCTTACACTCCAATATTTTTCGAAGATATTATCATGGCCAGCCAGCCACTGAAGCACAGATTTTGAGGTGTTCCGAAGCCATTTCTTGGTTTGAGTTGCACAATGGGTAGTTAGGGGACTGAATATTCCAATTCTATGCAGGTGTTTGGCCAGACAGTCATGGCCTGTTGCCAATTAATTCATATTTAAACAGTTTGTTCCTAAGTTATTGATAAACAATGAAATCTTCTATTCACTTACTTCAAAAGTGTGAGACCTTCCGTCGCTTTGGCATGCGATGTGGCATGCCTTCTGCTTGACCTGCCTGATAAGGCATGCCTCTTGCCTGATTACTTTCAGCCTCATCACTGAAACAACAGATGAAGTCATACTGCATTAGTTCATTATTGAAAGATGGGACATGACAGTTTACAGTGGCGAAGCTCTTTATGTTTTTTTAACCTGTGGGGAAAGGGGAGGTTGAGATGAAAAAAAAATAATACAAAGAAAGAAATGCCATAAAGTAGTTGTTGCTTACTAATGCCAGGCATTTGACAATAAACTCATTTGACCTCTTGCACTCCAATATTTTTCAAAAATATTATCATGGTCAGCCACTGAAGCACAGATTTTGAGGTGTTCCGAATCCATTTCTTGGTTTGAGTTGCACAATGGGCAGTTAGGGGACTGATATATTCCAATTCTATGGAGGTGTTTGGCCAAACACTCATGACCTGTTGGCAATCTAAATGCAGCTACAGACGATTTTCGTGGTAAAACGGGAATTAACTGTGGATTATGATGCAGAGAGTTCCATTTTTCCCTTGATATTGTGTTATAAAATTTTAATTATCAAATGTTTTTCCGTGAATTTCATATTGCAGGAGGCCAAGGCCTCTCGACCAATGAAATATACTAAGTTAGCAACTTAAATATCTTATTTAACGGTAATATTGTGTTACCTTAACTCTTATTAATTATTTCTTTATTAATCGCGGAATAGTCTTATTGAAATGTCATCCCATTGGATAATTCACTTCCGCTAAGCTCTCACGAGTTATCGACAAGATGAGAAGTGTCGTGATATTACCAATGACAATTATTCACGTTTATAGCGCTCAAAACAAATTAACATATTAGTTTTTAATTTTTAGTTCCCCATGTCTTCACCGTTGCTAGTCCACGATTTATTTATACCACCCACATAGAGCTGATAGTGCCATTTTATTTCAGGATGTAACTACACATATTATGAGTTTATTTAATTATAGATGGACAGGAAGTGGAATGTGAGAGGCACAAAATTTAGCCGTTCGTAATCTCTGCAGGCTTCATAAAGCCTACGTGAACTTGCAAGGCTCTACGTCACCATTAAGCGGCTAGGTTGTATAACGCGCCAATAGCGTGTGTGTATGTGTGTGAGAGAGCTTGACATCGGAAACTAGGACATCATGCCTCTCTCCCGTTCGTCAGTACATACAAATTTCAGTTCCTGTCGTACTTTATTCCAGGTTTCAAATCAATTTCCGTGTCTGCACGTTTATTCTCTTAGTTAGTCCGTATGACACCAGATGGCAGAAGATATTGGTCCGCTATAATGCTGCCATCTTCCGGCAGTATATACAATTTTATGCGTTCATTTAATGGTTTAGAGATGTCAGCAGTTACTTGAGTGTTTCATCCACGGACTCTGGAGAGTGCAAGGTCTGCCGAAAAAAATATCCATTGACCGTCGTGTGTAATACTGTATTACAGCCGTGGCGAAAATGTAATCGTGCGCCGGGCCACTGTGTAACCTGCAACGTGCCTAGCACCTATGGAGGGAAGCGGACACCCGAAGGGGAAGTGAAGCAACTGTCTGACTTAATAACGGATTTTCATTTTCCTTACGTCAAGCACTTAAATACAATTTTATACAGTACAAGGCTACAAACTAATGTTTAGTACGTGTAACTAGAGATGGCCGATATTTCACAAACCGATATTTTGTCACAGATAAACCTGTGACTGATGACGCGAAATATCTGTGACAAAATATCCCTATCGAAATCTGCTCCGTATTCAGTAGGTGGTGTTGATTCAGTACTCTGTGACTGATATTTTCTCCTCTATGTCGTGGGTTTGCGCATGCGCATGATATAATAACAGCAATCTGGCGGTGATATGATTACTTTTTCGTGACATTTTGTTCAATGTTATTTTTTGCAAAGTGATGCTTTGTTGCAAAGTTATTAGCGGCATTATAATGATATAATAATGAGTCTGACATTTTGTTTTCATAGTCTGTATATATGTTTTATAAACGTTTTATGTATTTCACGAGATCTTTACATTTTCATATAACTGTGAATTTCTATTAACTTATATGTATTTTCAACCCAATTTTTACGTAGTAACAATATTTTTTCAGTTATACTTTTAATTACAAACAGAATAGTTAAATGAGCCTACAACGTTATTTTAATAACTTTACCTGTACTTCTGTCATTTATGTATGATCCAGTTTTAATGTATAGCTCTAACACGAACAGTGCATGTTAGTATTAATTAAAATAATTAAACTTAAAATAAAATTATTTGTAATATGTTCATTATGTTGTTTATGGTTATTAACTCTTAGAAAATAGCACAGTGCTTCCTAACATTGGTACTCATGTGGAGTGTTATTTCAGCCCAATAATAGGCCTAACCAATGTTCTAAACTTGATATTTAGTGATATTTGTCTAGATATTGTTAAAATCATCAACTTGTAAGTAATTTTCAACTTTTAAATATAACAATATGGAGTAGTTAGCAAAAATTGGCAATTTTATAAATTACAAAAAGATCTGACATCTAGCAGACGCTGCTCCATCAAATCATTCTCATTGCCCTTGCACACTTTTAAAATAGGCTTACACAAAAACGGGATAATTAATTACATTTGAAAATAAAGGGTATCAAACGTAAATCATGTTAATTCACTCTGTGTCACTGAACGTTATGCTCTTCTGAATTTTCGAAGCATTTCTCACAAGCCGACAACAGTACCTATGGTATTAAAACCGAACGAAACAAAACTGGCTAATATGGTGGGCAACTTATTTGGCTAAAATAACCTTAAGGTAGTTTTCTTCGTATTCCCCCTATACCCCTTGCATATACGAATCTGCGACAGGTCAGGTTTGGTTAGTTTAAGGTTTTATGCCTAGACATACACGATCAACGACTAAACTAGCGTTGAGGTAGTTATCTTCCTACTCTGTGTATACACCTTGCATATACGAATCTGTGACAGGTTAGATTTGGTTACTTTAGGCTTTGTTATGCCTTGCATATACGATCAACTGCATCTCCATAAGAAATCAAATTCAACGATTTTCACTTCCGAAATCACCGAAACTGCCTCAGCGCTAGTTTAACCCGATCAACTACTCTCCACAAAAAAAAAAAAAAAAAAAAAAAAAAAAAATCCTTATAAATTCAACGATTTTCACGTCCGAAATCGCCGAAACTACTTCAGCGCTAGTTTCACCATCTTTCTATAAATGATGTAGTGTTTACACGATTTAAATAACACCATTGTTACCAGTACTTTATTTTGTGTAAAATCCTGTGTGAATAACTGTTTTGTTTTGTAATTATTTTCCAATGTTTTTCCGAATGCTTATGTTTCGTTAATTTTTATTCTACGACTCAATATTATAATGTTAATGCAAGACTTAAAATAATTTATCCATTATATTACCTATATATAATAAAAAGGATCAATTTTTAAAACGATTAGAATAATCACATAACCTCAATTTCTCCATACCCAACTACATTTAATAATTATCAACTGATTCAATATCTACAATAGAACATCTTGCTTGGTACATAAGGTTAATTTTCGACATGTTACTGTTCAGTTAAGTTTGTATTTATTTGTTAATGGTACATGTACATATAGGCCTATATATAAATCACTGATGTGTGGCGTGTATAGAGAAATCGTATTCACATTCAATATTTCCTGTTAATTTTTATCGGTGTGACAAAATATCGGTATAATTCATGCATATTGTGCTTACTTATCGATATAAAATATCTGTGTGACAAAATCACAGGTAAAAGTCACAGATATTTAATTGTCACAGTCACAGTTGTCACAGATACTTGAAAATATCGTTTAAGCTCATCTCTAACCGAATGTGACGAAGACTTCCCTCTGCAAGGAGCTCTAGTCTAAACATTGATAACTTGCACAGCTATGTCTAGGCGATAAAATGTAACAACTCAGAGTCACAAGTGAGGTATGTCCAGGAGGGGAAAATATTTATTAATATGAAATTCAGACTAATCACTCACTCGACCCTTTACCACTCACTGAGTTGTCCGATACATCTCACTCACTCTCAAGCAGTTTTATTAATATCTGCCAATATTTTAATATGACTGGTAGTTATTACTTACCGCAGTTGAGTATTGTAAAAATATCTTGATATGAATGCATTTGTTATTGGAACAGCAATTCCACAGACGATTAAAATTACTAATGTAAAATAGCAATCTATTGCATACACTGGTGGCCATAATTCTGGAAACTTTTTTTTGTATTGAATTATTATAACATCTGCATTGATTCACAGATTTATACCATGGAAAATGTTACTCGTGACTGATTCGTTAATTATGGGGTTATAATAAAGGTATTATATTAAATCCTGAATATTTTAACAATAAATAAATAATCATTACTATGTGGGAAATTATGTTCTTGTCGTTTAAGATCTAAATATTAATTTCAGATTTCATTATAATTTCCCAATATTTACTGTAATAAAAACTAGTCCATTGTTGATTTTAAAATTATTGTTGATCGGTAGAAGCATTGTTGAGCACTGGTACCATAAATTATGGACATTATTAATTTGTTTCTGTGTTAGTCTGACTTAAGATTTAGTTAGGTGAACACCTGATTGTTTTACAACGAACTTTATTGATAATTTTATCACAATAGCTCCACGAAAGGACTGAACACCTTCTAGGGCAGTCACACTTCGAGAAGAAGGCTACACAATCAAGGAAATTGCAAGAAAACTTGGTAATGGTGCTACATTGTCTGGGGTCCAGAAGGTATGGCAGAGGTACAAATCCACAGAATCTTGTAAAACAACACCTAGGACTGATAGATAACCCAAAGTAAGTCCAAGAGATGTGAGGCAGATTTGTCGATTAGCATTGAAAGATCGAAGGAAAATTCTAAAGAGATACGGGAAGTTCTACACAGCAGTGGACTTCGTATTTCTGCGAGGACTGTTCGATTAGGCACTCAGGATTCAAAGCTTCTACATTCGGCAACGAAAGTATTTGACTCTATCACTTTCGAATATAGAAATCCTTGTTTCATCGCTCCATATCACTTTCGCCCAGCCATCATTGGTCCATGATTGATGATTTTTGCACCAATTTACACGATTTTCTCGTTGCTCTTTGTTGAAAAATTGCTTTTTTCTGGGTGCTTTTGCTTTCAGTCTATTGTCAAATAACTTCCTTCGAACATTCCTTGCAGAAATACTAAGTCAATTGCTGTGTAGAACTTCCTGTATCTCTTTAGAAGATTTCCTTCGATCTTTAAATGCTAGTCGACAATCTGCCTCACATCTCTTGGACTTACTTTAGGTTTTCTACCAATCTTAAGTGTTGTTTTACAAGATTTTGTGGATTTGCACTTCTGCCATACCTTCTGGACGCCAGACACTGTAGCACCATTACCAAGTTTTCTTGCAATTTCCTTGAATGTGTAGCCTTCTTCTCGAAGTGTGACTGCCCTAGAAGGTGTTCAGTCCTTTCGTGGAGCCATTGTCACAAAATGATCAATAAAATTTGTTGTAAAATAATCAGGTGTTCACCTAACGAAATCTTAAGTCAGACTAATACAGAAACAAATTAATAATGTCCATATTTTATGCTACCAGTGCTCAACAATGCTTCTATCGATCAACAATAATCTTAAAATCAACGATGGAGTAGTTTTTATTACAGTAAATATTGGGAAATTATAATGAAATCTGAAATTAATATTTAGATCTTAAACGACAAGAACATAATTTCCCACATAGTAATGATTATTTATTTATTGTTAAAATATTCAGGATTTAATATAATACCTTTATTATAACCCCATAATTAACGAATCAGTCACGAGTAACATTTTCCATGGTATAAATCTGTGAATCAATGCAGATGTTATAATAATTCAATACAAAAAAAAGTTGAGATAGTTCCCTTCGTACTCCGCATATACACCTTGTATATACGAATCTGTGACAGGTTAGGTTTGGTTAGTTTAGGCTTTGTTATGCCTTGGATATACGATCAACTGCATCTCCACAAAAAATCAAATTCAACGATTTTCACTTCCGAAATCATCTAAACTACCTCAGCGCTAGTTTAACCCGAGGAACTGTCTCTCAAAAAAAAAAAAAAACAAACAAACAAAAAACAAAAAAAAAATATATCCTTATAAATGCAACGATTTTCACATTCGAATTCGCCGAAACTACTTCAGCGCTAGTTTCATCATCTTATTATAAATTATATAATGATTACACGATTTAAATAGTAATAATACCATTGGTATCTAGGAGTTCTAATTACCCAAGAAAACACTGCAGATGCGGATATGAGGCAAAAAATTGCTGGGGGAAATAGATGCCTGAGAGCCCTTAACAAAACTTTGAGAGCAAGATGCATAAGTAAAAAAGCAAAACTTACATTATATAAAACAGTCGTAAGACCAATTGTGCTTTATGGCAGTGAAACTTGGACTCTGTCGAAGAAAATGGAACAACAACTGATGACATGGGAAAGGAAAATTCTAAGGAAAATCTATGGTCCTAAATATGAGAATGGGCACTGGAGGATTAGATATAATACAGAAACTGAAAACTCAATATAAATCTCCAGATATTGTTGCTGAAATCAAAGCCCGTAGGTTGGAATGGTTAGGACATGTAATCAGGATGAATGATCAGAGAATACCAAAAAAGATTCTAAACACAAAACCAGAAGGCAGGCGCAATATTGGCAGACAGAAACTAAGATGGTTGGATGGAGTGGAGGAAGATTTAAGGACTCTAGGCGTGAGAAGATGGAGGCAGAAGGCTCTGGTTGGACAGGAATGGACCAAAATCCTAAGGGAGGCCAAGGCTAGACTACAAGGGCCGTAGTGCCAAAGAAGAAGAAGAAGAAGAAGAATACCATTGGTTACCAATACTTTATCTTGTGTAAAATCCTGTCTGAACAACAGTTTTGTTTCGTAATTATTTTCCATTGTTTTTCGGAATACTGATGTTTCGTTAATTTTTATTCTTACTCAATATTATAATGTTAACGCACGACTTAAAATCATTATTTATCCATTATATTATATGCAATAAAAAGGATCAATTTTTAAAACGATTAGGATAATCACGTAACCTCAATTTCTCCATACCCAACTACATTAAAAAATTATCAACTGATTCCATATCTAAAATCAACTACGATATAACCTCCTGGTATATGAGGTTAACTTTTTACATGTTTCTGTTATTTGTTAATGGTACATGTACATAACTTATTTGTTGCATTTTCCCATATACACCACTGATGTGTGGCGTGTATAGAGAATTCGTATTCACATTGCACTGCTCTTCAATATTTCCTGTTAATTTTTATCGGTGTGACAAAATATCGGTGTTATTCATGCATATTGTGCTTACTTATCGATATAAAATATCGGTGTGACAAAATCACAGATAAAAGTCACAGATACTTGGAAATATCGTTTAAGCTCAACTCTACGTGTAACGAAGAAAGAAATGAACAATAAATGAACAATATCACAACCTAAAATTAACTGTCTTCAGAATGTCTCTGCGACAAAGTTTCAAAATCAGGAATTATGTCACTTACTGCCAGTCGTAGTTGATCACGAAGGTATTTGTCTGTCAGTCGTGATCTAAATTTGGTTTTTACTATTTTAATTGTTGAAAATAATTTTTCACAAACGTAAGTTGTAGCGAACATGGCTTCAACAGAGTAAGCGAAAGAACGAAGCTTCGGATATCTATTTTTTGGCAAAGATTTGAAAGTTCAACATTTGTCAAGTCCTTATACCTAGCTTTCATTTGACATCACATAGTAAATCAGTGAGTTCAAATTGAAGAGCTAACCGCATTATTCGTACATCTGCTGAAAAAGGATCGACGTACAGAGATGATGATGATGATGATGATGATGATGATAACAACAACAATAACACTTAACCTTTTAATGTTTCATCAGTAACATGTAGTATAATGCCGTTTTATGTTATACAACCGTTTTCCTCGTAATACTTGTGAACAAATCATACATTTAATATTCTCATCATATTGACAGCAAAAAAATGCGTCCTCAAATCCTATTTGGAACTTTCGTACATGGTTTCGAGGGAGACATATGCCACTAGCAGGTCAGAGACAAATACAAATGGAACGGAGTTTGACTCCAGTGAGTGAGAGTGTGGGGGTTGGCGGAGGTTAGAAGCAAGCGAAATGCACAGCTATCATTGCGAGCCACAATTTTTCGAGTCACGTTCTCGCCACGGCTGCTGTATTACATGATACAGTATACTTTAGCGTTGCGTTGAGCCTTCAGAATTTATTTATTTATTTATTATAAATAAATTACTAATACTAAAAACCTTTGTGTATTCAGAACAGACAGGATTGGATTTGATAGTGTTGATGTTGACGAAGAACACTAATCACAGAGGTGATAAGATAGAAAAATAATACAAAAATTAAAATTCTTCCGAATGGGCAAATACCATTAATCATACTAAGCACGAAACAAATATCCAAAACTTTTACAGAAACAAAGCTACTGCCTGTCTGCGTAGGCCTATAATTATGTACTCTATACTGCATATTATTATGTACAGTATGTATGCATATATATATAAATAAATGAGTAAATGAATTTATACATATGTATATATATATATATATATATATATGTATGTATGTAACGAGTCTATCGAAAAATTAACTATTTTGGACAGTTTTTTGAAGTGACGTTCATCTTCACGAGAAAGAACCTTTCCCGTACCGTGCAGTCGATTTGGAAACAAACACAGGGAAGGGGCCCCTCGTTGCCAGAACTACAGTATTAAACCAAAAGAATTATTAATGTTTTAAACCTTTATTAAAATATAAAGCAGTTTCAATCGTTCACAAATTATGGTGTACAATTTTCAAAATGTCTTCCATTCTGCTGAATGCACAAATTTAAGCGACTCTTCATGGACTCTGGTGAGCATGTTAGGCGTAACCATTTGTATCTTGTGTTCAACTCGTTCCACTAATTCAGGAATGGTGCGTGGCTTAGTCGCGTAGACACGATTCTTGATGAATACCCAGAGAAAGAAGTCCAGGGGAGTCAAATCAGGTGATTGCGGAGGCCAACGAATTGGACCTGTGCGACCGATCCACCTGCCTGGAAACACTTCGTATACGGAATAAACGCTTAATTTGAGGGACACTGTTTACAAGTTCAAACCAGGCAGCAATTTTTCTGCAATAACGTTAAGTGCCTGCTTGGCATTATATCATTCCAGTCTTTCACAACAATGTGTATAGGCATGGCGGTGTGCTATTATCCTTGGCGTATAGAAGACCATACTCCAGGTCATTGTAAGTTCTTGACGTATAGAAGGCCATCCTCCAGAGTATTTTAAGTTGGCATTAAATGTACATTAGACATGGATAAGTAGCTTCCTCTGGCGGCGAGGGGAGGGGGTGTTTGTTTCCAAATCGATTGTACGGCACCGGGAAAGGTTCTTTCTCGTGAGGATGAACATCATTTCAAAAAAATATCCAAAATAGTTGATTAGACTCGTTACTTATGAAAGACTCAGGGCTTTCAATTCAAAACTTTTCAGTCTAAATAATTACTTCTCTTAATTAAATTAAATTTGAACAAAAATCACGTAAGAGGGAAGTTTGAAACTAGTGTTAATTGCACTTCAGGTTCACCCCTTCAATGCCCTTCCCCCTTATGGCACCTCTATAATTCATTATTACTTTCGAAACATGTTAACCTAAAATCCAGTTTATACGCCTTACTGAGCAGTGATATAGGCCTATCTGTATGTCGTGCTCTCTAGCGAATACTTGATTTAGTACGGACCAATGTAACTGTGAAAAATTCGTTTGCAGAACGGAAAGTTACATTTGTTCAGATCAAATTTCTGCACATTTAATGGACAAAACTAAAATCCGTCCAAACATTTATAATAATAATAATAATAATAATAATAATAATAATAATAATAATAATAAACAGCTTGTTACGAATCCCTACAATAAAAAACCGTTAGGGGGCCGAGACGTAGATGGGAGGATAATATTAAAATGGATTTGAGGAAGGTGGGGTATGATGATAGAGACTGGATTAATCTTGCACAGGATAGGGAACGCTGGCGGGCTTATGTGAGGGCGGCAATGAACCTTCGGGTTCCTTAAAAGCCATTTGTAAGTAAGTAAATAATAATATCTTAAATTGATTGGGCATGTTGGGAATTAAATCAATGGCTTTCCCAAAACACGCTGTGAATTGTTTGATATAAAATAATTTTTATCTCGGAAAGGATGCAACAACGAGCAAAATTGTATTAATTTTTTTGTTATGAATAACTCCCTGAAATTAATGACATTACTTACTGTTCATCCTATGTATTGGTGATATCTGATCAATAAGAAAATTTGAGAAACCACAATCCTGCTTCGGTGTTCCAAATTCAGTTTTGAAATTTGTGTTTAGAGCTTGACATCACAGCTTTAAGAACTTCTATTGCTTTTGCTATAAAGCGATAAATTTATCCACAACTAAATGTAAGGTTTTCCTGATACAAAGTTCAGGTTTCACTATTTCCACGCTTACAGGGTTCCTCTCATTATTCATAATATTGAATACTCGCTCTGCAAAAGCTTTGCTTGCAGAAGTAGCAAACACATGTCGAACTACCATTCTTATTTAATGGAGATAACTGAGGCACTCTTATCTTGAAAATACACTATCTACCAAAAAGTAATTGGGCACTGTTTTTTCCCCTTTAGAACCTCGTGGTACCACCTCTTGTTGCTATAGCAGCAGCCACCCCGTCAGGCATGTTCTCCACTAGTTTGTGTAGGATATCCTCTGGAATGCGTCGCCATTCCTCTTGCAATATGGCACTCAGTTGGACAATGGAAGTTGGCCGAATTTCCCGAAACCTCAATCGCCGGTCCAATTCGGCCCAAAGATGCTCAATGGGATTGAGATCAGGACTCTGTGCAGGCCAGTCCAACCGATGAACATTATTGTCTGCATACCACTGCATAGTAGCCACCGAAACATGGCATCTAGCACGTAAAATCCTGGGTGCCCAATTATTTTTGGTAGATAGTGTATTTACACAGTATTTCAGGACTTGTCTAATGTTCGTCTTTCACAAACGAAGAAACTACTTAATTTAATGAGTACAGTTAATCATAGAGAGTATTTTCATACTGTTGAAATCTTAGTTTTTTGTCTAACACTTAAAATTTCTTCCACTTTTGGTGTAGAACTACCAAGTTTTAAGTTTGAAAAATATTTAAAAATTCCGATATCTCTAGCTACTCTAAGATAAAAGTTAAAATGTCCGACGAAATAGAGAAAAATCCCTTTTAGCCTATTTTATGAAAGTTTTTAACACAAGTTTTGAAACTCATTTGATAAAATTACCGGCCACAAATAGGACCGGTACGGGGTTGGTACCGGTACCAACCTTATGTTGAGACTCTTAAAAATGTCCGGCCAGACTGGCGAAATGGAAATCTTACCTTGGTTTGTTGCGCTACTTTTTATTCCTTAAATGAGAACTCAGTGTGGAAAGATAATCAGAAACAAATGACAAAGCCTACTAAATTTATACAACAGCAAAAGACGAGAAATTTACATTGCACGGAGATACGCTGGAGACCGTGAACACGTTTCGTTACCTAGGTGTATACCTGCAACCGACAATGACTTCCTACAGGATACATAACCAGGAAAGAGCAACGGCAGCCACGAAAGCCATAAACAGAATTCAGAACATCAGCAAACTCTCCCTGATCACAGCAATGTCATTATTTCATGCAGTTATAACACCGATTGCCTCCTATGGAATAGAATTAATATGGGAGAAACTGACGAACAACGACCTTGCAAAGCTAGAAAATGTGAAGGCAAGGTTCCTGAAGAGAGTCCTAGGAGTAGGAAAGCAGTCCCCTACCAGGATCGTCTACGTGTTGGCCAAAGAGAGTTTCTTCATAGAGAACCTCAGGCTGGAACTATTGCTGCCATCTACGGGCCCGTATCAAGCACACCTGGAGACACGGCGTAGGAAGCAAGAAGACATCGACCCGGACTTCTATTGTAGAAGCGCAATGACGGACCGGAAGTGGACAGAGGCGTGCCAGGACCAGACACGTGGTAACCAGACTCGCTATCCACGGCTTCCACCACAGGATATGTAGGACGCAAAGATTCCACCATCCAGACGACGACTGCATTTGCTCACTGTGCGACCGAAAGTGCGAACGCTAACACATAATAACGTGTGGAAAAAGAACAAAATCCATAAGAGACTACAGTGACTAATGTGTGAAACAAGATCAATATACCGGGTGTCCGGGACAAAATTTACCAATAAGAAAGTTTAATAACTCACCAAATAATTGATGGATGAAAATGCTATTTGCGGGAATTGACAAAGGGACTTCCAAAGTTTCGAATGACCACTAATAAACTTCTCTTGTAACACGACAGATGTCCAGGCGATATTCAAGTTCTTGCCATGTGTTTCGTAACATCTCTGGAGTGACAGTTGCACAAGCAGCGACAATTCTCCGACGCAGATCCTCCAAATCTGCCACTACAGTCTTGTACACAATGTCTTTTATGTATCCCCAAAAAAAGAAGTCCAGTGGGGTTAGGTCTGGGGATCTGGGAGGCCATGCTGATCTCCAGATGCGACAATTATGCCTGTTGACGATCCCACAGACGTGGAAGGTGGACTCATCACTAAACACGACCTTCTGCAGATATCCATTTTCAATATCAGTTTTCAACAGCATGTCACTAGCGAAATCATATCGTGCAGGCAAGTCGTTTGGTTTCAACTTTTGAACCAATTGAATCTTGTATGCATGCAGACCTAACCTCTTGTGCAGAACATCGTGGATAGTTGGCTTTGGAATTGCAAGTTCCCTGCTGGCACGGCGAACAGACTTACACGGGCTCCGCTGGAAAGCTTGCTGAATTCTGTCGACTTGCGCTTCTGTCACTTTCTTCCCGCGTGGTGTTTTCTCTACAAGAGAACCGGTCTCAAGAAGCTTTCTATGCCAAGTTGTTATTGTGTGCCTATCTGGTGGTTGCTTCTCAGGCCACTGTTGTCTAAATCTTCTCTCCACTATCTTCGGATACTTGAATTCGGCAAGCCAATAGCAGCATTGAACTTTTTGTTGCACTGTCAACGCCATTTTAATTACAGCTATGTCAACAACAATGACCAAATGTTGCCAACATCACACATAAAACTTAAAATGTCCCTCTTTCATTTGCCGCAAATTTCATTTTCCTATCTCCATTATTACGCGAGTTATTCAACTTTCTTATTGGTAAATTTTGTCCCGGACACATTTTATACAAAAGACATACTTAATACTCTTTCGAGTGCTCCTTATATGTATTATAATGGTTTATTGGACGAAAACCTGCGATTTTGCACTATCTTACAAAAAATATGCAAATCACGCGTAATAATCTTTTACACCGCCTTCATATTATAAAGCAGGCCCTTTCGATATTTAAAGGAGGCCTTTTTTTTTTGACAGCTGTTTCCTCAAGTCCAACTTTGATAGCGCTATGGAAACAAATGCCGACGCTTAATTTGTTGTTAATGAATGGCGACAGCAGAAGCACACAAAGAGACTGGCGCTCTGCAAGGTCACACCAGCTCCTGTGTATGAGGGGCGGAAGTTGGCCCAAGCAGGAAGCTGCTCAGCAATTACACCGCCTCCCCCACCCCTTTACCAAATGGTGTTACGCTGCCGTGCAGTGATTTGTAATCCCCTGGGTTCCACGCCTTTCCCAAGTAACTTGCAATGATAAGTACGTAGATTTGCATACTCTTCTCCTGACGCAAACAGTCGAAAACGGGACGTTTCGGTCTTTGAGGGATGTAAGTAAGTTCCGAGGTAACAAAATAATAGTACATTATAGGCATGTTTCATACGACTTTTTATACTCGACCATATTTCTAACTTGAAATTATTCATAAATATTCATGTTATTCTTATCTGACTGGGGAGCGGAACTGACCTGTTGCAATATCTCCTAAATTGTGAGATGTGCGCAGTATTGATTTTTTCCGAGAAACAAATGTCATTGACCTTGATATAATCTAGAGAGTAAAATAAACATTAATCTTGATATAACCTTGAAATTGATTTAGACATTGAAAAACGAGATGACTAATTGAATTTATTTGAATATTAGTTACAATTAATGCTAATTATTATAGTAACAGAACATAACCTTCTGCGACAGTATTGGATTTCCAGCCTCCGTGACGTTTCGCTAGTCGTCTTTCGATTGCAGAACCGAGAATAATCGATACTTGCGCTTTCATATTGCTACAATGGTGTTTTCTGATTGGTGGAACACCTGAACTTTAATGAACAGGTGTACTTTAATGAGGTCCATTAAAGGGCTGCTACCAGGTGTATAATTACTACATTTCGGCATGGTCGAGCATAAAGTCTACTTTAATATTGTTACCAAACTTCAGATTACTTCTTTGTTACAACAAAAACAAAAGAGTACGGTATGACGAAGGAGACGACGCATTCTTACGTGTTTTACGAGTTACGAAATAATTTGCTTTCTTCGTCGAGTTTGGAATTGTGGCGTCCTACGCCTTCAGCGAGTTGAGTTATTTAAATACTGTATATTACAATCTGATGCATGAATCCCTCTTACCAATAGGTTGCCAAGTAACTTAAAGTCAAGAACTGGTTACTATTCACGCTCTAATCCGTTTTATACTATGCAAGAAATTTTAATTTACTTTTAGCCAAGGATTTTATTAATGTGTTTGACCTGCCTTATATATACCGGGTGTTTCAGACCCCCCGTATGAGCCTTTTTTCTCGAAAACTATATGATACTGGTTGTTCATAAAAAAAAAATTGATAACCCAAATCTATGTAGAGAATAGATTGGTGGTTGTACCATTTCCCGTAACATACCGGAAGTAGAGGTACCTGTGGTCAACTTCGAAATTTCAAGTGAGAACATGGGTTATTGACGGTACCATTGGAAACTACTTAGAAAGTTAGAAAAAAAAAGTTTCAGTAAAAGTTGTTTATTTTTAAAACTTTTATTGTTTCCTCACAAAGCAACAAAAATGGTATCTTTTGAGAAATGCTGTACTTTTTGAATTAGATTCCTTTCAGTTATAAGCCCTTTCCTCTGCGATAGTTTTGTAAAAATATAGGCTATATATTTCTTTCCTTCCTTTCCCCTTTTTGTTCTCTTTATCAGCCGATGAATTTATTATCATAGCCTTTTTATCGTAAATTTTATTTAATTTTCGTATTTTTTTTATTATTATTTTAATACATTCCATTTTGATATATTCTTCCTTACGTTTTTCCATATTAACCATTTGTACTAAATGAGTTGCTTTCACTATATTCCAATGTACTGTATTTTACTTTCTTTTTTTTATTATGGTATTATTTTCATCAGTAACAAATATAAATGACACTCGGGAGGAAATTAAACGCAGAATAAATATGGGAAATGCGTGTTATTATTCGGTTGAGAAGCTCTTATCATCCAGTCTGCTGTCCAAAAATCTGAAAGTTAGAATTTATAAAACAATTATATTACCGGTTGTTCTGTATGGTTGTGAAACTTGGACTCTCACTCTGAGAGAGGAACATAGGTTCAGGGTGTTTGAGAATAAGGTGCTTAATATTTGGGGCTAAGCGGGATGAAGTTACAGGAGAATGGAGAAAGTTACACAACACAGAACTGCACGCATTGTATTCTTCACCTGACATAATTAGGAACATTAAATCCAGACGTTTGAGATGGGCAGGGCATGTAGCACGTATGGGCGAATCCAGAAATGCATATAGAGTGTTAGTTGGGAGACCGGAGGGAAAAAGACCTTTAGGGAGGCCCAGACGTAGATGGGAGGATAATATTAAAATGGATTTGAGGGAGGTGGGGTATGATGATAGAGACTGGATTAATCTTGCACAGGATAGGGACCGCTGGCGGGCTTATGTGAGGGCGGCAATGAACCTTCGGATTCCTTAAAAGCCATTTGTAAGTAAGTAAGTAAATTATTTTCATGTTTAGTGTCGATTTATTATGCTATTATTATTTCTCTTTGTAATATGTTAGTATTTTGTTCTTTAACTTTTTGTTAAATTTTAACTGCTTGTATACTTTGTGACCTGGTAGAGTGTAGGAGAAGGCCCTATGGCCTTAACTCTGCCAGTATAAATAAAGAATTATTATTATTATTATTATTATTATTATTATTATTATTATTATTATTATTACGTTGTTTATGTACGTACACTCTTGATAGTAAGTGTTCAAAATGCACGCCACCCTGTGCTAAACAATGTTCTGATCACCTCCTAACATCCGCGATTGCACTTCAGCGCAGACAGGCTTTTCTAATTCTTTGTTTCATGTCTTCTCTAGTTGTTGGACGCACCTGGTAGACCATACAGCAATTTAATTAAGCATAATACACTCAGGGACAAAAAAAACCGGACACTTTAATATTTGCTGGTATTTTGCAAAACATTATCTTCTCATACAATATTATGGTAGCCATCTGTTGTTATGGAGACGTGTATACATTGTTGATTGTTTTTTGTTTTATAAACAAGCCATTACAACCAAATATTCCAATTTTGCTTTCGGAGTCTCAGCTATAACAATTTTGTCTCAACCATTTTGTGCTTCATTATCGCTATCATTCGTTATTTCTTTATTTTTATATTTTCTGAGTTTAAGTGGGGTTGTAACATTTGTCTTAAAACAAGATGCGACCTGAAGATGTGGCTCGAGCTGTAGCCCTTTACGATGATGGACGCAGTGTACGTTACATTGCAAATGTCATGAATATGGCTAGAAGCACAACCCATGATGCCATAAAATAGTATAGGGAGACCCTAGAATATACCAGAAGATCAGGTTCGGGTCGTCCAAGAGCTACAAATCCAAATGAAGACAGGTATATGGTGTTGAGAGTTCTTAGGGAGCGCAACCTGCCAGCTACTAGTGTAGCCCAGCAATTTGTTAACATGCGTGGACGCCCAATTTCGGCCAAAACAGTTAGAAGGAGGTTAAAAGCAAGTGGACTGATATCAAGTAGACCTGCAACTGGTCTCAGACTTCTCAGAATGCATTGAGTTGAACGACTGCGTTTTGCAAATGATCACAGGGATTGGAGAAATGGACAGTGGAGCTGTATTCTGTTCACTGATGAGTCCCATTTCAATCTGTGCTCACCTGATGGACGTGAGAGAGTTTGGAGAAGGAGGGGAGAACGATTTTCACAGTGTTGCATTTCCGAAAATGTGCCGTATGGAGGTGGTGGAGTGATGGTTTGGGCAGAAGTGTATATGGATGCTCGTACAGAGTTGGTTTTTGTTGAAAATGGAAGACTAACAGCTGATAGGTATATAAATGAATGTTTGGTGATCATGTTGTGCCATTTGGCCAATTTGTAGGCGATAATTTTGTTTTAATGCATGATAATGCACAGCCGTATATTGCCCATGCGGTCAGAGATTATCTCCAAGAAGTGGGAATCCATGTTCTTCCATGGCCAGCAAGGAGTCCAGACATGAACCCAATTGAACACGTGTGGGACATGCTGGGACGGCGTGTTAAGAATAGACGACCGAGCCAGAATCGTTACAAGAGTTGAGGCGAGCACTTGGCGAAGAATGGGAACTTATTCCTCAAGAAGACATTGCTAACCAAATTGAGAGCATGCCAAGACGTATGGATGCAGTTATTCAAGTCAGAGGGGGTAATACCCGTTACTAAAAAGAGTTTTTAATGTTTAAGGCACCATAAAATGAAAAAACAGTTAGACCAAACGATACCATAGTTATACGCCTTTTGTAATTTTTTTTTTAATTTTCTCATCAGAGATTTTTTTTTTTCAAATGTTGTCGTATAAGGTGCTAAATGAAACATTATTTTGTTTAAATGGGTTTTGTTTCATTTTGAAATAATTGGCAACAAAATACGAGCAAATGTAGAAGTGTCCGGTTTTTTTTGTCCCTGAGTGTATTATCAGGCAGTACTCCCACTTGACGACATGTGTCAGAGGAAGAACAACTGTTTGTATGCATCTGAAGTCTGACTGGTGTAATATGTAGCTAGTCGGCGATGTAAGTTATGCAATGGAGGAGAAAAGGAACTGGCCAACCTACCCCATTATCTCCTGGCTTAGTTGCCTCATAAATGGTGCCTTGTTGGTATCACTTGTGAGGTTCAGACCTGTCTTCGGACGGTTGACTGAGAAACAACGACTGAAAAAGTGAAGTTAGAAGTAACTACGTGTGTAGTAGTTCATTAGGTTTTTATTTACAACGCGCCTTATAATATACGTATTCTACAGGGTGTTGTGTATTGTAAATTTTATTGTGTATTGTTAATATTGTATATACCACTGCCACCGGGTGCTTGCCCACTTGCAGCGTAAATAAATACATACATCATTTTATTTTTACTTCAATTTTTATTGTACCTGAGTTTAGAATGTACTTCACTCCCACCCCTTCTACTAATGAAGTTCAACCTTCCTGCACAAACATCTAAGACCGCATATACAGTCATAGTAGCCTTACGGTCATAGTAAACAGTACGTTCCAAAAATATGTTCGCGTTTTCCAGTGACGAAAGAGCTTTCAATATTGAATCATTTTCGCACAGGTACTGTCGTCCATTTGCCTACGTCGTATCCCGGTTTCCCCCACCTGCTTTTATTCGCCAGCTAGTGGCTGGGCTGTCGTCTTAGCTCTTTTCTGAGAACATTAATTTCTGTTAGGAATTGGACGTCTACGTAATATTATACAACTGTTTAAAAGAACTTAAATAAAAGGGCCTCGTTAAGTAATTAACTATCACGTGATTTCCTCCCTTTCTACGACCCTACGACATAACCACTTGGACGGACAGTAGATAGTATGTCTGAGTAATTTTATCTTTTCGGATCGGGCAGAAGTGAAGATTGAATTTACAATACGTAAGGTACTCTTTTATAGAATAAGTACAGAATTATTTCAACATGAGTTACTAGTTACGAAGGACGAAACTGGTAATTGGGATTAGGTACAGTAGTCTATAGTGCGATAATATGCACATTAGAACTGAAGCTTGTATCGAAATGAACGGCCACCATTTTAAAAAATGTGTTTAAATATCCATATTATGATTACTTTTCAATTAAACTTCATTCTCTATATTGTACGCTAATGTGCTGTAGACAGTATAATATACACTGCATAATGAATACGTCCGAATGGAAAGCTCAGTTCGTGAGTAAAAACACTCATTGTTAATACAGTACTGTATTTTGATTAAACAAAAACCTAATGAAAATGATCAAACTCAAAAGCGCGATATTTCCTAGTTTACGTAAATGGATGAACAACTTTTCTTCCCTCCTATACCTAGTAAAGTGATTTGTTTGTATATTACGCCAGTATCATCGAACTCCAGTTGTGGAAGGGTGTAGCAAACGGTGTTGATCCAAAGGTATAGCCAGGTTAATATTAAAAATGTTAGTAAAAATAAAATGATGTCCCTGTACATCTATCTAGCTGTACGTGTTATTCGCTGCGTGTGTGTGGCTGATAGAAGTCTTTCAGATTACACTCGATGGCGTTTTCTTCGAATAGATTTCCAGACGACATCGCCTCGTCACCGCGGCCCCCGTCACTTGATAGGCGTGGAGTTGTCGTACAGCTCCCTGAACTTGAGCGCGCCATGCTGGTTCAGCTCGTAGTAGCCCTTGATGGTCGCCTTGCACCGGTTGTACCACTTGGCTACTTTGGAGTACTTGTTTACATCGAATCCCAGAGCCTGCAACAGAATAAACCCAGTCTGCTGACTTGGCGATTTGGATAGTCACTGAAAAAGCTGATATGTGGACGGATAGAAAGTTCCAAAATGGAGGCAGTGCGCAAGATGAAAGGACGAGCGACCTGGTTCACAAGAGAACGATTAGTTGAGGTAATGAAATTAGTTTTGTTTCGTTGTATGTCTGATCATGCGCACTACCTCCTTTCTGGGAGTTATAAAGTATCTGTGCGACAGAAGGCTGCACATCATCCCTTCATGTGGCAGTTTTTTGTGTCAGGATGGAATAATGTCTAGGGTAGTGCCAAAAGAAAATAAAATGTACTCTGACTTTCGGAATTTTGAATGATCATATTATTTTCTATTTTCACATAACGAGCTTCAGGCCGTAGCCTACTTATTCGGAGTGAGAGAAGCTTCCACACTACTTGGAATTACCACAGTCTAAATATATTAAGGGCATTTTATCTAAGTTTCTTAATAGTAATATATATATATATATATATATATATATATATATATATATATATATATATATATATATATAAGTAATTTTAACTGGTAATGGAAATTACGGGAAAACGGCTGAACGGATTTTAATAAATGACCCCTCATTTTGAAGCTTGGAAATCAAAGTTTTTCAGAAAAATAGTAGTTTTCAGTGAAATGTCAATTTTTCAACATAATTTTCCTATTTTCCAAAATCCATCTGTCGTCAGTTTTGAGAACTAGCTAAACTAGCTAATTTGCATTTCAGAATAAAACAAAACACACAATATAGTAAACAATATATTATAATTGATCTGCAAGAATGCTGACATATTTAGAGCTCAAATTAAATTGGTTATTAAAAACTTAACTTACTAAAAATAATTTACAGGTTCGATTCTGTGGTGTGTAATTTTCTGGGTACAGCTGTGTATCGGATATTAAAAACTACAAAACTTGAGGTGCTTTGATGACATTATTACCATTAGAAATGAAATATTATTGTAGTTAATGCCATAATGTGACTATTTTTCATTAATTATACATATTAATGCTATATTGATGATATGAAAGTGAAACGTTTTGGGGTTATATAAGTAGATGTAGAGAACAACTTAAATTAGATTTTGATTTCTATATTTTACTGAATGGCGGCTATATAGTATATGTTACTGAAAGCTATAAAACTTAACGTAAGATAATAATATTATTAAAAATCAAATATTTTTATAGTTATTAATCAAGTGGGGTTGGGTCTTTTTCATATATTTAATGGCGGTGTGGTGTAGATATTTATATGCGTGGTTCTCTTCAGTATTGGCTCGAGAGAGAGTATCTTTCATTGTTATGGAAGCAAATAACTTTCCGAATGTCTGGTATTCTTCATTGAAAATAAATCTGAAAAATGTTTATTTGAACGTGTAATGAACTTAGTTCGCAGCATTTGCTGCACAAGCCACTAGTAGTAATTTATTTTCCATTACACAGATGCAGCGTGTGGACATTAAAATTTAAATATTTAAGTAACATAACCATTAATCGGATACTTATTTTTACACTGGTTCTACAATAAACAATTTTATGAAATATTAAAATAAATATAACTATTAAGTGTTCTTTCTTAAGTTACATATGTTAAGTCTGAAGAAAACCCATGTGAACTCAATACCAGTAACAAAATGTATTGGACCAGGAGTAGCAATATTTAGTATTTAGTTTGTACATATTTTCTCAAGGAAAATTTTGATTTCTGATCGAGAATGCTGGCCGGAAGAAAGTTAAAAATTTTGGAACAAAGGTAAAGAGGAGACAACTCAAAAAGTTGCGTAGTGTGCTTGGAGAGAGTAACAGCATTTTATTACGAGTATCATAGGCCTATGAATGGTAGTCAGAATTTCACTTGAATATACTTTGTGCAGTAGTTATATACGTAGGCTACTGGGCACACTCGAGATTAATTTATTGAAGACCTTCCTGGAATAAGAATATAACCAACAAAATTGTAATTCATGTTTCAGAGAAGGAAAATAATTTCAGCGCATATTTCATTAGGCCTATATTTACTATCACAACCATTTGACTGAACAATGATACAAGTTTATTCAGCTAAAGCACGTAATAATTTATTGGTATAAATAAATGCTTTAAAATTACTTTTTCCATCTACATCACTAGAGCGGTGCAGACGGAGCACATGACAGACAGAATGGCATCATAGCAAGGGTTCCGACGTTACTCGGCGTGTTCCCTGTGTACACGATGTGTTGACGTACAGACGACACAATAGAAATGACACAGTTCCCTAACGTTTCTGCAATTAATTTTCTACAGATACTTTAATAAGATATCAAAATTGCAAAACTAATTAACCATTTCATCCTAAACAAATAATATATACTTTACATGTATGATTTCATACAGAACGCAAACAAAATCACTGTTTATTTGTAACGTGTTCATGATATTCTATTCGCAAAGGCACTTCAACTATTGTTTTTTGTCTTTTTCTTTTCCTTGCAATGAGTGTGAGTTATTAATGCACAAGTTGGCTATACGTTATCACTTTTCTTCCAAATATTGTTACAGTGCACAACAAATGACACTTATAAGTTATTAACAGAAAACGATTGTCGTCTGTCTGATAGCATGGCCTTATATGTGGAGAAGCTTCTTTCTACGTCTGCTGAAACAACTGGGGCATACGTAAAATCCTGTACAATATTTTTTTGAACTTCTGTTAGTTCTTCAAAGGAATCCTTATCTGCAGAAATACTGTCACTAATCTTGCAAAGTTTATAATATCCACCATTTTTTTCAACATATTTGTTATTTTCGCAGATATTATTTTAGCAATTTTATCGTCTACTTGAGTCACTTTCTTCCAGATATTTCGCAATAGGAAAAACCGATCAACCAGTTTTATACCAGACTTTTCTAAAGCTGTTATGCAATCAGGAATAAACCCGTAATTCGATTCAATGTATTCCAATTGTTGTTTTATGCTTGAATCAACCAACAGACGTTGGGCTAGTGGTATTGTAAATGCATCTTTCACATCAAATGATTGAATAACATTCTGGACCTGGTCGAAATATTTACAGTACCGGTAATAAATGCGGGCCTTCAATCAGGAACCCCATCGAGTAAGTATAGGAGAAGGAGGAAGAGATACACCAGGACATATCTTCTTGAATGCTTAACAAAACGCATCACACATTTCTTCATGGAACACGGATGAAGAACTATGACCCTGCTCACATTTTTCGCCTTTTTTTTTCAACTTCATGAGGGCACATTTGTGTACATCCCTATTTACATGTCTTAGAATATTACATGCTCTATTTACTGAGACTGATATTTTACACAATTTTCAGAATAGTTTATCTTCGCTGCAACAAAAAAATATCACCATATTCGGAAATAAGTCTCTTAAACTTCGCCGAACTAATTTTCTCCCCCTTAGGCATCGTAATACTAAAACCGAACTGTTCTCATGTTCCTTCAGTATTGACGTTTGCTTTACCAAGCTGTACCTACTGCTTGCAGCTATCCTGTGTATCGCAGAGTCAGACCTCTGCAGGTACGCAAGGTGAATTTACAACCCTTGCCCTGTTGCCGTTGTGTCGAAAAACTGCTCCCTTTGCACTGCTCTATACATCACACATTTATAGAATCTGATGTTACATCCTTTTTCCTGGGAGGTCTTCAATTAAGGAGGGAACTGTCAAAATTATGTGCTTTTTGAACAAAGGTTTCTTCGTCTCTTTCCTAAAAAGATATAGGCCTACTGTACTTCCTTCACTCACTGATTCTATACGACTTCAATAGAAGGTTTTCAACGCACATTGTGTGATCACACAAAGCGACAATTCATTCTGTGTTGGTCGTAAATTATGCAACATCGGTGCCTCCCTGTACTAGTCACATTGGACCAGCTAACTTCCAGGTGTTAACAAGACAGCTTCCTGGTACCGAACAAAGAAATGGCGGCGGCTATGTGACGCCAGGAAGCTGGCACTGCCTGCTATTGACCAAAATTGCATCCTACATGAATCAAACAACTGTAGCGACCGATGACAAAATGCCTGCAGTGGCCTGTTTCACAATGTTTACTATTCTTGTAAATTGTACATTTTGCTTGTAAATTGTAAACATCAGTTTCACAATCTGAATTTCTAAGGGCCGTATTCTCAGTAGTAATTTAAACTGTATTTAATTTAAACTCCTAAAAATGTAATCCATGGTTTAAACTATGCTCCATACTTTCAACACTATCCTGAAGGTAGATTAGTTTAAACTATTGTTTAAACCATGCATTTGGTAATTCTGTATTTCTGATCAATTATTCATTATTGAAATAATTGTATGTTAATTTTTGTTAACGAATAATTTATTTCATGTGATTTTGAATTTAATATCAATATTTCGTGTAATATCTTACAAATTAAATAATTTTAATTATATTCATATAATTGCATTATGATGATGATGCAACAGAGCCACCGACGTAGCTCAGTCGGCTAAGGCTTTTGCCTGTCGATTCAGAGTTGCGCTCGGGCGTGGGTTCGATTTCCGCCTGGGCTGATTACATAGTTGATTTTTTCGAAGTTTTCCTAACCGTAAAGCGAATGTCTAGTAATCTACGGCCTCAACTCGCCAAATACCATCTCGCTATCACCAATTCCATCGACAGTAAATAACCCACTAGTTGATACAGCGTCGTTAAATAACCGACTATAAAAAAGCATGCTAACACGTCCTCAACTCGCCAAATACCATCTCGCTATCACCAATTCCATCGACAGTAAATAACCCACTAGTTGATACAGCGTCGTTAAATAACCGACTATAAAAAAGCATGCTAACACTGCAGAAAGCTACTAGAAATCATACCAAAATCTTGATAACTTCTTAAGTCAGTTTCTGATACCCTTATTTCGCTCAGAAAAAACCTGCTAGTGACCCGAGACCCTACTGCAACAATATTTATTTACAAATAACTAAAGTTAGGAAGCTGCCTGGAGAGGGGAGGTAGTACAGCTAAAGAAGGGGGCCCACCTACGCTCAGATACCCATGCATAGTCATATTATCTGAAAAGTTGACTTCCTGGCAATGTATTCAAGTTGTATTCTCCCTATAATATATTGAGCAGTGTTGCAATACATAATAATTCGTTTAATGTTACTGGTGTTCATGATTTTTTTTCTAATTGCAAAGGTATATTCATTATTATAAATTATGACTGACATAAATGTTCCATCATTATTCTAGTTATATGTGCCAAAATTATAGATTATAGCATATGTCTATGGAGAACTTTGCCCGATAATGTACTACTCATCGTAATAGAAGAAATGCTTTTATCACAAACGACAGCCACACATAGACACGTTCTTATACAGAATACAGCCTTCTCAACTGTTAGTAGAACTGAACTGTACAGTTCTAGTCCACAGTGCACAGCAGTAGGCGGACAGTAGTAGGGGAGATGTGCTCTATGCGACTGCGCGAATGAGATAGCTTGCTAGTTTGAGGCATCTGTATATCAAAGCGAGTATATACTGTCATTCCTTTACTCATACTCGACTTGAACCCCAGTGACGCAGATCTTTGAAGTAGCCTATGTAAGATGAAAGAGGAGATGAAGATGCTAGGGTTGAAAAGTAAAGGTTTGAGAAAAAGATCAAAGGGGAAAGATGAAACAGGGATGAAGAGAAGAAAGCGCAGGAAACTAAATGAGAGGGAAAGAAGGTTGTTAGAGATAAGTTCTTCAAGTCACCAGCTCCACTTGTTTACAAACATAACCTTCAGTATTTAGTCCGAAGTATAAACTGTAGCTGGTGAACGTACGTCCACGGTGGAGACGGAGACGACGAGGGCGATGTCCGCGATGGTGAGGCACCTGCCGGCCACCCAGTCGTCGCCGCCGCCCAGGAAGATGTCCAGGAACTGGAAGGCCTCCTCCAAGCGCGCCAGTCTGGCCGCGTCCACGGATGCGTCACAGAACATCATCGGGTACTGCAGAGTGAGACAAACTGCCTATGAGCTTGGAGTCCACCGGTATAATTACGCAGTTATGTTGCTTATTGCAAGATTCGAAAGCAACTTTAAGTATGGAGTTAGTAAGCGGGACTCGTGGTAGGATCTGGGTTTGAATCTCGCTTGATCTGATTGCCTGGTTGGTTATCTCCAACATCGGATACTCTCGTAGAGAATCCTTGAGTTAGTGTGCGAGGTAAAGATACCTGGCCCTTAATGATAGATAGTGATTGATAATTTGTTCGTGTAAGTGTAACTTTATTAGTTATTACTTGTACGAACAGATGGTGCAGAAATGAGTCAGTATTGCCAACAGAATGTAAAATGAATATGCTAAAATTAACTAGAAAAAACGCTTGATGCATATTTGGCTGCCGTTTATGGCCGCAGGACTACAAAATAGGTATGACGCCCCTCCCATATTAGACTTTCAGACACAAAAAGCAGGAACCGTTCCAAATATGATCCGGTAGAGAGTGGATTGGGCTTTTGCTATTCACCTTACATATACAGTACCGTAAACTGGGGTAAAGAGGATCATATGTGGTAAAGTGGATCATATGTGTATTGCCTAGATAAGGCAGCGCCACATGGATCACACATGAAAAGAAAACTTTTCTTCTATAAGTGCCACTAAAAATAGTTTTCTTTGCATGTGTGAAACATGTGGTGCTGACTTATCTAACAATACACATATGATCCACTTTACCACATGTGATCCTCTTTACCCCAGTTTACGGTACATCTAACCTTCAAACCAAATCAGTGACTAGCTTCAATAAAGTACAAATCTTCAAATAAATGTAGACCAATAGCTGAAGGATACAATTACTGGATAAGAAAGAGTGTCAGAATTAAAAAATATATATAACAAATTTTGTTATAGGGAAGTGTAAATTATTAATCTCGCTGACAATTAAACATTTTCTAACATTACAGAAACATATAGCCTACATAAAAAATACAGATGCTAAAGCATGATTAAAATACATATGCACAATGTAGCTGCTATAACATTACACAGTGTAGCTGCTATAGCTATAGCACATGTACAATGTAGCTGCTGTTGCATGATTAAAATACAGATACACAAAGTAGCTGCTGTAACATGATTACTTAAATACAATGTAGCTGCTGTAGCTGTAGTATGATTAATATACACATACACAATGTAGCTGCTGTTGCATGATTAAAATACAGATACACAAAGTAGTTGCTGTAACATGATTACTTAAATACAATGTAGCTGCTGTAGCTGTAGTATGATTAATATACACATACACAAAGTAGTTGCTGTAACATGTTTAAAATACACATACCCAATACTTCCAGTCAGAAGAACGATTGCGGATTATGGAAAAATTGTTAGAATTGCTGCTGGTAAACTGACCTTGTCCAACAAATCGGCTTGGAATTTGAAGTGGGATTTACAGAATAGGAAGTCTGTTTCGTGTCCCTTGGACAAACTGCGCGTCTTCGAGAAGTTCAGAAGAAATAAATTACTTGAATTGGCAATGAAGTTTATCGTCGTCACGCGTCCCCTTGGACAACCCTCGCTATTTACACATAATTTTATGGCTGTCACGCTACAATCTTTCAACCAGAGTCACGTGTCTCCAGCAAAGCATTCACACTTATGTGTTTCAACGCAGGAATTCTTGTTTGGAATTATGTCAAAGTCATTGACTTGATAAGGTTTCTGCCGATGTCTAAAAATAGCTTCTCTGTTACAAACAGTTCGCTATCATGTAAATGTGTAGATGTGCAGGGCGATCCAAAATTATACAAGCAGCACGACTTGGTTTGGCTTCGTGTCTACAAAGGTGCGGCCTACAGTCGAGTCTGCTAGCCCAGACACCTTTGAAACAGTGGTTGAGTTTCATACATCACTTTCATTAAAATTAATTTTAATTTCAGCAAAAGTAGGTAGACTGCCGGCACTTGAAATACTTACAGTAGCTTATACGAGGGTCATTTCAAGAGTCATGACAACTACAGTATATTATATCAGCCAATATGCGATTGAAGGTCACTGGAATGTGCTTCGCAATTCTAGTACCAAATTGAGTCCGGGTACAGGAGGCAATGGGTAAGGGGAATTGAAAGATGTGTAAATAGAAATCATGGTTTTATTATGCATCTTCATCATCATCATCATCATCATCATCATCACCATCCAATTGTATCTTGCTTTTTCGGGTGTGACCCAGTTACCTTGTATTTATACAATAATTTGTAATATGTAGGCTATTTGACTATGAGATTGGTAATCAATTTCGAATTTTCAAGAATATTCATATACGAGTATTACAATACTTACGTACTTACAAATGGCTTTTAAGGAACCCGAAGGTTCATTGCCGCCCTCACATAAGCCCGCCTATCCTGTACAAGATTAATCCAGTCTCTATCATCATACCCCACCTCCCTCAAATCCATTTTAATATTATCTTCCCATCTACGTCTCGGCCTCCCTAAAGGTCTTTTTCCCTCCGGTCTCCCAACTAACACTCTATATGCATTTCTGGATTCGCCCATACGTGCTACATGCCCTGCCCATCTCAAACGTCTGGATTTAATGTTCCTAATTATGTCAGATGAAGAATACAATGCGTGCAGTTGTGTAACTTTCTCCATTCTCCTGTAACTTCATCCCGCTTAGCCCCAAATATTTTCCTAAGAACCTTATTCTCAAACACCCTTAACCTATGTTCCTCTCTCAGGGTGAGAGACCAAGTTTCACAACCATACAGAAGAACCGGTAATATAACTGTTTTATAAATTCTAACTTTCAGATTTTTGGACAGCAGATTGGATGATAAGAGCTTCTCAACCGAATAATAACAGGCATTTCCCATATTTATTCTGCGTTTAATTTCCTTCCGAGTGTCATTTATATTTGTTACTGTCGCTCCAAGATATTTGAATTTTTCCACCTCTTCGAAGGATAAATCTCCAATTTTTATATTTCCATTTCGTACAATATTCCGGTCACGAGACATAATAATATACTTTGTCTTTTCGAGATTTACTTCCAAACCTATCTCTTTACTTGCTTCAACTAAAATTCCCGTATTTTTCCTAACAGTTTGTGGATTTTATCCTAACATATTCACGTCATCCGCATAGACAAGCAGCTGATGTAACCCGTTCAATTCCAAACCCTCTCTGTTGTCTGGACTTTCCTAATGGCATACTCTAGAGCGAAGTTAAAAAGTAAAGGTGATAGTGCATCTCCTTACTTTACCCCGCAGTGAATTGGAAAAGCATCAGATAGAAACTGACCTATATGGACTCTACTGTACATTTCATTGAGACACGTTTTAATTAATCGAACTAATTTCTTGGGAATACCAAATTTAAAAAATAGCCTAATTGACATGAGGAAAAATGTGAAAAAATTTTGCAGGTTACAGTTAGGGCACAAATGCAGGTATATTATACTATATTTAGGGTCTCTGCACATACATCTTACATCATAATCATATATGAAATATGGTATAGTATAGCCCTACTGTACTTTCAGGACTCAGGAGTTAAACCTATAAAAACAACACACGGTATATACATTTTAATAACATTCGCTGAAATTATTAGTCACGTTACATAAGCTCCGTGAAATCTGCCTGATCCCTAAGCGCTCAAATCCTAAATCACAGTTATAAATAAATAGAAGCCTTAGTTTTGCGTGCTCTTTGATGTCATCCGTTGTGTAAACGTAGCCCACTGTTAAGCGCTGTTAATTCGTAGCGTTTAAAGCCCTCTCTACCCAAATAGCAGATAAGATATTTAACCTCGTTTCAGCTGTAAATTATCTGGAACAGGAAGACCGATAAGTGTGCCTAATCGTCTAAGTGTCTGTTGAAACTGAAGCTGAGATAGCCTATCTTCGGTTCTTACAGGAAATCTTCCCCTGAATATTCTGAATTATCCAGAAAGTCATCAAATTTCAGAATAATGAAACCGTACAACGGAAATATTTTTTGAACAATATATTTTTGATCTAAAACCATGAGGAAAATCGACTGTAAAAAGCAGGTATTCCTTGATGATTAAAACTAACCTATTCTGACAGAAGTGTGGCTTCTTCTGTATTAAATTTTATTGTTTTCTGTGGCTAGGAAGAAATTGTCACTACATATTTGCGATGGAAAATGGGTCTTCCGCCTTACTGAACGGCACCACTACATTAGTTCTACTAAGCAATCGGTGTAGCAATTAGATTCATTCATTCATTCGTAGTTTTCTGCCAAGAGGCAGGGGTAAATTGTCACTACAGCTTTCTCCAATCTTTCCTATTTTCTGTAATCCTCTTAGTCTCCTCATATGATACACATATCTTAATGTCGTCTATCAACTGGTATCTTTTTCTATCCCGAACTGTTCTCCGTTCACCATTCCTTCCAGTGCATCCTTCAGTAGGCAGTTTCTTCTCAGCCAGTGATCCAATCAATTCCTTTTCCTCTTCCTGATCATTCTTTCGTCACCCACTCTTTCCAACACAGCTACGTTTCTTATTTTGTCTACTTCAGAGGTTCCATTCTTCTCCATATCCACATTTCAAATGCTTCTAGTCGTTTTTTTTTCTCACTTCGTCGTAATGTCCATGTTTCTGCTCCATACAAGGCAACACTCCACACAAAGTACTTCACTAGTCTCCTCCTTAGTTATTTTTCCAGAGGTCCGCAGAAGATGCTGCTATGAAAAGCTTCCTTTGCCATCGCTATGCTTCTTTTGACTCCCTGGCAGCAGCTCATGTTACTGCTTATAGTACACTCCAAGTATTTGAAGAAATCCACTTGTTCTGCTGCCTCATTTACAATTCGCACGTAAACCTTTTTTGTTTTCTTCCGATAACCATGTCCTCGTCTTAGAAGATATTATGGAAACATATATTTTTTTTACACTGCTTATGTAACACCGGGGGCCTATTTCACCATTCAACTCTTCAACTTTTCAATTTTCACTTTGAAGTTTGCAGTTTCTGTTCCTCCATCACTTCGCAAAACTGGTTCGCAAAGTGAAAAGCAAAAGTAGAGAAAACTTTTCAAATATATTATTACTTCTTTCCACCATTATAGTAATTTTGAAACGTGCAAATAACGAAGTTTCTTTATCAATAAGGTTAAATTCATTACATTCAGTATCTTTCGCTTTGGATTCAAAATAATTTAGAGAAGAAATATTATATATATGAATATAAGATTCAACTGACGAAGTTGAAAATGCATCTTGATTACAAGCTTTTAACACTTTATTATCACTGAGTTATGGTTATCATAATTATTTTCATGTGTTAAAATAAACTATGTTGTGAATTTCTTAGTTGACTAGTTTTAGCTTTGTGTCAACCATCATCAGAACTAATTGATGGCTGACAGAAAACTGAACCTAGTCAACTAGGTAGTTCACAATTTAGTTTATTTTAACACATAAATGTTATTATTAAATAACTATATATCCCTAAATGATATAAAGTGTTAAAAGTGTGTAATCAAGATGTAAGTTATTTTCAACTTCGTCAGTTGAATCACACGAAATTTACTTACCAATCTATGAATCGTGTTTCGAATTGAAAATTTAACGCCTTGAAATCTCTTTTGAAATAATTTGCTTACAGCCCAATCCGACGTATGCATATAAACACACTTTATGGAACAGAATATTTGAATTGAACCATATTACCTTGACATACAGATGCACGCACATAACACAAAACACTCTCTAAATAAAGCCGTTTAAAGAACACGCACTTAGCCTGCGAAATTTTAATATACACTGACGTGACATGACGTAGCAGCTCGCTTCTAAATTAGCCGTATGGCGGGGCTATCGAATTGACTTTCCGCGGATGGATGGGCCGAGCGCGTAGATTCATTGCTTATTGTTCTCCCAGTACTTCGCATAATGAGAAAGCAGCAGTGACAGTGGTGGTGATGGTAGTTGCAGAAATAGTGGTGATACTAGTGTTGGTGATGGTAGTACAGTAGAACCCCGATTATCCGTCACCCTATTAACCGATTAACGGATTATCCGACTGTCTATATCTCGCGCTTTTTTTTTTTTTTTGTTCTTCTTCAGAAATAAATAACTTACATAAAGTACTGTGTTGTATGTCATATTAGTAGCACAGTCTAGTATATACAGTCACGAAACTCAATAAGTAGGGAATATGCATCCATAGATAGTTGCTAACCACTAAGATCGCGACTATCGCTACTACCGCCTCATTACAGACAATACGAAACAGTACCGACACAGTCTATTGTTCCTAGTACCCTCACAACTCAAGCTTCGTGACTGTATATACTAGACTGTGTTAGTAGGTTCTACATATTATGTTTTTGCTGTAGTGTTTTATTACAAGACTTTATCGTTACACAGGATTGTTTATTGCTCGAATTGCCGTTCTATAATATAACTTGTATATAAAATGTCTTCCACGGATGTTAACAGAAAACAAGTATCGAAAAAAAAAAATGGAGATAATTGAATGGTTTGAGAAAGAAGAACTGTGGCTCATCTCGCATCAGAATACGAGATTGGAGTTACAACTGCGCGATTTAATAAAAAAAAAAAAACAAGGATAAAGTGTAAAAAAGTATGTAAATCTACAACATGAGACCTCCTTTATTCCTGTCTTTCCTGAGACAGTCATTACAAAGGACTTTCTTGTCCTTTAAAAACCCGTCGTTTATAACCAGATTTAAATTAGTGAAATTCTGATCCAATACATAGCGAGTTAAATACAAGACAATCGAGGAAATTACAAAATCTTTTATGGTACGGATTATCCGATTTTTTCGATTGACCGTTCAGTCTATCCCCTTCATTACCACGGATAATAGAGGTTCTACTGTAGTAGGCCTATTGATCACGTGACTCACGTAAAATGCGGCAAGTCTTGGGTACAGAATTCCCGCGTCGAAGAAGAGCCTCTGGTTGACAATAGCCCGCCTCTTGGGATCTCGTGGATACAGCGAATCGTCCGGCCCGTACTGCTCGACTAGGTAGCCCATTATCGCACGACTGTCGGGGAGAAAACGTGGGGTTACAAGCAGATTCATAGCTATAAAAGCTATATGCTAATCAGAGAACGTGACGTACCTTTCCCATATAATGAAGCCTTCATCGTTTAATGTAGGAATGCAATGCTGCGGGTTCATCTGAAAAAAGTATTATTATTATTGTTATTATTATTATTATTATTATTATTATTATTATTATTATTATTATTATTATTTTATTTGCTCTGATTCATGAAGAATTGTTCTCGCCATTTTTTTTTTTTTTTTTGCTCGTGTGTTATTTATTGGTTTGAATTAAGTTACTTATGGCCGGTTCTTCCAAGTATTGTTAGAAAATTTAACGACTGTTAAACTCTAAACAGTTTGTTAATTAATAAAATTGTATGCTTTCAACACGAGTTTAGTTTAACAGATTGTTCACAGTTTGTTAATTTTAAATGTAGGATATCGGGCAGTTAACTCGTTTAACAGTTAGTTAAATATGGCCGATGTCTCCACAGCTGTTCGAACAGAAGTTGCGAAATTAATATTTTGTGTTTCTCTGTAGGGAATGTTTAGCATATGACTGGTAATATAACATTTAAAAAATACTTTTGACTGTTTAAATACATCAGTGTTATTTTATTTCTTTCGTATTTCGTATCCATAATAGCAATGAGGAAATATAACCTTGCTTTGTAATTATTATTCAGCACGTCACCTAGAACTTTCATTTGTCAACTGTTTGTTTATGGAGCGTGGCCTACTATAACAGGTTGTCATTTTATGCAAGTTTCATGACTCACTCTATAATAAAGAATTTAAAGATTAATTTTAGCCAATCGAAAATTGTCTTACATGTGTAGAATCATTACCAACTGCTGTTGAGTAGTTAAAATAGTGCTAACAGACGTTATAGTTAAGTGTTGGTTATCTTAAACAAAATTATGTTGAACAAATGGAAAATACGTTAATAAAGCGTTAAAAATAAACAGACTGTTAATTTAACATTCGTTAAGCAAAATTAAACATTATACTTGGACAAACTGGCCATTACTGTGTTTAGTAAACTGTCCTTTTAAATTTTATGTTAACCTAACATTTTCAAATTACCTCGAGGAATTCCGGGTTCATGTGTTCCTGCTCTTTGAGATCGACGACTTTAAGTTCTAGTTCAACTCCCACGGCCTCAGCGGTCAGCAGAACCGAGCGGCAGGGAGGGATCGATGGGAAATAGTGCAAGCACTTCGGCATGTCTCAGCCTGAAACAGAATTATATACAATCATTGAAAAAAAGACACATTTTGAAATTTCTATAGTAACTTGAAGAAAGGATATTATTTTCAGAGAAGCTAAGTTATATATTGCAATACATAAAAAGAAAATCCCAAGTCCTAAGGTGAAACTACGGTGAAATAATGCTAAGAAATGAAGAAAACATTTTTTTTTTGTTTTGTTTTTATGATCGTAATTTTATTTGGGATTGTTTCAAATTATCTAACCATGTAATCAAATGTGGCTAAACATAGTGTGCGTGAGAGAAACTTATTTAATGCTATTTTCTCGACTTTAAAATTTTAAACATTTTATTAATTAATAAAAAAAGCTCGTTGCAGAATAGTTATTGTTAGATTAGTCTGAAACTTCTCACAGAGATCAATTAAATGTTGGAAAAAAAATGTAATTAGCATTTGTATAAAGTATTAACATTAAGTTTCTTAGTGGCATATTCATATTGCACTTAGAATAAAATATGCTATAATGGTAAATTCATGAAATTAAGAAATTTATTTCGATTCTCTATTTAGACTAAACTCAAAAACTAATTAATTTTTATTGTCATGACTATGTTGAAGCTTTTCAGCAAATATGAACTAACAATTTTGAAATCTTTATCGCAAGGAGCATTTTTAGTGACGTAATATAGCCTAACAAATATTTAAAAAAAAATGTAATTTCAAAACTATTATATAAAGTGTTACTTGGAAAACCTGAGGAAAAAAGACCAAGGCGTAGATGGGAGGAAAATATTAAAATGGATAAGAGGGAGGTGGGATATGTTGGTAGGGACTGGATTAATCTTGCTCAGGATAGGGACGGATGGCGGGCTTATGTGAGGGCGGCAATGAACTTCCGGGTTCCTTAAGTAAGTAATGTCAAAACTATTAGCCCTAATTGCACCACATTTTGTAAACATGATAGTATTGTAGGTCTGTTTGTGTAGTTTAAATTTCACAAATTTTGGATGTAAATTGTAGAAGTTTTAAAAATTATATAAGCGTCCCCTTAAGAAAACACGTGTTATCACTTCAAATCGGTATTTCACCCCTCTCAAAAGTTACAAGAAAAAATCCAATTCGGTGGTTGCCTCAGTAAAATTCCGGGTATGAACCACTCGAACGACACTGTATACAGCGACTTCTTCCAGGTTCAGCAGTGGGTGCGAAGAACTACACTCTGATCCTCATATCCATCTACATTACATGTAGATTGTCCAAGAAACATCTGAGCATGATGAGGAACATTCCATAAGAATTTGTAGACCGATTTCACAACTTTACTGATCTATTGGTGATGCATGACTAAGCATATTTCAGTTCCTTTCACTGTAAATAAGCGGAACACGATATACTGGAACTAACACAATTCCCAAGATGCAGTACGGAGTGACAACCAGTCTCCTCGTGTGCAGATACATCAATCTATTCCACTGACTTCTGAGTCTTCATAATTTCTTAACATGAATGGGCAACCACGTGACCTGAGGGTGGCGAATGCAGGGCATTCTTGTGTCATTCGGATGTGAGTTCGAGTCCCACTTGGGTGGATTGCAGTGGCGGCTGACTGACTGAGGCAAGTGAGGCCGGGCCTCAGTCACTTGGCTTAACTGAAATTAAATTTTGTGTTTTTATATAATGTATTAGTTATTTGAATGAAGCATATATCGCTGTAGAAGCATTTGAAAACTTTGATGTATATAGACCTGTTTTGCAGTAAAATTTGTTCCTGAGGCCGGGATCGCTCGTGCCGGGTCTGGCTTGTGATGTATATAGACCTGTTTTGCAGTAAAATTTGTTCCTGAGGCCAGAATCGTTCGTGCCGGGTTTGGCTTAATGCATTTCATGTCCCTTCGCGGGCTTTGAGTTTACGCTTAAAACGTTGTAGCTGAGGCACAATTCGGCTGGCCTGGTCAGGTTTCACTCGTCCCATCCATGGGCCGGCCTCAAGGGTAGAGTGGGGTGGGAATAGCAGTGGTGACTTGTCTTCCTAACTAGGCCATAAATAACAAAATTCCAGCTCTTTGGCAGGCAGAGACCCACTCGATTCTCTCCCCTTATGTCTCAGTTTATGACATAAGCGAGGGTGTTCTACTATTGTACTTGGTAGTACAATAGTGAATCTGGGCCAATGTTGTTATGTATTTCGGGAAAATATAAACAGAAACGAATGAGAGAAATAATGCTGGTGAAGTTAATTCATTGTTAGAGTGTCCTTTTTCGAGAAGAAAAATACTAAAAGAAAGGAAGTTTTAAATAAAGAGAGAGACTACCGAGATACCTACGACATCGCTGATAATTTTTCTGACACATAATCTTAAAACGCGAGTTTCTATTGCATCCTGGTATGGACAACATAAATGGTTATGTGATAATGTGATGCAAAATAAACTTCTCTTGGCCTTGTTTGTTGCTGTCAAAGGAAAAAGATAAAAAGAAAAGAAAGAAAGGGGAATTTCAACACATAATATGGGATGCTTCATCACACTGAAACAATCACTGAAACTCAGAGCATAACAGCTTATTTGGTGAGTGAAATTATTATTTTTCATTGATAGTAATAAGAATAGACTAATAATAATAATAATAATAATAATAATAATAATAATAATACATTAATAATGATATCAATATAATAACAATAATAATTAATATCATAAACAAACATTTCCTATCGGAGGCACTTAAACTAGTTGCATCTGGCCTCACCGAGGATTTTAATCACCGGCCGCTTCTGGTGGGTTGCTTGCTTGGGTTTCTAACATGAAACGTTTTCTGCGTACCACTCCAGAAAAATTGAAACAAAAACGGGAGTTGCGTCGATGGCAAACACAAATTATTCCCTAGTTAAAGGACTTCATTTGTTTATTCATGGCCCATGTTATGCTTCTACTACAACACTGAGCAGACGGAATGGGCAACCTATGTTAGTAGGTCCATCCTCATTTGTTTTTAAATTTTGAGAGGTTATGTGCAAGGCGGTATTTCCGGAAATAAACCACCCAGCCATCCGGCATGTTGTCTCTTTATACAGGCAATTCCAACAATAACCATGACATATAATTGATGGATAATATATCTTGATGCTTCATTAGTTGAATGATTTATATCTTACACAAAGGGGGCAGTGTTAAAAACAGTTGCTGTAGATAGTGATTTCGGTATCAGATGGACTTCGGAATGATTGTTTTTTTTTTTCACTTGGTTATTTAACGACGCTCTATCAACTACTAGATTATTTAGCGTCCATGTAATTGGTGATAGCGAGATTGTATTCGGCGAGATGAGACCGAGAATTCGCCATAGATTACCTGATATTCGCCTTATGGTTGAGGAAAACCTCGGAAAAACCCAACCAGGTAATCAGCCCAAGCGAGAATCGAATTCACGCCCGAGCGCAACTCCGGATCGGCAGGTAAACGCGCTACCGCCTGAGCTACGCCGGTGGCTCTTCGAAATGATTCACATGGAACTATTTTTTACGTGTGAAGCTTAACGAAGCACTAAACTGAATCTTAATTATATAAAAAAATATTATTCGTACACAAATGTGTGTGATTAATAAATGCGGGGAGTATAAAGACAGATAGGCTATAGTTAATTTAATATGCTTTAATTTTAAAGTACTTAACTGTGCTTTATTTTCTATAGGCCTATGAGTCCAATTCTCTATACTGACATAATATTTATTCATTACAATGTTTAAAAAAACAACTCATTAATAACCGAGAGAGTTGGTTCAGAAGGTTGCGTTTGAAACTCGCATTCGGGAGGTCACGGGTTCAAATCGCTTGGTTGACCATTCTGACTGGGTTCTTTTTAATGATTTCCCTTAGTCAAAAACAAATGCCGAATTGGAAATTTACATGTCATGATTCATCAACGCCTCAATCACCAGTATCACAAATATTAACAAAAAAAATCTGTGATCATTTACATGAACACAAACCTTGTTTTTTAACTTATTAAATCGATAGGCCTACTCGTATTTCAGCAATGATCTCTGTTTGAATATTGCTACTGTTAGTATCTTCTTTATAATTAAGCAGAATCTTTAATTTTATTATTATCATTGTTATTAATAATACTAAAGATCCTAGGTTCGCAAAATGAATAGACATTATCATTCGTAGAAGAAGTTTCAGGTTACATTTCATGTACTGAATACCGATCGTGATTTTGTATTTTGAGTAGCCTAACAACTTTAGTTGAAATTCATATATTTTTGTGCGAGATCGTGCGTATTTGCTTGTTTTCCGCACAAAACCAATACGCGGTAAGTGTGAAATACCACATTCAGTATTCCCAACGTAACACACATAACAATTTCCCTCTTCTTACCGCTTAAGCGCGACATTCATTTTACTGCTTTAGGCTTTTAACATATTATTTTTAGAGACGTTTAACATAGTAATAATTATAAATTGGAAACTTACCACTGCAATTTCACCTAAATTGCACTGTTAATTATTGTTTTCAAATATTTGCAAAAATTAAGTAAACTCTACTACTCCACTAAAGTTATTGCATTCGTGATGCAAGTAACATTAAGGAAGCCGTAAAAAAATCAACAAGATTCCAGATGCCGATGTTATTACTGCAATATGTTATATAAATAATATTGTTAAAATATTAAAATGAAAAATAAATCATTACATAACCTTACCGTTTGTTTTAAGTTCGCATTTATAGACTGGGGGGAAAAAAAAGACAGACGTATATCACGGCCTGCTGGAGTATAGTAAACACAGAAAACATTTTATAGCAACAATGTTGAAGAGAGATATTTTTGTTTTCCAAAATTGCCGTCATTTAACAGAAACCAAGATGGAGATTTCATTGCAACTAATTAGAAATTCGTCTTTCAGGTATGTAATAAACGATCTTCGCACAAAATAATGTACGATACACGAGCGGTATGTTTGCTTTCTCGGAAATTAAAAAAGCTCAACTACGTTTCGCTTTTACAATCTTTTCCTCCAACATGAAAACATCAACATACCGCTCTTGTAACGCATATTGCTATTTCTTAACATCTACTACAGTACGAAAAACAAGATTCTAATTAGAATTTTAAAAAGCTTTTGGATGATCATCAGAGGAAAGGAGAGAGAGCGAGATGTGAAGGGACAGAAAAAATTATTCTTTCCTCTGGCAAAATGACAAATCTCACATTCCTTTTTAAGATCTCTCAGATACAGAAAGCTTCCCCTCTCCTAGGAGGTCCCAGTCCTTCATGGGACATTGCGGATTCATTCACTCATTCATTCATTCATATACAGCCACGTTATTTCAAAGTCGAAGTCATTTAACGAAAATTCTTAGGCCTGTGTTGGGACCAATCAAAGCCTAACTTCCTCACACACATCTATATTAAAAGTTCTCTTAGGTACAACTCGTTCATTGAGTTTGTTCACCGAAAGTTTTAAGACATGTCACACAAAATTTCTTCACTGAAAGTTGCTCACTTAAATTCCTGTATTCCCAGAATTTTAAGCCATCCTAGAATAACCTCCCTGACGAAAGGTTTCACTCGTATCTACTTACATGATAAATATTTTTAAACTTGAACTTGTTCGCTGAAAATTATATCATTTTATTTACTCACTCATGAATTGCCACATTCCTATGTACGAAAATGTTTCAACATTTCTTGACACAAGCTTGTCTGCAAGTTCACAGCCACTGGTATTCCTGCACACGGAAGTGTTAAAGTCCCTTCGACGCCATCTCGTTTTCTCTCTCACCTCTCGGTTTCGCACCTCACAGTTCCTATCCGAATCGCATTCGTTCGCAGGCAGACCTCAGCGTTAGGAAGATGTGTAAACATTTTTATAAAGCGTAGATGCTTCCAATTGCTCTAATTAACACAAAGTAACTAAACTGCATAATAACTGAACTCGCTTCTGCCAGATTGTGTCATAAATATCACCACACATTATGCACAATTTATTTAATTACATGAATTCCAAGAAATGAAACAGAATTAAGATTCATTAACTCATGCAAACGCCCATTTTGCATCAAGGTTGATCTTCTTTTGTTGCTACTATCGGCCTTGAAGTGTCAAGCGAAGTGAACTTGCAAGTTTAGCTCTAATTGCAACGTAAATGTTTTCGTTCAGACTAGCTTGCTTACCAGAGCTCTACAGCGTTGTCTGCAACTGTTCAACTTCTAGAGGCGAAGTTCACGTCTATCTGTTATGTTCCTCGTAGCCTTAAACATTCGGTTCAAGGTTTAATGGCATGATAAGGCGAGCCTATAAACGGTACATATCAAAACAAAACTGAACTGTGACCCTTCAATTGCATTGTTGATTTTGCAGTAAAAAGAAATGGTTGCTTTGTGCGCTGTGCAGCTAGGCCTATTTAGATTTTTCAAAAATAACACTTACTTACTTACTGGCTTATGAGGAACCCGGAGGTTCATTGCCGCCCTCACATAAGCCCGCCATTGATCCCTATCCTGAGCAAGATTAATCCAGTCTCTACCATTATATCCCACCTCCCTCAAATCCATTTTAATATTATCTTCCCATCTACGTCTCGGCCTCCCCTAAGGTCTTTTTCCCGCCGCCCTCCCAACTAACACTCTATATGCATTTCTGGATTCGCCCATACGTGCTACATGCCCTGCCCATCTCAAACGTCTGGATTTAATGTTCCTAATTATGTCAGGTGAAGTATACAATGCGTGCAGCTCTGCGTTGTGTAACTTTCTCCATTCTCCTGTAACGTCATCCCTTTTAGCTCCAAATATTTTCCTAAGAACCTTATTCTCAAACACCCTTAATCTCTGTTCCTCTCTCAAAGTGAGAGTCAAAGTTTCACAACCATACAGAAGAACCGGTAATGGGCCTATAACTGTTTTATAAATTCTAACTTTCAGATTTTTTGATAGGATACTAGATGACAAAAGCTTCTCAACCGAATAATAACAGGCATTTCCCATATTTATTCTGCGTTTAATTTCCTCCCGAGTGTCACTTATATTTGTTACTGTTGCTCCAAGATATTTGAATTTTTCCACCACTTCGAAGGAAAAATCTCCAATTTTTGTAGTTCCATTTCGTACAATATTCTGGTCACAAGACATAATCATATACTTAGTCTTTTCAGGATTTACTTCCAACCCTATCTCTTTACTTGCTTCAAGTAGAATTTCCGTGTTTTCCCTAATCGTTTGTGGATTTTCTGCTAACATATTCACGTCATCCGCATAGACAAGAAGCTGATGTAACTCGTTCAATTTTATTAATTAGTGATGTGTTAAAATGTCAGGATGTATGTGTGCTGTTTATAATTGTGACAATTGCAGCATTACAAATTGCTCTAAATCGTACTTCCGATTTCCGACAATTCGTAAAATGTGAGTCGTCAACATTCTTTAGTAGGCATAATTCCTTCGCCTTTGTGTTGATAGAAAAATACAAATTATTAGTTTCTTTATTTAGACCTACTAAATTAATAGAAGTTAAAATGTATTGGATTTTAAGGTTTTATCAAATTAATTTTCTTGTTGTCCACATGCCTTTACTAATTATTACAAGCATCAGATTACTATCAATTTTAACTTTGCAGTTGTCAGCAATGTGTATATAAAACATTACTGTAAATTCATTCCTAATATCAGATTTATTTTGTATCCGTAAACCAAAGAAGAAATATGTAACAATTAATTACGGAAAGTAATATAAAGTGTACAATATTTCTCATAATATGCAGATTTGATATAAGATAATTTTACATTAAATATTATTCAACATTTCTTAAGTGTTTCAAATATTATTCCATATTAGTAGCTCACGTTTTAAACAATAGTCCGAATCTCGCTATGTTAATATTTGTATATGTGGACGTAATTCCATCACTCTCCGCTAGATGTCAAGTCCGCGATATTTCGCACTCACGCCAATGCTGCTAGTATACAGCTGTCGGGTATTGTATCTTACTATATTAATACACATTGTAGCGCCCGTGTGGCCACCCATTTTGCGACAATTACGGCAGCTACATTTGTAGCAGAAAACCTGCGACAAATGTAGCTCGTGTGGCCGTACCCTAAGTATTGCAATTCAACGCGGAAATGCAATGAGAGTTTTGGGTACACTTCCCGAGTCCAGACCTTAGGACGAACTTTTTTTCTAGTGAAATTTCATTTAGTATGGATAGATAGATATTTTTAGAAGTATTTTTTTTTTCATTACTAGATAATATTTTATACTTACTTACTTACAAATGGCTTTTAAGGAACCCGAAGGTTCATTGCCGCCCTCACATAAGCCCGCCAGCGGTCCCTATCCTGTGCAAGATTAATCCAGTCTCTATCATCATATCCCACATCCCTCAAATCCATTTTAATATTATCTTCCCATCTACGTCTCGGCCTCCCTAAAGGTCTTTTTCCCTCCGGTCTCCCAACTAACACTCTATATGCATTTCTGGATTCGCCCATACGTGCTACATGCCCTGCCCATCTCAAACGTCTGGATTTAATGTTCCTAATTATGTCAGGTGAAGAATACAATGCGCGCAGTTCTGTGTTGTGTAACTTTCTCCATTCTCCTGTAACTTCATCCCGCTTAGCCCCAAATATTTTCCTAAGCACCTTATTCTCAAACACCCTTAACCTATGTTCCTCTCTCAAAGTGAGAGTCCAAGTTTCACAATCATGCAGAACAACCGGTAATATAACTGTTTTATAAATTCTAACTTACAGATTTTTGGACAGCAGACAGGATGATAAGAGCTTCTCAACCGAATAATAACACGCATTTCCCATATTTATTCTGCGTTTAATTTCCTCCCGAGTGTCATTTATATTTGTTACTGTTGCTCCAAGATATTTGAATTTTTCCACCTCTTCGAAGGATAAATCTCCAATTTTTATATTTCCATTTCGTACAATATTCTGGTCACGAGACATAATAATATACTTTGTCTTTTCGGGATTTACTTCCAAACCGATCGCTTTACTTGCTTCAAGTAAAATTTCCGTGTTTTCCCTAATCGTTTGTGTATTTTCTCCTAACATATTCATGTCATCCGCATAGACAAGAAGCTGATGTAACCCGTTCAATTCCAAACCCTGCCTGTTATCCTGAACTTTCCTAATGGCATATTCTAAAGCGAAGTTAAAAGGTAAAGATGATAGTGCATCTCCCTGCTTTAGCCCGCAGTGAATTGGAAAAGCATCAGATAGAAAATGACCTATACGGACTCTGCTGTATGTTTCACTGAGACACATTTTAATTAATCGAACTAGTGTCTTGGGAATACCAAATTCAATAAGAATGTCATATAATACTTCCCTCTTAACCGAGTCATATGCCTTTTTGAAATCTATGAATAACTGATGTACTGTACCCTTATACTCCCATTTTTTCTCCATTATCTGTCGAATACAAAAAATCTGATCAATAGTCGATCTATTACGCCGAAAACCGCACTGATGATCCCCAATAATTTCATCTACGTACGGAGTTAATATTCTCAAAAGAATAGTGGACAAAATTTTGTACGACGTCAACAAAAATGATATTCCTCGAAAGTTACCACAGTTGGTTTTGTCCCCCTTTTTAAAAATAGGTACAATTATGGACTCCTTCCATTGTTCTGGTACAATTTCCTTTTCCCAAATAGCAAGTACTAGTTTATAAATTTCGCTATATAATGCACTTCCACCCTCTTACAAAAAAAAAATATATTTAGATGTCGTTCTATCTTATTTTTGTGTCAAATGTACAAGTATTATATTATATTTTATATTATATATATTTTAAAGAAAGGAAGTTGGAATTAAGCCATTTTTTAACAATATTAGCACCTATATTAGCATTTCTGAATAGGTTAAGTATTCATAAGTGTACAATAAACGAGTTAATGCATTGCTACCTATGTTAATATACTGGTACTTACCATTAAACAGCACGTATAAAACATGTAATTCTGGATACTGCGGAAAGCAGTACCACCAGAATGGCAACAATGAACGCCATCATCATGTAGAAAATAATAGGCAAGTCGCCTTTAGGGCGCTCCTTCTCTTCATTGCTTCTGTTGTCCATTTTAATATACTGGCATTGAGCGTACTACAGGGACATCATTTCATTTTTACTAACATTTTCAATATTAACCTCTCTATACCTTTAGAGAACCGGAAACACCGCTTGCTCCCCCCTCCAAGACTGGAGTTCGATGATACTGGCGTAAAACACAAATCACTCTACTAGGTATAGGAAGGAAGAAAAGTAGTTCATCCATTTACGTAAACCAGGAAATATCGCGATTTTGAGTTTGATAATTTTCATTAGGTTTTTCTTTAATCAAAGTACAGTACTATATTAAGAATAAGTGTTTTTACTCACGAAGTGAGTTATCCATGCGAACGTATTCATTATGCGGTGTATATTATACTGTCTACAGCACATTAGCGTACAATATAGAGAAAGAAGTTAAATTGAAAAATAATCATAATATGAATATTTAAACACAATTTTGAAAATGGTGGCCGTTCATTTCGATACAGGCTTCAGTTCTTTTGTGCATATTATCGCACTATAGACTATTGCATCTAATTCCAATTGCCAGTTTCGTCCTTCGTACTAGTAACTCATGTTGAAATAATTCTGTACCTACTCTACGTACTGTAAATTCAATCTTCACTTCTGCCCGACCCGAAAATATAAAATTACTCAGACCTATCTACTGTCCGTCCAAGTGGTTATGCTGCAGGATTGTAGAAAGGGTGGAAATCACGTGACAGTTAATTACTTAACGAGGGCCTTTTGTTTAAGTTAAATTAAACAGCTGTATAATATTACGTAAACGCCCTATTCCTAAGAGAAATTAATGTTTTCAGAAAAGAGCTAAGACAGCCCAGCTTTTACAGAGGGGCGAGCAGAAGCAGGTGGGGGAAATCGGGATGCGACGAAGGCAAACGACAGTATCAGTGCGAAAATATGATTCAATATTGAAAGCTCTTTCGTCACTGGAAAACGCGAACATATTTCTGGAACGTACTATAATCAGTAACTCAGTACTGCTTACTATCTGCGGTCTTGGCTCTGTGTGTAGTTGGAACTTCATTAGTAGAAGGGGTGGGAGTGAAGTACATTCAAAAACTCGGGTACAATAAAAATTGAAGTAAAAATAAAATGATGTCCCTGTACTTACCGTTACACCTGCCTTATAACACGGATTACTCTACATAATACAGTCAGCAATACCACCAATGAACGCCATCATCATGTAGAAAATAATAGACAAGTCGCCTTTAGGGCACTCCTTCCATTCAGTGCCTGGGTTGTCCATTTCACTATTTGACAAGAATTCTGTGTGTAGTTATGTAAAAATAATATGTATATCGTCTTTCGGGCACTCCTTGGCTGGGTTACCTGTGTCGTCCATTTTACGAGCTATTGCTACATATTTTAATATACTGGTATTAAGGTATTGAGCGTACTACTTACTCACTTTATTATTTCTACAACAGTACCAATTGTAGTGCGAACGTGTTAAGTCGTGAGGTTGTCATCGTAATAGTGGTCCTGTTCGTGTTGTGTACTGTGAAAAAATGAAATCGATTGGCGCTTTATTGAAATCTCCGTTTTCAACATTAACATATGAAAACAAACTTCGTGTTAAAGAATTAGGCAGACCTATACCGCACTTAAATATTCATCAAAAGCAGCAAAGTGCTAAAGTTAACATCTCGCAAATTCAACCCAGATATTTATTTAAAAAAGAACTGGTTGTGTGGATGTGATGTGAAAAATGCGTTCTTCTTTTTCCCGTGTGTTCTGTTCGGAGGTGAACTTAGCTGGTCAAAAGTGGGTGTGCCAGATTTAGTACATTTATGGGGTAAAATAAAAACACATCATAAGTCAAAGGTTAATATGAATAACGTCTTCAGTTTGTCTATGCTGGGTAAAGCGAACATTGAAAATCAGTTAAATTCAAACTACAGACTCGCGATTGCAAAACACAATGAGCAAGTTGATAAAAACAGATATGTGTTAAATTTAATAATAAACTGCATACGATTTTGTGGGGCACTAGATTTAGCAGTAAGAGAGCACGATGAATCTGAGGAGTTTTGTTTGCAAAATAGACAACTTCAACAAAAAAATGATGGATTTATTTTCAAGTCAAAAGAATCGGCGAATGAGTTTTATCTATCGCGCATATTAATCTGGTCAACAAAAGTGCTCAAGTGCTCCAGTTGTATAAATTTTGGTGAGTTATTATTATTATTATTATTATTATTATTATTATTATTATTATTATTAGAGACGAGAATTTCATGCACTATAAAATCCCAAAATATGCATGCATTCATGCACTATCAAACAATGAAATATGCTATAGCATTTCGTAAAGCTTCCTCTGTATAAATGCACTTTACCTGACTTAGGCATTATAATATAGTATCAGTCCTGTAAAAATCCCCATCATTTAACCCATAACATATATACAATTGGAGCAAATTGGTCGTTATTCTAACAAATAATTTATAAACGACCAATCACTGTAGTTTGCGGCCATTCACTTTACAGTGATTGACCACGGGGCATTTTTATGTCATATAAAAACTTTTACAAAATAATATTCTGTGGACGGAAACCTTAGGGGAGAGTCGGGTAGTATCGGACATCGGGTAGTAACGGACAGTGCGTTTCTTTCATCTACCACCATATGGTAGTACCTGAATGACATGGTTTCGTTTCTCTATGCGACATCACAGAAACGTAACCATGTCAATCAGGTACAGGGACATCATTTTATTTTTACTTCAATTTTTATTGTACCCGAGTTTTGGAATGTACTTCACTCCCACCCCTTCTACTAGTAAACTTCCAACCGTTGACGACAGAGAGCCGAGGGCGCGTAAGCAGTACTGAGTTACTGAGTATAGTACGTTTCAGAAATATGTTCGCGTTTTCCAGTGACGGAAGAGCTTTCAATATTGAATCATATTTTCGTACGGGTACTGTCGTCTGTTTCCCCCACCTGCTTCTGTTCGCCCCTTTGTAAAGTCTAGTAGCTGGGCTATCTTAGTTCTTTTCTGAAAACATTAATTTCTGTTACGAATTGGACGTCTACGTAATATTATTCAAGTGTTTAAAAATAACTTAAGTAAAAGGGCCTCCTTAAGTAATTAACTGTCACGTGATTTCCCCCCCCCTTTCTACAACCCTGCGACAAAACCACTTGAACGGACAGTAGATAGCATTTCTGAATGATTTTATCTTTTCGGATCGGGCAGAAGTGAAGATTGAATTTACAGTACGTAAGATACTCTTTTATAGAGTAGGTAGAGAATTATTTCAACATGAGTTACTAGTACGAAGGCCGAAACTGGTAATTGGAATTAGGTACAATAGTCTATAGTGCGATAATATAAACAAAAGAACTGAAGCCTGTATGGAAATGAACGGGCACCATTTTAAAAAATGTGTTTAAATATCCATATTATGATTATTTTTCAATTTAACTTCATTCTCTATGTTGTACGCTAATGTGCTGTAGACAGACAATATACACTGCATAATGAATAAGTCCGAATGGAAACCTAATGAAAATTATCAAACTCAAAATTGCGATATTTCCTAGTTTACATAAATGGATATACTACTTTTCTTCCTTCCTATACCTAGTAAAGTGATTTGTATTTTACGCCAGTATCATCGAACTCCAGTCTTGGAAGGGGGAGCAAGCGGTGTTTCCGGTTCTAAACCTTTAATCCGAAGATATAGCGAGGTTGATATTAAAAATTTTAGTAAAAATAAAATGATGTCCCTGTATAATGTACATAATATACGTGTACAAACTTAGAATTGGAAAAGTAAATACAAATAAAGTGAAGCAACTTACTAAACGTAAGTTAATATTTTGAGGATTCTGTTTCATCAAGATCATTCAAACACCTTTTTTTAGAAGTAATATTTTGTCTTAATGTGTTTAGCTTGTAAACAGACACGTGTTTCTTGTGACGTCACTGTGTTTGTACTTCATATAATGTGAAAATAAGAGGTTAGCATTACTAGGTTGAAGGAAGGTAACTAATTTACACGTGGGGTAAAATAGATGAAGTAAATTTGGAAAGACCCAAAAGAAGATGGCGAGGTACCGCATGCTTCAGAGAGCATTGTGATTGCGCTGATGAGGATGACAGCGATGGTTCTGAAGGAAGTCATTTCTACGGAAGTATTGAGAGTGCAAACGTGCTCTAAAACCAGTGTCTAATATCATGTAACAAATAATATATCTGATAACGTGAATATCAGTGGCGGCCGGTGAGGCATCTGGTAGTGGTGCCAAAAATGAAAAAAGGTTGTACGCAAATTCCCCAGTGAAATTGATAATCGCAGCTCACGTTTGCATTATGTTAAATAAAACACATTAATTAAACCAGCTATTTTACCAGGTGTGCCGTTAATAATGCATCTAGTAACAGTTACAATTACATTTCCGAAACTAATAACGAAATTTACAGATACAGATAATGCAAAACTTTCACAGTATTGTTAGTCAAATACAAATAACTTTTATAACTAGTAAAATTACTGGCAAAAATACACGAGATAAATAGTGATATAGATAATAAACAAACACGTTTGCACTTTATTTAACAGGCCGATGAATCCAAGGCAGCGGCCTGAATAACACATGTTCATGTCCTGCACAGATCTCATCTATCGTTAACAGAAGCATCAATACTAGCAACAGTGTAGCGATATTTAGTTGCCGCAAAATAAAACAAAATTTTACACAACATTAACAAACAGTTTTACATAATATGAAAAAATATTTATCTTTCTAAAAAGAACCACGACTATTTCTGCATTCAATATAATTAAATGGATAATAATTTACACATTCAAATCCAAGTTATGTGCATTAGTTTTGAATTGGCAACATTACATCAACATTTGGCGCGGAACTTTAACTTGTGTTTTCGTGCAAGATCTGCGGTTGATAGTTCCCATCCTAACGTCTTCAACAACCCTGCCATCTAGCGAAATTTCTGCATTACTGTACTCTAGCGGGCGGGGCGTAATATTAACTACTGAGTCAAATTGAATTCGGCTCAAAGTCTGCCATAAGAAACGCATATAAACTAGAATCAGTAGCCTTTTGTACAGTGTTATATGGATGTAGGCAGTGCCACACCGAAGTGGCTCCAACGTTCGGCAAAATGCTGCAAGAGTGCGTCCGGATCTGTGCGCGCGCTCGTTCAAATGAAATACGAATAAAATGTGTAGAAATAAACTATTACAGGTGCTTTTTTGGGTATTATTTTTTGTTTCTTTCATTGGTGGTGCCATGGCATACTGGCACTACCCTAAAAGCCGCCCCTGGTGAATATATCAATAATTAAAAAGCAATAAAGTCGAAAGAAGTGGTTTTGTACTTTTATTATAAAATTATTTCAAGCTACACAATTAAACTGCATCCACTGTATTTACCAACTTCAGACATTGAACCGTGCTTGCTAGACAAGCGCTCTTACTTTCGTCCTGTACTAAAATAGCTTTTAAATAATTCATGCTGTACGAAATACATAAATCGTCTAGACCACGATGAGGCAAGGCTTCTCTTCTTCGGCAAACATTGAGTGCAGCTAGTTATTTTTCATATTTTTGCAACATAAAATCATGGAGATTGTCTGCTGTGCTGAAAGGTTCACTTCTTGGCGAGGTTATCGCACATCTCCTTGAACTTCAAGCATCCGGAGTGATTCAGTTCCTCATAGCCTGGAACTATCTTCTTGCATTTCTCGAACCATTTGGCGACGTTTGAGTATTTGCTTACATCAAAGCCCATGATCTAAAAACAAAGAAAATTTATGTTAATACAAATAAGACAATAAGAGTTAGGGCCTCATGATACTAACTTCATCTCCGAAACACGTTTACTCACGTCAGCAGTGGAGACAGAGGAGACAATTGCCAGGTCCGCAATGGTGAGCTTATTTCCTGCCACAAACTCTTGCGATTCCAGGAACTTATTCAAGAACTCGAAGGCCTCCTCCAGTTTCTTCATCTTTTCAGGGTCTGCAGCTTGTTTTGCGAAATAGATTGGATACTGCAAAGAGAATACCTTTTTTTTTTACATACGAAACAAAACTTGTGTTTATTAAAGCATAGAATTACGAAATTGTAATTTTGAAATAACACTTTCACAGCGAAAACATTTGAGAAGGTTTTACAACACTTGGAATAGTCTTGTAACATCTGTGTTTCACTTGTTATCTTGTCTAGTTTTACAAGATTGTGTTTCATAAAACTACAACTGTACGTTACAACTAACAGGTTTCATCAGCTGTTACAAGTATTTTAAGGCCAGTGTAGATACAAGTGTTTTGTTCCATAAATAACAACTACTTGTAAAGAAGTGGTGATAATATTAGTGAAAGCGTACTAGTATGAAGTTGGGTATCAAAGTTGTTGTTTTCTAATGCCAGGCGTTTGACAGTAAAGTCATTTGACCTCTTGCACTCCAGTATTTTTCAAAGATATTATCATGACTAGCCACTGAAGCACAGATTTTGAGGTGTTCCGAATCCATTTCTTGGTTTGAGTTGCACAATGGACAGTTAGGGGACTGATATATTCCAATTCTATGCAGGTGTTTGGCCAAACAGTCATGGCCTGTTGCCAATCTAAATGCAGCTACAGACGATTTTCGTGGTAAATCGGGAATTAACTGTGGATTTTGATGCAGAGAGTTCCATTTTTTCCCTTGGGATTGAGTTATCAAATTTTGTTTGTTGAAGTCTAAGTATGTAGATTTAATAAATCTCTTCACAGAGTAATACGTAGATTTAGTAACAGGTCTGTAAGTAGCAGTGCTGCCCTTCTTTGCTAAAGCATCCGCATTCTCGTTTCCCAGGATTCCACAGTGGGATGGTATCCATTGGAATACAATTCTTTTATTGAGTGATATTAATTGGGAGAGCATTTTAGTTATTTCTGCTGTTTGAGATGAAGGTGTGTGTTTAGAGGTGATTGATAGAATAGCTGCTTTGGAGTCTGACAATATAACTGCATTCCTAAATTTATTGATGTGGCATAGAAGATTCCTGAGACATTCACTTATTGCAATGATTTCACCATCAAAACTTGTTGTTCCTTATCCAAGAGATCTATAAAGTGAGAAGAGACAGCACGTAACACCTGCACCGGCACCTTGTTCTCTGGAGATGAAGGATCCGTCGGTGTATAAATGAAGCCAGTTTTGTGGAGGGTACCTAATATTAATTGTCTCTAAAGACAATTGTTTCAGTATTTCAGCGTTTACTTCTGATTTCAGTATTTCTTCTGTTAAATTTAGATTATATTCTATATTTAATAGAGTGTAAAGGGTTTGGTTTAATTTGTAAGTTTTCTTTTAAATTCGGGATATTGATTTTCTGTTTTAATTCTTGAACAATGGATATGAAACTTTTTTGAGTTTTCAATCTACAAAGAGGACTGTATGAATGCCAATTGTTACTGGGTATCAAAGTAGATACAAGTCCGCTTTATATTTTCAGAATGTGATCTATAAAAAAAAGTCCCGTCGCTCTTATTTCCGGCAGCCAATCGCGTTGCAGGTCGGCCACATTTAAACGTGTGCGTCTTGTGATTCGCTTATGAAGACGTTATTCATTTCTTAAGGCTCGATAAATACTTAATATAATCGCCCGCCAATTTGGCTTTTTCGTTGGCGTTCGCAGAAAGCACACGAAGACGTTATTTGCCGCTCAATTATTTGCTGAATTACAATGCGTTTGATTTATTATCATAGGAGCTACGACATGATAATGTTTAACGGTGTGGCAAACAGATTCCTCGTATGGTAGCTAGGCAACGAAAGAACAAAAATGGCGAACGGTACTACCTACCTAGACTTTATAGAGCCTTCACTTCCTAAGACGTAAGCAAAGAGGAGGAGTCACGCCGGGAATAACACCGTCGCGACTATAGTGATTCAGAAAGCGATGAGGAGTTTTATGTTATTCAAATGCGACGTGGAAGAGTGTACAAGAATAAACTTTGGATCCGATAATTATGTGAATTTAATGAAAGAATGATTTTTCTTCTTTTGTAAAAACTTGTGACTTGGGATGTTTTCTGCATTCCAGCCTTTATTTTTTGAACTGTTTATAAATATAAAAATAATAATCATCATCATTATCATAATCAAACAAATCAAGGATTTAGACCCAGTGCCTGTTCCTGTCTCATTGTTCATCTAGAATTCTTCTAAGCGAACTATTTTGGTTCTGTTTTCCCGTTGGTTGATATTTTGAAATTAAATTTGGTAGTCTATTCCTCTTAACTCTTCCCATAATAATAATAATAATAATAATAATAATAATAATAATAATAATAATAATAATAATAATAATAAATTTACAGAGTCTCTCGATGCGATTATAATCAAAGATTAAATTTAATCAATCATTATGTATTAGCAATAATGTCAGTGTAAAATTAATTAAACTGCTGGTGATTTTTCCTTACTTGTCAAATGATGTCACGGGAATTGTACTAGTGATACAAGGGCACGATGAATTTTTATGAAACAGATATTACAAGAATATATTGTTGCTTGTATGCCTTAAACTATTAATATGTTGCTTGTAGCTTTGTTACTTTTATGAAACAGGCCCCTGGTCGAAATTTAGGTTTGTACAGAGATAAATACGTGGAAAATTCCATCCTACAAGTAGTAGGATATCAGATTTTTCTAGTTTTCTTTAACGATACTGCAGAGGCAGATTGCTAGCTTTAAATAAAATGTCTAACTACGCCTGTTTTTTACAACTGAGCCAGAAGTGACACCTTGGCGTCGACGTCAATCGAGGCTCTGTTGCCACATAGTGGAATGAGATGCAAAATTGTTTGTGCGAGATCGTGCGTATTTGCTTGTTTTCCGCACAGAAACAATACGCGGTAAGTGTGAAATACCACATTCAGTATTCCCAACGAAACACAATAACAATTTCCCTCTTCTTACCGCTTAAGCGCGACATTAATTTTACTGCTTTAGGCTTTTAACATATTATTTTTAGAGACGTTTAACATAGTAATAATTATAAATTGGAAACTTACCACTGCAATTTCACCTAAATTGCAATGTTAATTATTGTTTTTAAATATTTGCAAAAATTAAGTAAACTCTACTACTCCACGAAACTTATTGCATTCCTGATACAAGTAACATTAAGGAAGCCGTGAAAAAATCAACAAGATTCCAGATGCCGATGTTATTACTGCAATATGTTATATAAATAATATTGTTAAAATATTAAAATGAAAAATAAATCATTACATAACCTTACCGTTTGTTTTAAGTTCGCATTTATAGACTGGGGGAAAAAAAACAGACGTATATCACGGCCTGCTGGAGTATAGCAAACACAGAAAACATTTTATAGCAACAATGTTGAAGAAAGATATTTTGGTTTTCCGAAGTTGCCGTCACTAAACAGAAACCAACATGGAGATTTCATTGCAACTAATTCGAAATTCGTCTTTCAGGTATGTAATAAACGATCTTCGCACAAAATAATGTACGATACACGAGCGGTATGTTTGTTTTCATGTTGTCGGAAATTAAAAAAGCTCAACTACATGTTGCTTTTTCAATCTTTTCCTCGAACATGAAAAGTCAACATACCGCTCTTGTAACGTATATTACTATTGCCAATATACCTACAGTGAAAATTCTCTCCTAACGGACATCTCTGAATAACTGACACAACTAAACAATAATTATGAACATATTTCAACTCTCTGGCAGAAATACCGTACATGGCGTAAAATGGACGTGTTACTTCCTAATAACAGACATTATAAAAACGTACGCGAACAGGAAAAACTACAGTGGACACTCCTAAGTTCGACTGAACAGAATTGAAAGTTCAGTCCAATAAGGGTAGTGGGTGTGGCAGGTGAAATGAATACAAATTCTTATTGGTTATCCATCAACGAATACAGTACTGTACTTGCATTTCCTGCCCGCCCCGAGACTTGGGTATGCGCTTCTAGTACCACAGTGGGTTTCAAAAGTTCCGTCTCACAAACGGCACAATTCTCAAATAGAAAAAGAAGAGTTCATTAATTTAAAATCAGTGATTAAATATGGATATTCTAATCAATAAAATATTCTGTTTACCTTTAACAAAAGTATCACTACAAGACAAAACCAATGGCCATTCAAATGGCAAACTCATTTCTTAGTTCCCGTATAAGGGCGTGTCTAATTCTCCGCCGTACAGGAAGTAGTCGAACTATGGGATGTAGAACTTGATTTCTGTCGAACTTAAGAGCTACCACTGTATAGCCTATTCCTATCGCAAATTAATATTTTCGAATAAGGGACAGTCTGAAAAGAAACTTTAGCAATTTATGGAATTCAGATTAATAATGGACAAAATTTCTTATTATCGCATATTGTTGCGTGTTCATAGCATAAACTAACTTATGTAACTGCGTCCTGGCTGTATTTCACAAACGAACAGACCATATTTTTTATTTATAATTTATTTATTCAGTTTCCTCCAAGTTGAGGCTGCCTAAAAGACAAAGCTTACCATAAAATTGTTTTATTATTATTATTATTATTATTATTATTATTATTATTATTATTATTAGATGGAGAGGTTTATCACCCCCTTTAAAATGATGTAGTTCAATCGGCTAAGTTGCTTGCCGATCTCGAGATGAACTCGAGCGTGGGTTCGATTCCCGCTTGGACTCATTTACGGCTTGGTTGGGTTTTTCGTAGGTTTTCCCCAACCACAAGGCGCATGTCAGACAATCTATGGCGAATCCTCGGCCTCATCTCACCAAATAGGTATCATCTCGCTATCAACAATCCCATCGACGCAAAATAACCTCGTATTTGATACAGCGTCGTCAAATAACCAAGTAGAAAGAAGAAAGACAGGGCGTGCAATTTGAAATTCAAAAGTGGTGGTAAAGGAGTGGGAAAGAGAATTTAATCAGTAGTGGTTTTCACCTTCCCTCTCGAAAACTAAATCCACGTGTTTTCCCTCAAAATCTTGCCTCTTGCACATCTAAAATTAGGCCTACTGTTCCAGATATGTATATTTGATAAAGGTATAAGCTGAAAATAAATTAAAAACTAAAAATTCATTTTATAAAAAAGTACAAAATATTTAAACTTTGAAACCTTAATATCTCAAAAGCAATAAATATGGACATTCCCCTTTTTGCTAATAGCCGACGAAAATTTTAATTGAAATTGTTCAAAAACTATTTGGTGATTCACAAATCAATTTTAAATTGTGTTATATCGAGTCTTATTTCTGATTCCTGTCTATTTCGATCAAATCTTTGGAGTTAATTTTATGGAAGAAATACAATCATGTAAAAAAACTGTCAGTATCATTCCCTGGAAATTTGTGCGTGGATCTCAAACCGTCTGAAATGAAAAGAGAATAATTGATCTGTAAAAGATTTATAGATATTTGTCACTAATATAATAATAATAATAATAATAATAATAATAATTAGAATAATAAATTTGGGTTTTTATGTGAAACATATCTCCCGATAGCCGATTTCCATCCTTCTCTTTTGCAACACTGGTTAATAATACATACATACATACATACATAGGTGAGAAAGTTATATACAATAGAAGTAATTTATTACAGTTATATGAACACTTTTTTAATGATTGAATAAAATTGTTAAAATCGATTAAAAACCAGACATGTTTCGGAGGAATGCTCCTCCATCTTCAGTGGTAGTACCACGACGCTGGTACAGATGTTGACCGCGTAACGTAGCTTATGGAAGACTGACCTTTAAAATCGGTTAAAAACCAGATATGTTTCGGAGGAATGCTCCTCCATCTTCAGTGGTAGTACCACGACGCTGGTACAGATGTTCGACCGCGTAACGTAGCTTAAGGAAGACTGACCTTTAAAATCGGTTAAAAACCAGACATGTTTCGGAGGAATGCTCCTCCATCTTCAGTGGTAGTACCACGACGCTGGTACAGATGTTCGACCGCCTAACGTAGCTTAAGGAAGACTGTAATTTAATAGGTGAGTAGTTTTGAAATGAAAACACGTTATATGTTGATTTATATCGAAGATTGCATTGATACTCAACAGATCACGTAGGCCTACTAGTTTTAATAAGTAGCCTACATCCTCTATTCATGATTTCATCCACCGGATCGCTCGTGATCTGTTCTCAAACACGAGTGTAGTAAGAAATTATAAAGCCAGGTCTAGAGATCTGTTCTACGAGTAACACAGTAACTCTCCACGAACCAGAGTAACAGCGTTTACTTGATAACCACGTGCTCATAGTCTGTGTGTGCAACATTGTGAAATGAGGCTAACTTATCTTAAATTAGCAGAAGGCTTGTCGTACAATGCAATCTAGAGGCCAGAATCACATATTGCCTACCGGTACTCAAGCGAAACAGAAGTTGAAGGCCAGGATTTTCCGCGTCAAGAATGACAAAGTGAAATTTTGAACTCGCTTTTGCATTGAATCAGATCGCTTCTTGCCGCATTTCCCACAAGCCATTTCCTCGCAGGAAGAGGGAGGGTGGGGGTTGTTTGCTAATGCTCAAGAGGATGCAGGAAGTGAGGCTGTTTCCAAGCTCAAGGCCGTGACGAAGCGTTACTGCGACTTTCTTCCCATTTCACGAACTTGTCATGCACTCCGCTCTATCGCGGAGTGACATTTCTTTGGTCTTTTATTTTAATTATGATAAGAATTATTGTTGTAAATATCTGATCCATTACCTACACTTGCCATTTCGGGCCTTCTACATCCAAATATTTTATAGAATTTCATTGCTTTGAAATCCGCCAAACAATTTGTATCTTGTATTTCTTTTATTATTATACTACCGTACCCGTGCGCTCCGCTGCAACCGTTAGAAAAAATATAAAGTAATTACATAATTAAAATAGGACGTTTGATCCAGGGAACATTCGTGCTGGATAGAAGGATAAATCGTTTAATATGTTACTTAATTTAAATTGTATTTAAATAATTAAATTGCGATCATTTTGATCCAGAGAGCACTCATTTGGTGCAATGACAATTCCTTTAACATGTTTCTTAATTGTTATTACATACAACCATAGTTTAATGAAGATTGACATCATTTAGATTTAATGTGTACATAAACATTATTTTAAGAAATACAGGAAACGAATATTCAGAATAGCCTATCAAGTTTTCTGTGCATAAGAAGCTATTTTAATCTTTCCTGTTCTCGATTCACTCAGAAGTTACTTAATAACATTATAGCATTATGTCCATCTAGAATTCTAGAGAAACTAACTTTCCAATGGTGAAATAATAATTAATTATATAAATCGGTTAATTTAGCTTCCGATATTACTTCATACAAACACAGAAACATTCTCTGTAGGCTATGTTTCATAGCTTTCGATTGTTATTGTCCAATGCCCCTTATAGACGAAGTCATTTGTTTTTTTTATTTCATTACACCGCCTTAGATGGCAGTTATTTTAATTTTACAACTCATTTATGTCATTAAATGTCAGTCCTATGAAAATTTTTCAAAGATAAAACTTATCGGAAATCATTTTTAAAGAAACTTTTGTTACGTAACATTTTTCACAAAAGTCTGTAATAAGCGAGATATTTCGATTTATTTAATTCAGGCCCTCTTATAACCCCCCTTTTAAATAACGTATTTTGAATGCCATATAGCCTGAAATCTAAGTTACAAACATCCAGACAGACATACAAACAATAATTTCAAAAAAGCGATTTTCGGTTTCAGGATGGTTAATTATACATGTTAACACCAATTATTTTTGGAAAATCGAAAATTACCAGAAAAATTTTGGCTACAGATTTATTATTAGTATAGATTGTTTCTTTTTAAACACTACCTAGGGCCCTAGGGTCTGAGAACTGCTCATTTTTATGATTTTTTACGAATCACCTTGTTGATAATGCATTTGTGTACCTCGTTTTTAATGTGGCAACGTTTTTTAGTTCGTGTTAGCATTCAGCTTTATTATTTGTGTTTTTGTTTTTTGTAAGATTTTTAGATAAGGGCGCAAATAGACATAGTAGCTGACGCGCCCTTGTTAAACCCCATTAACTATCTGATCTATTCCTGATACTACGTGCAAGTTCAACTTTTATTGGCATTTCTGGAAATGAACTACGAAGAACGTTTGCAGAAGAAATACCAAAGATCGGTTCAAAACTGAAATTGTCCCTGAACCAGACAGCTAATCATTTAAGAACGAGGGATTGAACCTGTCTGCCGTGTACATCGTGCTGTCTTTTATTGATTCTTCTGTACAGAAGAAGGTAGAAATTTGACAGAAATAACGGCCAAGTTGAGTAGCTAGGAATTAATTTATAATGCCTTGTGTAAACCAACCATTTCACTGCATGCCTGTAGAATAAAAACCGTTACATGTGCTTTACAGTGAGTCATCATTGTGTGTTTCAGTTCTAATAACTTATTTAGGGGCCTACACTTCACATAAAAATATTATATTTTATATACATAATTTATGGATAAATTGACTCGTAAATACCGAATACCGTAGTTTTCCCTAACTATGGTCCACATTTGTCACATTTTTCTTTGTATATTCAATAGTATTCATCCAGATTAAGTGGAATTTTGGCTTCGGACTCTTGTAAGTGTATATTAAATAAATATTGACATATGTGTCTGAAATTATTTAATTACAAGTGTTGAAAAAATAATAAGCATTGGTACATAGTTGTATTCTGAGTTGCCCAACTATGGTCCACTCATATATTCATGCTTGGAAGCATGAATTGACTATAGCTGGATCTGTAATTATTCGTAAATCAATACATCGAGTTTCTAATTTAAGGGTAGAAACATAATCTAGCACAGAAATATTAAAAATAAATGAAAAGTACATGGATTCTTTTTATTCGTACACATTGCATAAACACACAATAAATAAGTAAAATCTGAAAGTCATTTTCCTGGAATAATGAACAACTACACTCACCGGCAAAAATACCGGGCCACCTAAAGTTTCTCAATTTTTTTTATGAGGTAAGAATCAGAAAACCCATTATGAAATGAAGAAAACATTGCTTCCCAGAAAAAAAAAAACTCTTTTTTATTATCACTTGCGCTATTATTTTCAACGCCAAACAATGGATATAATTAAAAGGTGTAAAAACTAACAAATTTTTTCAATTTTCTTCCAAATATTCAACTGATTTTGTGGCCACCCAGATGTTACTAATAGCGGATATTGCCTCCCCTCAGTAATTGCCGCTTCTTACTATACATGAAACAACAGCTCCATTGTTCTTCACTTCCACAACTTTCCCTGGCCACAATTCCTCCTCATAAGTAACTACCATATAACTATGTGCCTTTAGCATTATTTTAACAGATTTCGTCTTCTTTTCTACATCTGACTCGTCTGTAAATATGGAGAGTACACCGGAAACATCATAATCTGTATCCAATTCAATTTCATCGCTCTCATAGTACTTACAGGGACGGTTATGATCCTTCTACCCTGAAGTTTTCGTTTTACCGGACCATTATTCATGCTAGTACCATTGATGCTGGAACAGCCTGTTTCTTTATTTACTGGACTATAATGTTAAATGATGTTTTAGAATATACTGAGATACCGTATTTGCAGAAGTAAATAATTAAATTGTTCACATTTCATTAAAACAAATATTTCAAAATGAAATACAACTATGGTCCACGAAAAATTGTGGTACATAGTTGAGGACTGACTTCTAGCCTTGAGGTTAAACATTTTTCACGCAGAGTCCTTAACCTCTGCCAGTCTAATTATTACGTGAAAGTAAACACTATATAGCCAGGTTTAATTGTACAAACAATCATTTATCTATAATTTACCAGTTCTACAGAGGAGAGCTTAATAAAACAGACAATCACAAACTGAATGATTTCGTGTCTTCACAGATTCAATAGAACGATGCACACTGACCTTGTTAAGCATCCATATCATTGCCACGTGTAATGGTAGATAGAAGCATCTATGGGGAACATAATTCCATCACAGTGGCGCCTTAAATGGCAAACACCGAACTCTTGGGGGACTAAGTAGTACATAATGCGTTTTGGACCATAGTTGGGTGCCTGGATCATAGTTATGGGAAATTACGGTACCTTATCAACAAAATTGTCAAATAATTACGAGATCGCTGTAGACAGACGACGAGCCTAACATTACTTTTTGGATATAAATGTTGTTAAAAACATGTATTTTCGTGAAAACAGAAATTTGTGTTGAATAATCTTTTTGGCCTATTTTTCCTTTGGTAGCAGTTTCATTTACTTATCGTAGCTGAAACCATTTGGATTCTACTTCAGTTTGCTGAGGGTGACCTGAATTAGTTTCGATTATTGTTTCTCTAGCATTGTCATCATGAAAGTTCGTCAGTTTGCTGCATTGGGGCCGGAGTTTTGCTGTGTTCCGATGGGACTGATCGGGGGGGGGGGGAGGGAACTGGGTATAAGTGTTGCCAATCTGACAATTTGAAACAGATATTATTTCTAGACTTTGCCAGTTTTATAAAATTGATATCATTATTCAAGCATAAAATCGTGTTTTCTTTAGCCGATTCAGAATTGCAGTCGGAGACAAAGCATCCATATTAGCCCCTTTCGTTCAGCAGGTCAGTGATTGAATGTTGGCGATACTGTTATAGCCTGTTCGAATACTAATGACAGGCCGTTGTTGTAAAACGATAGGATAGCAGAGGGAATGTGTTGTCATTGTTTGATTTTAATATTCAGACAGACATGTCAAACCAATAAGAATAATATAAGGAGTTTGCATATAATAATAATAATAATAATAATAAGAAGAAGAAGAAGAAGAAGAAGAAGAAGAAGAAGAAGAAGAAAAAGAATGGTGGTATAATGGATACCTGCAAAACCGATAGCTCTGTGTAACATGAGAGCAGTTTTGATTTATGCACTTACAATTTCAATAGTCTCTGGATCGTATACAGTAGCCTACATTGAATTGGAGATTTTTAATGTACTTGTCAGTGGCGGCTCCTGCATATTTCTTAAGAGGAGGAAAGAAGTTAACAGCACGAAATGACACCTTCTTGGATGAAACATGCTACAAATTAGCCAACATGCATACATGTAAGACCAGGTAGTGTTGGGGTTGGCCTTCCCTTCTGTATAGCAATAATCTGTTCTTGTAAACTGAGTTTCCTAAATTGTCCAAAATATATTATGTTTTCACTTCCATTCATTGTTGAATAATTGCGCAAATTAACAATTACAAGGAAATTCACAACCTCGTAGCATTTTTCGAGCACACTACCGCATCACACGTGTTGGAAGAGACTAGCTACTAACTCGTAACCGGAACCGTTTTACGGAAATGGGAAATAATCTGAGGAAAGCGAGAACACTGCACCCACCCACGTGGTCTGTGTTGCCACATGTACATTTTACAAGTTCAGTATCACATGCTTTTGAAGAATGTCCGTTCTTGTAAAGTCATACTACCATTATTGTTCAAAGCTGCCGGTGGCCGATTAATTTTTTATGTTAAAAATGATGTAGTTTGGAGTACCTACTTTCAGTTTCAAATATATTTGTACAAAACTGACAACTTGGCTGTTGCCCTGTCTAGTAAACAATGAATAGAAGTGAATTTCAGGGGCCAACTACGTAGAACTACTTCCTCTTTGTTTTACATAAACCCGACTTTAACTTTCAAATATCCACGAAAGTTTCAAACCATGAATAGTAGCCTATATAAAGTGCAATGAATAATATTTTTGATTTATAATTTAAAAAAAGTTTACATGGTGTCTTTCATAGCGTTGCGTTAAAACTGTTTTTGTTGTGTCTCCTCCTAGATGTGTTATAGTCCGGTTAAATGCAACATCGTTAGGTGGCAGCGGTAGCGAGCTTGCTGCACGACCAGTCGGTTTCTATTTCTCGCCCATGACTGATTCAGAGGAGGATCTCCTCCCTCTCCGTTCATTTACTTGCTTTAAAACTCTGCTTCTTTCTCTGGCCGCTAGTGCGCTGTTGTCTATGTGTGTTAACTGCAGTAGAGGAGGAATGGAGTGCCTTTCCTCCACACAGACAATCTCGCATCTTTCTCACAGTTTTCTACAGCACATGAGCGCGCGTCGTTTAAAACTCGATCAACCGAGTTTTTCTTATAGCTGTGAACTTAAAAATTATCTAATCTTCCTCGAATTTCAAGGCACATATTTTATTTGGTATTTACTTTCAAAAGAAGAAAATGTGAGGAGGACGTTCCTCCCTTCCCTCCCCCGAGGAACCGCCACTGGCTACTTGTCTATGGTAATACTCCGCCTGATGTGGAAGGGATAGCCGCTCGTCGCTATACTTACATAGTATTCTCCGAATCTGTGGTACAGGGTTCCAATATCGAAGTACAGTCTCTGGTCCACAAGAGCTCGCTTCTTGGCGTCCTTGGGGTACAGCGAGTCGTCCTTGCCATATTGGTCAGCCAGGTAACTGAGAATGGCGCGGCTGTAAATTGGGAAATAGGATTGATTAGATGTTGTCCTACTCAACCGTAATGAGAGTAAAGCTATCTTATTTCCAATATTAAAGGATGATTATATTTCTTTAAAATTTCTCACGAAATATTTCGTGCCAATTATAGCATTTTTGTAGTATCGTACAGAGATATTACTAGGCTTCGTGGAATTGCCACGAGAATCGCAAGGTTTACTGCGCACGCGGTATAGACTGTATGAGAAGGGGGCGTGCAAAGGATGGAGTATGCCTCTGATGTAAACACTAAGCATTATACTGCGGTTACAATAAAACCTGTATCCTGCATTCAAGAAATACAGGGACATCATTTTATTTTTACTTCAATTTTTATTGTACCTGAATTTTTGAATGTACTTCACTCCCACCCCTTCTACCAGTGAAGTTTAACCGTCCTCTACACAGACCCAAGACTGCATATACAGTCATAGTAGCCTTACCGCCACAGTACGTTCCAAAAATATGTTCGCATTTTCCAATGACGAAAGAGCTTTCAATATTGCATCATTTTCGCACAGGTACTGTCGTCCATTTTCCCACGTCGCATTCCAGTTTTCCCCACCAGCTTTATTCGCCTCTCTGTAAAGGCTAGTGGCTGGGCTGTCTTAGCTCGTTTCTGAGAACATTAATTTATGTTAGGAATTGGACATCTACGTAATATTATACCCATACAACTGTTTAAAATAACTTAAATAAAAGGGCCTCGTTAAGTAATTAACTGTCACGTGATTTCCCTCCTTTCTACGATCCTGCGACATAACCACTTGGACGGACAGTAGATAGCATGTCTGAGTAATTTTATCTTTTCGGATCGAGCAGAAGTGAAGATTGAATTTACAATACGTAAGATACTCTTTTACAGAGTAGGTACAGAATTATTTCAACATGAGCTACTAGTACGAAGGACGAAACTGGTAATTGGAATTACAGACATTAGAACTGAAGCCTGTATCGAAATGAACCGCCACCATTTTGAAAAATGTGTTTAAATATCCATATTATGAATATTTTTCAATTTAACTTCATTCTCTATAGTGTACGCTAATGTACTGTAGACAGTATAATATACACTGCATAATGAATACGTCCGTATGGACAGCTCAGTTCGTGAGTAAAAACACTCATTCTTAATACTGTACTGTATTCTGATTAAACAAAAACCTAATGAAAATGATCAAACTCAAAAACGTGATATTTCCTAGTTTACGTAAATGGATGAACTACTTTTCTTCCCTCCTATACCTAGTAAAGTGATTTATTTGTATATTACGCCATCAAACTCCAGTCGTGGAAGGGAGCAGCAACCGTTGATCCAAAGGTATAGCCAGGTTAATATCAAAAATGTTAGTAAAAATAAAATGATGTCCCTGTATAATGAATGATCTTTGAAGTAGGAAATGTCTAAACATTTAAATACACAATTATTTTACAGTGAGATATATTAACTCTTAAAAGTTAATGTAAGATACTCACATCATCCTTGAATATGTGCATTGCAGTGAAGAGTTACGTACATTTTGAGCGATGGTCACTTAAACAGGTTTTATTTTGGGAAAATGTACGTTCAACATCACACGATGTAATATCTACATATTTAAAGAACGGAAATCACTACTTTTTAGTACATCAACTTCAGATGTCTTGTCGTGACCTGATGGTACATCATTTATAATACGAAGTTGTGAATAGGCAGAATTTTTAGCAATAATGTTTCTCAACTTACATTTCACTTTTTCTGAAATTAGTGAATTGTTATTTTGGATAACGGTTTATGATACTTTATCCATTATATTAAGAGCTTATAAGAGTTGTAGCTTAGACGATTCTAACAAGATGATACTTTTGGACACGATTTTAAAATTATAATCAATGAACAGAATATCTTCCAATAGCTGTTCAGAAGGCAATGGTTTTATAGCTGCAACAGCGGAACTGTCTGTGCTATCCAATGCATCAATTACCTCCATTAGTTTGCCGTAATGTTCTGCATAATAATTAACAGCATCCAACCACGTTCCCCAACGGGTCAAGACTGGCTGCGGGGGTAAGGGTATTCGGGACAATTATTTGGAACAGCGACACTCTCATTGTAGTATGTTTGATTGAATTCTTGTCTGCACTTAACAAATGTTAAGCTTTGACTATTCCAACCACAGTAATCTAAAAACAAGTGCTTACTTAGGTATACATTAACTGTAGCTCCTCTATCTATTTGGACCGGTCACAACTCTTAACATGATCTGCTTATACTACGAGACCGGGCAGTCGCTCACCTCCTCTATACTACCGTACATCGGCAACCTGATTGCATGCTGCGTGTGGCAATTCAACGAAGTCTAGATATTACATAATAAAATTAATATGAAGCCTGGAAGATTCTGCATTTCGTACGTTGTCAATCTGTGAGTAGAAAGTAGTAGTGGGAATGTCATCATTTTCAGGTCTTAGACAGAAGGAAACACATTCGGAATAACCGATTTTGATTATAGGCCTACTGTTTCGAATTGCAGTTAATGTATAGGAAATTCAAATTATTAACAATCAAAGATTAAAAAATTATTGATAGCTAAATTTGTGGTCTGCCGACTCATTAATCAGTGTGACAAATTTCTTTACACGTCCCTTAATCAACTCCAATGGCTCAGACCGGAGGTGCCGGTTTGGTAATGGAGAGGTCCAGAGTTCCTGACCCTCTAGTTTACCCAATCTTTTCCTTCCCTCTGAAATTTTGCTCTGCGTCATTTATTATCTCGGAAATTAATTTATGGACTTTTTCGTAAGTATAAGACGATTACAAAAGCGATATGTCTTACTTTGAATTGTGTAGAATAGTTAACTCTTTTTCCTACCAGGAATCGAACCTCCATGTGTATAAATTATCTTTCTATCAACGAAAATAAAACCATAATTATTCCATTCTCATTATCTGAAAAATGTAACAAACCTCCTACATCTATATTAAGTATTAAATTACATAATTCTGATTGTTGTCTTATACAGTGTAAATGTCCGATTATTAAAGAATCCTCTGAAGTTAAGTATTTAGGCATAATTTTTCGATAATCATTTAAAATGGAACCAACACATTAATTACCTTTGTAATACATTACGTAAAATAGTATATTATTTTGTTTTATTGAGGAATTACTTGTCAATAAGTTTATTACGCACAATATATTTAACTTTATTTCAATCGGTAATTATGTACGGAAATATAGGATGGGGTAGCTCATTTAAATCCAGTTTTAATCCACTTTATTTATTACAGAAGAAAATAATTAAAATATGTCTTCATAAACCTGTTAATTTTCCATCTCAGAATTTGTTTCTAGACTTTAATGTACTTAACGTAAGACAAATTTATTATATTGTATTAATAAAATTCATACATAAAAATCTTAATAATTTTGAATTGTATTCTCATAGTTATGAAACAAAAGGTATGAATTCTTTAAGATTGTTTGAACCAAAATGCACCACTGTTACAGTATTTAATCATAATAATAATTTAGGCCCAAGAATATATAACAAATTTATATTTAAATATCCTAATCTTGTCGATTCTAATAGTTCTAGTATTAAATTTAAAAAGTTGTATATGGATTTTATAAAAATTGAAAAATTTTAAACTTAAATTTATATACTATAATTGCATAGTAGACATAAGACAAATTGTATTGTATAAATATTAATTTCAATTCACGAATCCGCCCCTGAGCACGAGTTCTACTCTTTCAGGGGCGAGCTAAAGTTTTTCTGTATATATTATATTTTATGTTACAATTATTAGAAAAATAATAAATAAATAAATAAATTTAGTAAAGATAAGCGTTGTCACTGAATGATGCTCTAATAATAATCATATGCTGTAGAAAATAAGCGTATAGTATCAGGGAAAAAATCAAGATAAAGTGCGAAGTGCACCAAGGTAGCAGAGATGTTATAATTACATTATCAGCGTAGCACTGATACTGGTAAGGGAAGTCATCAGGAAGAGGGGGGCACTGCCAGTACCAACTGTTATGCACAAAACATTTAAACGCTACAGTTGTGCTAGACCAGATAAAACAAAAATCTGTAATTTTTTTCATCTGAAGTCATGGAAGATTTCTTTGCAATTCATGTCATAGCTCACCTCTCCCACAAACAGAAACCGTTGTCATTGAGGGTTGGAATCGTATGCTGAGGATTCATCTGAAAAAAAAAAATTGAAGAAAAAACATTAGAGACATATTGTACGTTTCAGTTCACATGAATAATATTAACAAAGGAAAATTATATGTGAGATTGTTCCTGATGTAAATTTATGAACACACAATAAATGATATGGAAGTCCAACAGTTTGCCTATATACAGATCTTTTATTTTATCTCTGCCTCTGTGCAACGTCACAGTTTGCGGTGAAGGAGGGGATAGGAAAAGTTGCAATGCTTTTTAATACTTTGACGCCTACGACTAAGACAAGCCACTTGAAATTTAACCAGAGTCTACTATATACAGTCGCGAAGCTCAATATGTAGTAGAAATGCAAACATGGGTAGTTGCCCACCACTAGGATCGCTACTATCGCCTCATCATCGCAGATCTCTCTCCTAGTAGAAGACAAAATATGTTACACTTTCGTTGTGTTCTTTTGGAAAAATTAACACCTTACTTCCATTATTGAAATATTAAATGCATAAAGTTAATTTATTATTTTAATGAAGTATATTAAATTCCACCATAAACTCGAAGATCCTGCAAGAAATAGGTTAATATTATTTTTGTTTGTGCAAATCGAACTGAAATTTACTATTATCGCTTCACTCATTCAAGATTATAGCGATAATTAACTATGAAACCAATAAATATTAATTTGCATTTCCCTTTACAGCAATAATAATGGAAATATGAATTAATGGAGTAACTTACGTGTACCGGTACTTGTAGTGTAGGCTTACGTAGTTAACAAAGTGGGATGAGGTTAAGCAATAATAATCATACCAGAATTGGAAATAAAACGTGATCAATAAATTTTATTGTAACAGACTTTTTCTACGTCTCTAGTAAAGTAACAAATAAAAATAACAACAAAATTAACAGCTATAATTAAAAACATATCCTTTGAAAAAAAAAAAAAGTAGGCCTAAGCAATAATAATCCCACCAGAATTGAAAATAAAACGTGATCAATAAATTTCATTAAAACAAACTTAATTTTTCTACGTCTCTAGTAAAATATTATTATTCCAGTTATTGTATTTTAGCCATTAACATTTTCATTACAACCAATAACGAACATTTCACAAGCATCAATGTGAAATACGCAACGAGCTAGCACTCGATGGAAATACGACACAGTCCAAAGTCGACCGTGGACAGTCTATTGTTTCTAGTTGCTAACCGCTTGGAGCGCTTTATCACGAGATTTGCAAAAAATCACCTCAAGCTTCGCGACTGTATATAGTAGACTGTGATTTAACGGTCTCTGACCGGCAGAGATATAATTACTATGTTTTCATGGAGTATTCTAAACTATTTGAATCTCAAGGACGATACTCGTAAAAATGGGATCGGATCGTATTCAATACAGATTGAGTTGCATGAAAACGCGTATCGTATTCAAAAAGAATTCAATACGCTAAACGCATGAACGATCGTGATTTGTTTGATGTGTTACTTGCAACCCCAATTTTGTATGTTGAAAAGTCGTGTTATGATACATAATATTTTTTATGCTCGACCATGCCGAAATGTAGTAATTATACACGTGGTAGCAGTCCTTTAATGCATGTCATTAAAGTACACCTACTCATTAAAGTACAGGTGTTTTCAGCCAATCACAACTCAGCTTACAGGTGTTCAGCCAATGACAAGTCAGCTTTGTACCGTTATAAAACCGCAAGTATCGATTATTCTCGGATATGCAATCGAAAGAGAATTAGCGAAAAGTCACGGAGCCTGGAAATCCAATACTGTCGCAGAAGGTTATGTTCTATTACTATAATAATTAGCGTTAATTGTAAATAATATTCAAATAAATTCAATTTGTCATCTCGTTTTTCAATGTCGAATTCAATAATCAAGGTTATACCAGTTTAACGGGATTACACAAGGCCCATGACATTATTGTTCCTCGGAAAAAATCAATACTTTCGCGTGTGCGCACATCTCACAATTCACGACCTAGAACAAGGTCACTTCCGATCTTGTAAGATACAAATAAAATGTATACATCTGAATAATTTCAAGTTAGAAATATGGTCGAGCATAAAAAAGTCGTATGAAACTCGCCTATAATGGTAATTAAGAAGCTCGTATGAAAATTATCATCCATACTCGCTTCTTAATTACTATCATTATAGGCTCGTTGCATAATGTACTATTATTTTCCTAAAAGCCAATACATAATTTTTAATTAACAGCCAGAATATATAATTTTCATGCACCTCATGCAATATCGATGACATGCTAACCAACATATACACTTTCTCTATTCAATAAACGTATTGGAATCGATTTCTATAGGCCTACTCTATGAAAACGTTGTAAATGAAATATTTTCACAATCAATCAGCATAATATAACATAAATAGAAAAATATAAATTTAAATATAAATAGAAAAATAACATTCAGAAAGCAAATTAACCTTAAGAAATTCAGGCGTGAGATGTTCGCCAGCCATGAGGTTCGTCACTTTGAGGTTCAGATCCACGCCGATGGCCTTGGCAGCCAGGAGAACTGAACGGCATGGTGCGCTGCCGGGCAGGTAGTAGAAGTCGATGGTCATCTTGGACTAGTGACAACTGTGTGAACAAACAATACTATGATTTAGTCAGCAGCAGAGAATGGCATCCACCGAATTAATATCAGCGTCTTACGAAGACTGCTGGAACTCTGCAGGCTACGTTTGCAAGTTCACTTGTTTTCCTATTTCTGAATGCGTTGTCAATATTTAATTCTTGTTTTACATCTTCGATTAGCTTTTGCTATAACGACAGCTAATAAATACTATACTATACTATACTAATTTTTTATTCAAATAGACTACTTGTGTGGTTATGATGACAAAGTCATCCAAAACTCATAACACTCCTGAAATCGCTTTAGATTTGTTAAAAGATTGACATTAATTCTGCTTTATTGACCAGAAAATGGGCTTTATTTCTTCACATTGTTATGTCCGCATTAGAGAATGTATGTGATTCAGCGAAACAATTTGTGATACCAAAACACATTGAGTCTATTTTTATCAAAGGACTGTGCTAGTTTTTTTAATCCACTGCTGTACGGACTGAGCGAGTGTTCAAAATGGCATGCATAATAACACAAACTTTTAGACAAGGATTAGCGTTTATGGAAGAAAACATGCTTAAAATATGTTAGAGGTCTAGAACAATAGTCTATAAATTAATGAATTACCGGTTGTTCTGTATGGTTGTGAAACTTGGACTCTTAACTTTGAGAGAGAAACAGAGATTAAGGGTGTTTGAGAATAAGGTTCTTACGAAAATGTTTGGGACTAAGAGGGATAAAGTCACAGGAGAATGGAGAAAGTTACACAACACAGAACTGATCGCATTGTATTCTTCACCTGACATAATTAAGAACATTAAATCCAGAAGTTTGAGATGGGCAGGGCATGTAGCACGTATGGACGAATCCAGAAATGGAGACCGGAGGGAAAAATACCTTTGAGGAGGCCGAGACGTAGATGGGAGGATAATATTAAAATGGATTTGAGGGAGGTGGGATATGATGATAGAGACTGGATTAATCTTGCACAGGATATGGACCGATGGCGGGCTTATGTGAGGGCGGCAATGAATTTCCGGGTCTTGATGTGAATCCACCTGTATGTAGGCAACAATATTTCGAACGACTCCATAAATAGCATATACAGGGCTCTTGTTTACTGCACATGCGCAGTATGTTGTAAGCGAAACTTACACAATAAGTGAGCTCCAAATTTTATTTTCGTATCTGTACATCTACAGTCTTACTAATAAACCGTGTATAGTTTTTATACGAGACTTATGCAGAGTTGAGACAGAAAACGTTACTAATAAACTGTGAATAAGCTATGGACGTATAAACAGGCTGTAACTATACAATGGGAATTGCTTTGCAGTAGTTATATACACGAAACCCCTTGTTTAAGCGTTGCATACAGCGAAAAAATGGCCGCCCTCTAACAGCTGTTCGTATCGAGTGTCATTTTATGATGATGGTTACATTGTAACAACAGAAGAACAAACCAAAGATCATAGAATTATTAGAATAATATTGCTGTAGCTTGTACTCTTTGACCAAAATGTAGTGTGGTAATCGATTAGAGCCAGTTGTAATATCGATATTTAACACGCCACACTAGAGCGCTCTACCGGATGCAATAGAGAACCTCAGATATTCTATTACCTTTCGTAACGAAGTAATGACGAAACTATACTGTTATACACGACGTATGTAGTGATTATTAATAAGGAATTTACACACGACTTATAAACGAGCTACTCATTGTATAAGACAGTTAAACGTCTGTATATAGGGTTTTTATTAGTAAGAGCGCTATTATCAAGCAGTACATCTCACATGTCGGTGTGTATCAGGGAAGTACAATGATTGTAACATCTGAAGTCTGATTAGTGTAATATGTTACTAGCCAGCGATGTATGCAATGGAAGGGGAAAGGAACTGGTCACCCTATCTCATTACTTCCTGGCTTAGGCCTAGTTATCTCATGAGTGATGTCTTATTGGTGTCACTTCTGAGGTTCTAACCAGTCTTCGAACTGTTGATTAAACATACATTGTCTCTCGAATAATAGTTCACTAGAAACGATAACATCGTTGTCAATAGGGTAAGAGAATTGAATTGTTGTGAAAAGCATAAACATGTGTCACTTTCTTCTTCTTATTTTGGTTGCTTTTCCAACGCCAATTTCGAAATGTAACAAAGAATTATATTGCAGCTCCTTTTTCGTGGGTTCTTCCTCGAAACAAAATGTTTTGTCTGTGCTGAAGTGAAGTTGGCTCATCCTATTATGAATGTAAGACAGGATTTTCCGATAATCTGAGAAGGTTTATACCGTACTGGAATTGATTTGAGTTGTGGGTGACCTTGTGGGATTGCCAGCTGAGACAGGAGAAGTTTTGCAACACTGCAGTCTTCTTCAACTGCAGATTCTCTTTACACAACGTGACGTGGCTATCAGCATCTTTGACCTTCGAGAAAAATTCTGTACTTAATTTTGTAGGAGACTGACTGATCCCAGTTAGAGTTGAGCTTAAACGATATTTTCAAGTATCTGTGACAACTGTGACTGTGACAATTAAATATCTGTGACTTTTATCTGTGATTTTGTCACACCGATATTTTATATCGATAAGTAAGCACAATACGCATGAATTACACCGATATTTTGTCACACCGATAAAAATTAACAGGAAATATTGAAGAGCAGTGCAATGTGAATACGATTTCTCTATACACGCCACACATCAGTGGTTTAATTATTTTAATTAATACTACCCTGCACTGTTCGTGTTAGAGATATACATTAAAACTGGATCATATATAAATGAGAGAAGTACAGGTAAAGTTATTAAAATAATGTTGTAACTATTCAGTTTGTAATTAATAGTATAACTAAAAAAATATTGTTACTGCGTAAAAATTGAGCGGAAAATACTTATACATTAAAATAAATTCACAGTAATATGAAAATGTGAAGATCTCGGGGAATACATAAAATATTTATAAAGCATATATACAGACTAAATATGAAAACAAAATGTCAGATTCATGATTATATTATTATTATAATGCCGCTAATAACTTTGCAACACATCATCACCTTGAAAAAAATAATATTGAACAAAATATCACGAAAAAATAATCAAATACCACCGCCCGATTGCTGTTATTGTATCATGCGCATGCGCAAATTCACGACGTAGAGGAGAAATTATCAGTCACAGACGTTGCAACGGTGACAGAGTACTGAATACGGAGCAGATTTCGATAGCGATATTTTGTCACAGATATTTCGCGTCATCAGTCACAGGTGTATCTGTGACAAAATATCGGTTTGTGAAATATCGGCCATCTCTAATCCCAGTAGCGTTTTGGAAATTCTGGCGGGATGAAACATCTCTGCTTTACTTGGGCTTCAAACAAGACAGTCTGTTGTTTCACATCAACTTACTGCACACAGCCATTATCCATTTCACTTTCTCATTCCTCTTTCTTGTCAGATTACAACTAAAAAGGCCGTTGTGATTATCTTAAGACAGTTATGAAGTAATGCTGAGGGAAGTCGTCCTTATCTGGCTGAGCTAGAACTGAACACTCATCTGTACTCTTATAGTAAGCTGAAAAGTTGTTTCTTTTGGTCGCAGTGGTTTCTCCTAATACGTGCAGTTTCAGTGTTTAATTTATGCTAATCACCACCTGCTCAAGTAACGCCAAGATCAATATATTCATAGCCTTGGCTTCAGTTTGTTGTCCTGGTAACTAAATATGGCTTCACAGTTTTTTCAAAGGTTACTTCTGTGATATTTCAAGGCTTGCAGGTCTTCTTTTCCAGTTGTAAATATAAATTGAATTTAATGTGCGAGTTTCGTTGAAAGAGATCGCTAGTTATTTTAGTCGTGTGCTTCTTGCGCCGGGCCGATTGTTGTTATACAGAGTTTTTTTTTTTAATAGCCTAATCGCCACTTCCAATTTTTCCATTAGATTTCAGCTCAAGTTTCGTTTGTTATCGCATTTCGCTCACCGTTACAAAGAGATAAAGTGGAAATATAATTTTGTAAGTTGGGCCAATTGTGCGTTAAGCGCCACAAATAACAGTTGACTGTTCTTAGAGTCAACATTTATTTTTTTGTAGCATTTATTATAATTTTAGGCCTAATTGAACAAAACAATTCCTTTGCTAATTTTGAAGAATTAATATAATTAGTCTCTGTTAATGTGTAATCGTGGATAATTAACCAGAAAAAGTAAAAAAAAAAAAAACAAGTAAAATTAATTGTAAAAAAAAAATACTGTGACCCACGCTACAATTAACGTTACATTTGCGCACGTGACTACTGGAGGGTTAATGAAGAGAGAACTTGAAAACATAAAACAGTGCTAAAGGCAGAGTTTATTCTCCAGTATGCCATACACTTGTATGCAAAATTTCAATGAATCTTTAAAAATTGTGGAAGTTATAAAGGGAAGGAATTTGAAAAAGTTACTTTACGGCAAACGAGCGACAAACTTACAGAAAATGAGAAGTTCCGTGAATATTTAAATGGCAAAATAATGGTTCTTACTTATCATTTTCGAATACCAAAAGGAATATGTTCCACCATTTATTCCTTAAGATTCATCATTCCTTTTATCCAAAAAATTAAAAATCCCTATAAAATTTTCGGAAAATTGTACCCAATTGACACAGTCTCGCGTTTTAGGTCGTAACTCGAAAATTATTATTACAGATATTAAGAACATGTAACAACATTGAAAGTTCATTTGGTATTTTCCCACACTTTCATGACTAGATAATTAAGGACAGTATAATAGCTTGTCCTTCAAGTTCGTTCACCTGGGCGATCTAAAAATAAGACGCGGAGACTTGCCAACGTATAGAATACTTCAGCCAAGGATTTTCCGGACGCTCACATTCAAATGCATGTCAAAGAGTAAATATGTCAAGGAAAGTGAAAGTGCTGAGTTTGCTGTGTTGCGTAACAACCGAGCGGGTTGCCCCCTCTGTCTCTCCGGCTCAAAGCCTATTTCTTTACAACACTCCGCCCACTGATGATGACCTTGAACTTGTAGCTTCTTCCCAGTCCAAGTAGCGCGCCAAAATGGATGTCGCTGATTCAGATCTAGCACAAACTGTTTATTCATACGATTGTGCGTGCAAAATGCCTCCAGAATTTAAATCTGTATTCCACGTGACATTCTTTGCCAATCATTCATTAGTGGATGATATTGCATGCATTTTGGTTACTCAAGAAAGGAATATTTGGATGAAAATTATACAGGGACATCATTTTATTTTTACTAACATTTTTAATACTAACCGTACCCGTGCGCTCCGCTGCACCCGTTAGAAATAAATGTAAAGCAATTATATAATTAAAATAGGACATTTGATCCCGGGAACATTCGTGTTTGATAGAAGGACAAATCGTTTATTATGTTACTTAATTTAAATTGAATTAAAAAATTAAAATGCGATCATTTTGATCCAGAGACCACTCATTTGGTCATAAAAATTAGTTTAGGAAATACAGGAAACGAATATACAGAATAGCCTATCAAGTTTTCTGTGCATAAGAATCTATTTTAATCTTACCTGTTCTCGATTCACTCAGAAGTTACTGTGATAACATTATAGCATTATGTCCATCTAGAGAAACTACACTTTCCAATGGTGAATTAATAATTAATTATACAAATCGGTTAATTTAGCTTCCGATATTACTTCATACCTTTCATAGCTTTCGATTGTTGCTGTCCAAGGCAAATTATTTTTAAAGAAACTTTTGTTATGTAACATTTTTCACAAAAATCAATAATAAGCGAGATATTTCGATTTATTTAATTCAGGCCCCCTTATAACCCCTATTTCAAATAATGCATTTTGAATGCCATATAGCCTAAAATCTAAGTTACAACGAACTTAATTTATATTCCAATTTTCATCGAAATCCGTTCAGCCATTATCGCGTGAGAAGGTAACAAACATACAGACAGACAGACATACAAACAAAAATTTGAAAAAAAAAAAAAAAAAAAAAAAAAGCGATTTTCGGTTTCAGGGTGGTTAATTATATATGTTAGGACCAATTATTTTTGAAAAAATCGAAAATTACCAGAAAAATTTCGGCTACAGATTTATTATTAGTATAGATTAACCTGGCTATACCTTTAGAGAACCGGAAACACAGTTTGCTATCCCCTTCCACGACTAGAGTTCGATGATACTGGCGTAAAACACAAACAAATCACTCTATTAGGTATAGGAGGGAAGAAAAGTAGTTCATCTATTTACGTAAACCAGGAAATATCGCGATTTTGAGTTTGATAATTTTCATTAGGTTTTTGTTTAATCAAAGTACAGTACTGTATTAAGAATAAGTGTTTTTACTCACGAACTGAGTTATCCATGCGAACGTATTCATTATGCAGTATATATTGTACTGTCTACAGTACATTAGCGTACAATATAGAGAAAGAAGTTAAATTAAAAAAAAAATAATCATAATATGAATATTTAAACACATTTTTTTAAATGATGGCCGTTCATTTCGATACAGGCTTTAGTTCTTTTGTGCATATTATCGCACTATAGACTATTGCATCTAATTCCAATTGCCAGTTTCGTCCTTCGTACTAGTAACTCATGTTGAAATAATTCTGTACCTACTATATAAAAGGGTACCTTACGTGGTGTAAATTCAATCTTCACTTCTGCCCGATCCGAAAAGATAAAATTACTCAGACGTGCTATCTACTGTCCGGTCAAGTGGTTATGCCGCAAGATCGTAGAAAGAGGGGAAATCACTTGACAGTTAATTACTTAACGAGGCCCTTTTATTTAAGTGATTTAAAACAGCTGTATAATATTACGTAAACCTCCAATTCCTAACAGAAATAATATTTTTTTTTTTTTTAAGACAGCCTAGCTTTTACAGAGGGGGGAGCAGATGCAGGTGGGGGAAACCGAGATGCGACGTAGGTAAACGGACTGTACCTATACGAAAATATGATTCAATATTCAAAGCTCTTTCGTCACTGGAAAACGAGAACATTTTTCTGGAACGTACTATACTCACTAACTCAGTGCTGTTTACTATATGCGGGCTTGATTCTGTGTGGAGGACGGTTGAACTTCATTAGTAGAAGGGGTGGGAGTGAAGTACATTCAAAAACTCAGGTACAATAAAAATTGAAGTAAAAATAAAATGATGTCCCTATTATCCTATTAATGCATATACATAAATCTCGTTTCTACAATATAATTCTTCTTTCTTGCTAAAGCTTTCCTATTCTTAAACGTCCCACTTCACGAAATTGTAGTTTATTTCATTAAGTATAATTCAGTTGCGATAGCATTTTTAATTTGGGGGGAGCATTTAGGGTGGACACTGGACAGATGTTACGCAACCCTTCTTTCTTGTCGCTTGTTGTTTTCCGGACGTGAGTCCAGCTCCCAAACTGCTGTTCGATGCCTGGAGTTGTTGACTAGCGTCAATTCAGGAAATGGTTACCTTTTAAAGGCGTCAGTTTTCCCCTCCCCCCAATTTAAGTTAAAAACTTTAGTAATACTAAAGAAATATGTGAAATCTGTACTTTTAATGTTAAAATATCCCACTTTTATAAACGCTTAAGAAACACGACTTGCTCAAATGAAACAAAGGTGTTAAATACGACTTAGTTGATCTTGCTCAATTGAAACGTAGGTGTTAAATACGTTTACTACTTAGTTCATGATCATACTCAAATGAAATGAAGGTGTTAAGTACGACTTAGTTCATGATCTTGCTCAAATGGAACGAAGGTGTTAAATACGACTTAGTTCATGATCTTGCTCAAATGAAACGTAGGTGTTAAATACGTTTACGACTTAGTTCATGATCTTGTTCAAATGAAACGTAAGTGTTACATACGTTTACGACTTAGTTCATGATCTTACTCAAATGGAATGAAGGTGTTAAATACGACTTAGTTCATGATCTTACTCAAATGGAATGAAGGTGTTAAATACGACTTAGTTCATGATCTTACTCAAATGGAATGAAGGTGTTACCCTTTGCTGCATTAATGGTTGTTTCCATATTTTAAATAAAATTATACTGTTCACTGAAATTTAAATTATGTCTTTATCAATAAAACTGTATGTTTACCTACATCATATTAACAGCAAGTATATGTAAATTACGTAGGCCTATTATCCAAGTATGATAAGAAGTTAAAACTAGGTCTGTGTGTGAAAACTGGAAATGTAATGTAAAGTGGGTTAAACTTGACCATAAAAGAATGAACCATGACATCAGCCCTATTTGCGACTTCAAATCATAAAATATACTGAAATGGAGAAAAGATAATGAACTTAAACATGTTCACGCATTTGAAATCACACTTTTTTCCTATGGTCAAGTTGACAGTAATGGAAATTATGTCATTTCAGAGGAAATAGGGAGGGAGTACGTCACGCGATGTAGTCTATTAGATCTTCCCTAAAAATCTTGCCCCTTCCCCTCTGAAGAAAAAAATGAAATGACGCTCCTGTGTGCTTCGCCGTAGACACAACACGCAACGGAACACCAAACGGAGTCTAGAATATTGATAGAGGTTGAAGTGGCCGTGAATACATCTACCATGCAACTCACTAAGAACGCAATTATTGGTTTTAACCTTTAACGGTCCTGTAAGTGCTAAGTATAAGTAAATAAATAAATAAATAAATAAATATGTAAATAAATATACGAATAAATAAATAAATAACAAATCAATAAGTAAAAATGGAATACAATAAGTTAACTAAATAAATTAATAGACTAAATAAATAGGCCTAATAACACTAGCCAACAAAATTTTACTTTTTTTGTGTAACCGAAATGAAAACAGCTAATCTTTATGTTTTCGGGTGTGCTGATAACGAAAATGATAGGGAAAATGCAAGATTAGCTCTCGTTTTGAAGTTATGATAACTATACATTATTGCCTATATAAGCTTATTGCATGTATTTACCTTGGTGTCAGTGGCGGCTCGTGGCTGAAAATGAGAGTGTGCTACAATATGGGAAATTTACTTCCAAAAAGTCGTTAAAATTTTGTTGATCTATTCACTAATGGAGCAGTATGAAGTTCATGCTGCAGAATCTGCCAATCAGTGTTCCCAACACATAAATTGTATTCCTGTCAGTCTAACACCTGGAAATCCGTCAGAATCCGTTAAAATTAAAAAGAAATAAGACCCACTTAATATATCTATTTAAAAATGAAAAAAAATATTAACGCCACTTTCTTACCAATCTTAATTAAAATAATAATAATAATTCATCCACATCATCTGCCTCTAGTTCTGCAGTTGATGTGCTGGGTTCCCTAAAAAATTAAACAATTAAAAATGACAGCAGTTACAAAAGTCAAAAGATGATGTAAATCGTAATTTCCGCCAGAAAATCCGTCACCCGTCGAAGCCATTCTTTTCCCATCCGATACATTGAAATTCCGTCAGTTTTGACGGAACTGACGAAATTTCCGTCCAGTTGGAAACACTGCTGCCAGTTACTTTGGAGTTCAACCCCTCCATGTCGGCAACCAGCAATCAAAATTTTAAATTCGAATAGCATTCCGGTGCATTCAAGCCATCTTCGGAAGCTTGAAAAAGTAGAAAAGAGTAAATTGTATTAAATATAGTACATATAGCCTAAATAAGCTAATATTAAATGTTATAAACAATACGTTTCAGTTTTACAGGAAAGTTTAATAACTGAGGCATTCAGAAGTCAACATGATTAACTCCTTTTCCAAAGATTTTGAGATATTCAAGGTTAAAGTTGAATACGCATACTTAAGTCTGTGATGTAGCCAAGAAGAATTTTGTGGGCTTTTTACTGAACTATGGAGTTAATCACATTGAGCACTGAAAATATGGTCAATTTAATACATTGCCAACTTATAAACTCTAAAATAACCAGTAGTCTTAGGAATGCAACTATTGCTGCTTTTTATGTATGTGGGACAGCAGGGACAGGAAATCACATTATATTCAAGCAGACTGGCCTGCAAGAAATCTTAATCCTAGCGAGAAAAATGTCGGTGCCGAGCCACTCGTGGACCCAAAAGATGTTCTTCCACCCCTGCATATTAAGCTGGGTTTGATGAAGAATTTGGTCAAAGTATGAACCAAGAAGGACAGGCTTTTAAGTACATAAGAGAGAAATTTCCGAAATTAAGTGATGCCAAAGTTAAGGAAGGTATTTTTGTCGGGCCACAAATTCGAGAACTTGTAAAGGATCCTGCATTTGATCAAGTTTTGGAGGGGAAAGGAAAGGAAAGGAAGCTTGGGAAGCATTCAAGTGAGCTATTCATGGACTTTAGGCAACAAAAGAAATGATAACTACACTCAGTTGGTGACAATGCTCCTGCAAAAATACCATCAATTCGGATGCAACACGTCCCTTAAAATCCATTTTCTCCATTTCCACCTAGACTTTTTCCCTCCTAGTTGTGGAGCCGTCAGTGATGAACACGGAGAAAGATTCTATCAGGATATTTCTGTTATGTAACAAAGATATCAGGGCTGTTTGAATGAAACAATGCTTGCGGATTACTGCTGGTCTTTGTGTAGGGATGCTCCGGAACTCACTTACAAGAGGCAAGCAAAAAGACGATGATCTCATGAAGCCACCACATGATTCTCTTCAGACCCAACCATCTGCCAGGTATTCTTCCATCAATTTAGAACTCTTAGAATATAACTGCCATTTTAAAAAATGCAAATGCACTTTCAATGTTGTTGGCGTATGTAATTAAAATGTATTGTTTTATCTTAATCCGTTAGACTGAAATACATCCACCTATTGTGTATCACAGAAACTAGAGCTAAGAAAAAATTTTCATTGTCATATTCGTTTTTCTCAATCCAAAATTAGTAAGAATTGACTCATGAAGTACAGGAAACTTTTTTTTTTTTTGGCCAGTGTTATAATTAAATATAATTAAATGCACCCTCCTTTAACTAGGAAACGAGAGCTAATTCGAGTTTTTGATTGTCGTTTTCGCAACAGCGTGGTCGATATAGTTCACAAACACTTATTTCATCGCAGTTACATCTTCACTGTCGGCTAGTGTAATCAATCTCTAAACGCTCTTTGCGCAGAGACCAAGTTGCTTTTTGACATTTAACGATATTTTCATCGTGACTATTACACTTTTACTATGTTATACTACTTTTGACCAATAAAACGACTTGTTTCAACCAATCGCTGCTGCTTATCCTACAGTAATTTTATCATCTCCCTAGCATTGGTTTTTTATCACCTCCCTAGCATTTGTTTCTTTGTTTGCCAACATTGGACTTTCAATAATTGTATCTTTTGAAATGATTCATGTTTATTTCATCATCCTTAATTAAATTTTTTCTATAATTATCTTGTTTATATTATTTAGGTTCTGTTATAGCTTCTGCTGTATGAGATTATGGATAGTCTCGTATCAGAGATTGTTTAATATATAGGTATTGCTAATTGAAGTGAAATGCAACTAATTTTAATAAAAAAGAAACTGAATCAACAAAGCTTTCTTGACTAGTACTTAATCCCCCATAGAGTTCAAACTGGTAACAAGAGAACACTGATCATAACACACTACTGCCATCTAGCGGAATATTTGTAATGATGAGATGGTACAATAATACATTAAAACTTAGGTATAGATAACACATCATCATTTGGTACTCCCCATGCTCACAGAAAATGGTTTATGTGATGTTCCTTTTCTTGTACGCATATTTCACACCTTCTCAACAAATTGTAATTCAAATTCTGCATTTTTACTTTTTCTAACACCCAATTACAAAAACTAAGTGTGTTATTGTAATCTTGGGCCTTTAATTCATGACATGATGGAATTCTGTATGGTTTAGTTTCAATAATTTTACGATGAAAGAGTAATGGAACGGAGAAAAATTCTCTCCGGCGCCGGGATTTGAACCCGGGTTTTCAGCTCTACGTGCTGACGCTTTATCCACTAAGCCACACCGGATTCCACCCCGGCGTCGGAAGAATCGTCTCAGTTTTAAGTTCCAACTTTGGGTTCCCTCTTGTGCACCTCAGCACATGTGTGGACTTCGATCCTAGGTTCATAGATATCTATGACGTAGTGCAGAGGGCGGCCACTAGAGGGAGCCCAAGAGTTGGAAATTAAAACTGAGACGATTCTTCCGACGCCGGGGTGGAATCCGGTGTGGCTTAGTGGATAAAGCGTCAGCACGTAGAGCTGAAAACCCGGGTTCAAATCCCGGCGCCGGAGAGAATTTTTCTCCGTTCCATTACTCTTTCATCGTATGATGACGCAGAATATCTGCATGGAAATATCTTATGTACCTCGGTACATTATAATAATATATTCAATAATTTTGTGTCACTTCCGCAGATGCTTTAGAAATCCCTGTCTGCTGTGCTAAACGTCTCAGAGACTTGCGTGGGCTGAGCTCTGATGCCGCACCAACTTCATGCACTTTTTCCTCTTTAAGAACACGGCGCTTTTGTCATCTTTTCAGTCATTTACAGAACCTGTTTCATTGAATCTATTAAATAATCTGAATATTGTTTTTAGAGGATACTGAATGTCTGCGTTTTCGCCTCGTTCAAGCTACGATTTCTATTCTTTATGTACAGGGACATCATTTTATTTTTACTAATATTTTTAATATTAACCTGGCTATACCTTTGGATTAAAGGTCTACAACCGGAAACTCCGCTTGCTCCCCCTTCTAAGACTGGAGTTCGACTGGCGTAAAACACAAACACATCACTTTACTAGGTATAGGAGGGAAGAAAAGTAGTTCATCCATTTACGTAAACTAGGAAATATCGCAATTTTGAGTTTGATAATTTTGATTAGGTTTTTGTTTAATCAAAATACAGTTAGTATTAACAATGTGTGTTTTTACTCACGAACTGAGTTATCCATTCGGACGTCTTAATTATGTAGTGTATATTGTACTGTTACAGCACATAAGCGTACAATATAGAGAAAGAAGTTAAATTGAAAAATAATCATAATATGGATATTTAAACACATTTTTTAAAATGGTGGCTGTTCATTTCGATACAGGCTTCAGTTCTTTTGTGCATATTATCACACTATAGACTATTGTACCTAATTCCAATTATCAGTTTCGTCCTTCGTACGAGTAACTCATCTTGAAATAATTCTATACCTACTCTATAAAAGTACCTTACGTACTGTAAATTTAATCTTCACTTCTGCCCGATCCAAAAAGATAAAATTACTCAGAAATGCTATCTACTGTCCGTTCAAGTGGTTTTGTCGCACGGTCGTAGAGAGGGGGGAAATCACGTGACAATTATTTATTGAGGCCCTTTTATTTAAGTTATTTTAAACAGTTGATATAATATTACGTAGACGTCCAATTCCTAACAGAAACTAATGTTTTCAGAAAAGAGCTAAGACAGCCCAGCTACTAGACTTTACAGAGGGGCGAACAGAAGCTGGTGGGGGAAACCGGGATGCGACGTAGGCAAACGGACGACAGTATCTGTGCGAAATTATGATTCAATATTGAAAGCTGTTTCGTCACTGGAAAACGCGAACATATTCCTGGAATGTACTATACTCAGTAACTCAATACTGCATACGCGGCCTCGTTATGTTTGGAGAACGGTTGGAAGTTTACTAGTAGAGGGGGTGGGAGTGAAGTACATTCAAAAACTCAGGTACAATAAAAATTGAAGTAAAAATAAAATGATGTCCCTGTACATGTTGTAGCTTATATGTAAATTACGTTCCCTTAAGGTAAGCGTTCACTACATCGTATCGTAGGCCTACTCCTCGTACGAATCGCACACAATGGATATTTTAAGTGCAGTGCGTTCACTGTAACGGCTCCATCTCATCGCCTCATCGGATTCCCTATAGCTGTTTAAGACATGACGTCGAACGAATTGACATTGCTGAAAACAGAGGAGTTTGAGGTTAGGTCTATTAATTATGAGTGTTAGCGAATAAGAATTTGTAATTGCTTCATACGTCTTAATTGAAGAGGAAGAAACGAAAGAGATATCGGTTACATAATGTATATGTAAGAAACGACTTGATTACTGTAATGGGAACGCCTCAAATTATATAATTCTTCGCAATTTTGTACAAGCGAAATAAGTTTTCCGTCCGCCATTTTGGCGCGAAACTGAACATGGCACAACATAATAGTAACAGTTGAGCAATTAAAATTGATTTATTAAAGAAGGCAAGGATCGCACGCATCGGAATAGTTGCTCATCCGATAACGTGGACGGATTTGCCGAGAGCCGATGCGTGCGATACGATGTAGTGAATGCGGTTACATAACAATTATTACAGCAAAGATTGTCTTTTTCCGATTCGTCCGATCAGTGCGATACGATGTAGTGAACGCTTACCTTTAATCTTAAGGAATTTATGTTTACCATTGAAACGATCTGTTCTATCTCACCTAACGAATTCTGCCATAGGCCAAGATACAGATAAACTGTTTTATTTATAGACGTCGTAGTGTTGATATGAATGGGAAGGCCTTGACTAGCAGTGTTGCCAATTGGATGGAAATTCCGTCAAAACTGACGGAATTTCAACGTAGCGGACGGGAAGAGAATGGCTTTGACGGGTAACGGATTTTCTGGCAGAAATTATGATTTATATAGTCTTTTGATTTTTTAGCTGCTGTCATTTTGTTTAATTTGGGGGGGGGGGATTTTACTTTTTCATTGAACTTTGCCCTACCGTGTTAAAGAATTCCCTGTTTCAGATTTCCTCGTAGTATCAAGTCAGAGGTTAACAAATTAATATTTTAATCAAGATTGGTAATTAAAATTTGTTTTTATTTGTGTATATATATATATATATATATATATATATATATATATATATGAAATCAGCATAATATTAGATATTCTTAACAGAAAATGAGAGATTTGAGACTCTGATGATGCGTGTTGTGTGTACAGCGAAGCACACAGGAGCATTTCATTTTTTTCTTCAGAGGGGAAGGGGCAAGATGATGATGATGATGATGATGATGATGATGATGATGATGATGATGATGATGATGATGATGATAGGATTTGGTGACAGAAAACGTACAAAAGAAGAGGTACCCATACGTTTTAATGAAACTCAACCGAATCGGCCATTTATTTCTCAGTTAACTGTGAGCAGAATAGAAGCGAAATTCAGAGAACATGGACATGGGAGAAACATAAGGTAGACTGTCTACTGACAACGATTTGGAACTCGGCGTTTTGCAAAGTGGTCAAAGAGAAACCACATTATTCTCTCTGTCCAAATAATCCACATTAGATGTCTTGAAAGCAACTCCCTGGATAATATTGCACAGTCTAAATATCACCCCTATATACAGGGGTGTATTTCTAAATAAAAAAGTTCCTTGGCTCTGGGATTTCGGTAGTACCACTAGTAGTTTTCATCGTCTTCATCATTATAGTCACCATTTCCGCAGGAATACTTGTGGGAATGTCAGCAGAAAATACGAATCTAGATAAAGAGGTCGTTAGGTCTGCGGAGTAGACCTCATTATGAAATTGTTTAAATACGAATAAAAAAATTACTTCCTATAAATGCAAAATTTTACGGTAATATGAAAATCATGAGTATGTCCTGGCTTCGCCGGCCGGCCTAGAAAAAGTAGTATCCTGTCACCGCCAGGCTTGAAATACAATTCTACTTATAAAGTTGTAGGAATTAATGGAAGACAATTTTGAATATAAACCAAATATGTTTAAGTATATATAGAATATAAACAGTATAGGTACCGAAATTATTACGAGTGATAGAGATGTTTTGGAAAATAATTGAATAAAATGGGTAGATCTACAACAAGCTTTTTTTAAGATTCACATGTTTTCAGAACAGGTGTTGCTTACTTGCTTACAAATGGCTTTTAGAGAACACAGAGGTTCATTGTCGCCCTCACATAGACTCCCGCCATCGGTCCCTATCCTGAGCAAGATCAATCTACCTTCATATCCCACCTCCCTCAAATCCATTTTAATATTATTCTTCCACGTCTCGGCCTCTCCAAAGGATTTTTTTTCTCTCTCAGGTCTCCCAACTAACATTTTATACACATTTCTGAATTAGTCCATACTTGCTACACGCCCTGCCCATCTTAAACGTCTGGATTTAATGTTCCTAATTATGTCAGGTCAGGTGAAGAATACAATGCGTGCAGTTCTGCGTTGCGTAAATTTCTCCATTCTCCTGTAACTTCATTCCTCTTAGCTCCAATTATTTTCCTAAGCACCTTAATCTCGAACATCCTTAACTTGTGTTCCTCTCTCAGAGTGAGAGTGCATGTTTCACAACCATACAGAATAACCGGTAATAATATAGCCTAATTATAACTGTTTTATCAATTATAACTTTCAGTTAAAAAAAAAACAGACCAAATGACAAAAGAGAATATCTGGATTGGTTACTAGCATTAATAAACCATTTTGTTAATTCCTCAAATAAGTAAATTTAAATAAATAAAAGCGTAGCCAAGGAAATATAGTCAAATATTGATCTTTCTAAAGATAATGTACACTGATGTTCCTGTTGTTTCTAGTACTAATTTTACTAAAATACTGGACTCGTAAATTGCAGGTAATTGTGGACGGATCACTGAGATTACGACAAACTGTAATGACTTTTTTATTTAGAAACATGATCGGCATGGAGTGTCAAATTTTGCTTTTACAGCCTGTTTACTAGAAATACAGAGCTTTCTTTCGCTATTTGACAATATTCTATATCTTCATATTTAGATTTAAATGTTTTCTTTTTCTTACATATCACTCACGCGTCATACTGCAGTGAAATGCGATTAGCCGACCATAATAAGTAATAACATAACAGACTTCGGTACATATTTAACGCGTCCATGCTATTACCATAATGCCGACGTATGAAGTCGACTGATTGTATTGAAATTGCCTGAGAAGTAGTTTAGCATAATGTGACAACGTTGCTGCACAAAAAAAAATGAAGAATGAATTAATGCTAATCATGTAGATCTTACTTACGGTTAGGCGGCGAATGCACTTAAAGCTACACTTCAACTGGAAGTTCCGGCTGTAACTGAACGAATTTAAATGAAAATCAACTCGTATATACTCCGCGATCACGATGACTTCGTAGTTTTCTGACAAGCCCCAGAGTGCAGACGCTTTCCCCTAGAACTCTCTGCATAAAAACATTTCTCGCACGTCCTAAAAATTACAAAAAAAGAAAACAAGTAATTTTGTCTATATATTTATTTGTACGCATAATTCTCGAGTTGATTTCATTTATTAAAAATATTTAATCAAGTTTTGAAATATTTTAAATTAATAGTTATTAATGATTTTGTATCATATTTCTTGAAAAGTTAGTAACGTTGCTAGACGTGTCGGGAGGCGGGGCAAATTGCCCGACCAATCACGAGCAGCCAGCACAGACGCAGTGGAGATTGCGAGCGGGAAAAAAAGGAGAAAAGAAAAATAAGCTGTTGCCATATTCTATTCAAGTCGGCCTTGTAATGTAATAATGATAATTATTGTCTAGTTTCCGCTTGGCCTTCTCTTCAAGAATGCTGCAACCTGTTTCACGGTGCATTTCGTCCGTGCACAGCTAATATGGGTAGCTATCCAATCCCTGAGAGTCAGGCTTTTAGACCCAGAACTCATTTTTATGTTTCGTTCATTATTTATTCCTCTATTCAGTACTAGAATGCAACTGCAATAAATCAAGTACTGAGTTACGGGTCATGCAGGGGCGGCGACAGTGGGGTGCGAAGGGGGCTTGCGCATCCCTTATGTAATCCCCGCACCCCATTCAGCACCCCTTCCAAATAACCTAAAATGTAACCTTAGTATTAGACTATAACGTTTAATCATGTGTAGATTGGTGATGAATTAAATGCACCAAATTTTAAGTTAGGAGAGATTCTTTTAAAGTTTATTCATTTTACGTAGCCTTAGATTGAATTTCCACCTATAGTGCCATTTCTTTGAAAATTGACACCTATAGGCCTACTCTTATGAACTTTTATTTTTGAACTTTTAAAATAAGTTATAGACCCTAACTGTTGTACATTGTTTACTAATTATGCCTAGAAAATTTAAGAGTGTATGTACGTGAACGACCACAAATATTATCGGAAAATTAGGCTGTAAATTTCTAAAATTTTATAAGAAAATGAAGTCACAAAAATTACAAGGTACCACAACAAGATTTATTAGAACTTAAATATCTGATAAAAGTATTAAAAAAGGTTATTAATAATATTTTTCAAACCAGTTTTATTAGAGTATGAAAAAAAATTCTGCAGTTACATCATTTGGTAACCATAACATTGTTATGGTCTCTCTGACATCTTTAATATTTTTTCTGCATGTAATAAACACTTATTTCTGAAAAGCAGACTACTCTCAGACATGTAGAGTTGTTTATCTTAATACAATTAATGTTTTATTTGACCTATATAGAATATATTAAAATTTGCATAATGTTTTGTGACCTAATTTTTCTATTTTCAAAGAAATGGGCATTATTGTAGTCTACCTTTTGCATAAATTCTTGTTAAATCAGTGTACAATATTCTATCTCTAATGGCTGTGGAGTTATGAAAATTTTAAGATTTTGGAAAATTTAATTTGAAGTAAAAGTGAATTCTTAAAAATATTATTAGTAACTTTTTTTATACTTTTATCAGATATTTAAGTTATAATAAGTCTTGTTGTTGTATCTTGTAATTTTTGTCCAATTGTGAGTTCATTTCCTTATAAAATTTTACAAATTTAGAGCCTGCATTTTCTGACAATAATTGTGGCCGTTCACTTACATATAACCTTAAAGAACTTAAGTTCTACCCTTCAAATAATGACATATTTCTTCCTTTTTCTATTACATTTTATTGTATTTAATAGATCTTACCTTGGCATTGAAGTTGTAATATGTGGAACAAATCAAGATTTTACAAAAATACAATTTTTTGGCGAGATTGAAGTGATGTGGATGGTGGAATGAAAAAGAACTTAGTAAACTGTACGTAAAATACTTAGGAGTAAGATACGACAAACAATGAAGAATTTATAAATAAAATTGTTTTACGTAATCTGCTGCATAGGCAAGAAACATGGGAATACCATTTCAGATGATGATCGATACTTATTCCCAGATAACTTATTTCATAACTGAAGCTTCTTTCAAATAGACATATTTGCAATTAAAACAGAACAACTGCTCTCTCTCTCTCTCTCTCTCTCTCTCTCTCTCTCTAAGTTATATAATTACTACTATGGGGTGGTAGTGAGTGTTGACAGAGAAATTGTGGGGCGATTAAAGAGGGCGGAAGCCGTGTGCCTACCAACATTTTGACTTGCACACATCGGGATTTGGACACCTGTCTCCAGCTGTCCGTTGAATGAAGAACATTTATTTCACACCGTCCCTATCGTACTTGTGATGCGTAGCTGTAGGAGTTCTTTATCTTTAACATTATGAGCTTTCCTGCATCCTGTTGACAGTTCTGGCAGTGTTATTAATTTCGATACCAGAATAGAACTATTATCACAGCCATGGATCAAGCTGTAATTGCAGACTGGCTGATTGATCGCATTGTCTTCAACATTATGGTCACAGAGCTCTATTTGCCGGTTTCGCCAACAGGTGTTAAAATGTAACAAACTTTTATAACAATATAACTATAAAATTAATACAAAACCTGTTTGATGAACAATGTTATTAGTTTTAACAATTTATTAAACTGTTTGTTAAATTAACATCAGCATTTCCTGTGTTGATACCTTAACAGAATTTTTAAAACTTGAATTGTGGCTGGTGTAAATTACGCTGAAGATCCAGGACAGCTGTCTGACCTTTTGATGTACAGTACGTCTTTGAGAAAGAGGTGTGGCCTATATGATTAATGATTTCGAAAAATTACCTCAGGACGAATTTTTACTGGGGTATAGACTCTCGAAAACGTTTGTCAGGAAGATAGGAAGATAGGAGGTTAGAATACACAACGGAGAAATTTTTCTCTCTCCCATGCTACAGGTATTAGCTACATTAGTTGCTACAGTGGGCATGAGACGTTACATTAGAATTTGTCGAAGGTAGGCAAAGATCTTTGCTTTTCAAATGAACGAATAAAGGAATAAATAAATGAACAAACGAAAGGAGTGAATGATTGAATGAACAAACGATTCAAGAAATGGACGAACAAAAGCCCGAACGAACGAATAAAGGAACAGTGGCGGCTGATTGACTGAGGCAAGTGAGGCCGGGCCTCAGTCACTTGGCTTAACTGAAATCAAATTTTGTATTTTTATATAATGTATTAGTTATTTGAATGAAGCATATATCGCTGTAGAAGCATTTGAAGACTTTGATGTATATAGACCTGCTTTGCAGTAAAATTTGTTCCTGAGGCCAGAATCGTTCGTGCCGGGTCTGGCTAATGCATTTCATGTCCTTTCGCGGACTTTGAGTTTGCGCTTAAAACATTGTAGCTGAGGCACAATTCGTCTGGCCTGGTCAGGTTTCACTCGTACCATCCATGGGCCGGCCTCAAGGGTAGAGTGGGGTTGGAATAGCAGTGGTGACTTGCCTTCCTAAATAGGCCATAAATAACAAAATTCCAGCTCTTTGGCAGGCAGAGACCCACTCGATTCTCTCCCCTTATGTCTCAGTTTATGACATAAGCGAGGGTGTACTACTATTGTACTTGGAAGTACAGTAGTGAATCTGGGCCAATGTTGTTATGTATTTTGGGAAAATATAAACAGAAACAAATGAGAGAAATAATGCTGGTGCAGTTAATTCATTATTAGAGTGTCCTTTTTCGAGAAGAAATAATACTGAAAGAAAGGAAGTTTTAAATAAAGAGAGAGACTACCGAGTTACCTACGACATCGCTGATAATTTTTCTCACAGATAATCTTAAAACGCGAGTTTCTGTTGCATCCTGGTATGGGCAACATAAATGGTTATGTGGTAATGTGATGCAAAATAAACTTCTCTTGGCCTTGTTTGCTGCTGTCAAAGGAAAAAAAATAAAAAGAAAAGAAAGAAAGGGGAATTTTAACCACATAATATGGGATGCTTCATCACACTGAAAGAATCACTGAAACTCAGAGCATAATAGCTTATTTGGTGAGTGAAATTATTATTTTTCATTGATAGTAATAAGAATAGACTAATAATAGTAATAATAATAATACAGTAATAATGATATTAATAATATAATAACAATAATAATTAATATCATAAACAAACCTTTCCTATCGGAGGCACTTAAAACTAGTTGCATCTGGCCTCACCGAGGATTTCGATCACCGGCCGCTACTGTAAAGGATGAACAAACGAAAGGAGTGAATGAATGAATGAACAAACGTTTGAAGAAATGGACGAACAAAAGTCCGAAGGAATGAATGAACGAATAAAGGAATAAATAAATGAACAAACGGAAGAAGGAATGAACTAACGAATGAAGGATAAAAACTGAATAATAGACGAATGCTTTAATTATTGGAAAATTACTCAATAAGTTCAGTAGGTCGTTCTCTATTTCCTGCAAGTTTTGCATCACTCTGTATGCATTATTTGTAATTAATAATTTACACTCGAAATTAATCGACAATAGTATACTGTATATATTTTCAGTTATCGGCGATGCTGTTTATTGCATGTTCACGAAACGAGAATAACATTGCTAACATAACCGATAACACGATGACAAGCACTGGCTGCTCTGTTGTGAAATCTTGTGAAAGAACCCCAAACTGCCACAATGACTCGGCAATTCCGCTCGACCTCCACATACCTCGGTCGTAGCCTATATCCGTGCCTTGCATGACGCATACCCTTCCGTTCTCACTTCTCTCGTTACGGGGTCAGCCTCCACGGAAGCCCATTGCTCCAGATCCAGTATTATGTCATTCCGTACGTCGTCGTACTCGGAAAATTTTCATGATCGTGTTCATGGCGAGATAGGCCTAAACGTTTCGTAACTATATCGTGTTGCTATGCATTGCGCATAATTAGGAGCTTCACATCTGGTAGCCACTTGTGCTGAAAACATAATGACTAATGAGAAATGAAGACACAAACTTTTGAAGTACCGGTGCCTGCTTGCTATCAATCATTACTGCAATATACGTTTGTGTGAGATCGTGCGTATTTGCTTGGTTTCCGCACAAAACCAATACGCGGTAAGTGTGAAATACCACATTCAGTATTCCCAACGTAACACACACAACAATTTCCCTATTCTTACCGCTTAAGCGTCATATTCATTTTACTGCTTTAGACTTTTAACATATTATTTTTAAAGACGATCAATATAGCAATAATTATAAATTGGAAACTTACCACTGCAATTTCACCTAAATTGCACTGTTAATTATTGTTTTTAAATATTTGCAAAAATTAAGTAAACTCTACAACACCACAAAAGTTACTGCATTTGTAATGCAAGTAACATTAAGGAAGCCGTGAAAAAAATCAACAAGATTCCAGACTCATCATAGACTGAGGGGGAAAAAAAGACAGTCGTATATCACGGCCTGCTGCAGTATAGTTAACACAGAAAACATTTTATAGGAACAATGTTGAAGATAGATATATTTGTTTTCCAAGGTTGCCGTCATTGAACAGAAACCAAGATGGAGATTTCATTGCAACTAATTAGAAATTCCTCTTTCAGATATGTAATAAACGATCTTCGCACAATAGTAATATGCGTTACAAGAGCGGTATGTTGACGTTTTCATGGTCGAGGAAAAAGCGAAACGTAGTTGAGCTTTTTTAATTTCCGAGAACATGAAAACAAACATACCGCTCATGTATCGTACATTATTTTGTGCGAAGATCGTTTATTACATACCTGAAAGAGTAATTTCTAATTAGTTGCACTGAAATCTCCATGTTGGTTTCTGTTTAAGGACGCCAACTTCGGAACACCAAAATATCTTTCTTCAACATTGTTGCTGTAAAATGTTTTCTGTGTTTACTATACTCCAGCAGGCCGTGATATACGTCTGTCTTTTTTTTCCCCCAGTCTATAAATGCGAACTTAAAACAAACGGTAAGGTTATGTAATGATTTATTTTTCATTTTAATATTTTAACAATATTATCTATATAACATATTGCAGTAATAACATCGGCATCTGGAATCTCGTTGATTTTTTCATGGCTTCCTTAATGTTACTTGTATCAGGAATGCAATAAGTTTCGTGGAGTAGTAGACTTTACTTAATTTTTGTAAATATTTAAAAACAATAATTAACATTGCAATTTAGGTGAAATTGCAGTGGTAAGTTTCCAATTTATAATTATTACTATGCTAAACGTCTCTAAAAATAATATGTTAAAAGCCTAAAGCAGTAAAATGAATGTCGCGCTTAAGCGGTAAGAAGAGGGAAATTGTTATGTGTGTTACGTTGGGAATACTGAATGTGGTATTTCACACTTACCGCGTATTGGTTCTGTGCAGAAAACAAGCAAATACGCACGATCTCGCACAAAAGTTACTGCATTTGTAATGCAAGTAACATTAAGGAAGCCGTGAAAAAATCAACAAGATTCCAGACTCATCATAGACTGAGAGAAAAAAAAGACAGACGTATATCACGGCCTGCTGCAGTATAGTTAACACAGAAAACATTTTATAGGAACAATGTTGAAGATGGATATATTTGCTTTCCAAAGTTGCCGTCATTGAACAGAAACCAAGATGGAGATTTCATTGCAACTAATTAGAAATTCCTCTTTCAGGTATGTAATAAACGATCTTCGCACAAAATAATGTACGATACACGAGCGGTATGTTTGTTTTCATGTTCTCGGAAATTAAAAAAGCTCAACTACGTCAACATACCGCTCTTATAACGCATATTACTATTTCTTATTAATGAAAATTTAAGGTCTTCTGCCAGGCTGCATTGTTTAGAATACACTCTCTTCTTTTATATAGTAGAGAAGGAACATCTGTCCTGTAACTTTCATGTGTCCTGGCTATATCATCAATGGGTATGGAGGGGGAAATAGATTTTAGTCTAAGATGAACTCCCGTGTCGGTAATTCGTACATTATTGACCATCATGAAATAAACTCTCTTTCTGATGAGTCATTCTTCCCCCTATCGCACAGCTCACATGCCAGGTCTCGCCTTCTCTTCTGTATATTGGGAAGAGAAGAGACTATTAAGTAATCTTTATATCGAGTCAATCATGATAAGAAAAAAATGTTAGAAGGAATTGGAATAGGAGGAGGCGTACGTCAAGGCTGCCCTTTATCATCTACCCTATTCAATATTTACTTGGAGGATTTAGTGAAAAATTGTTTTCAGAACATAGAAGGGATGATGGTAGGAGGAAGAAGAATAAAGTGCATAAGATTTGCTGATGATATGGCGTTGTTAGCAGAAGAGGAGATGATACTAAGGGATAGGCCTATGCTACTGGAGCTAAGTGACAGCTGTGAGCAGTATGGGATGAAGATAAATGCAAGTAAGACGAAGGCCATAGTTATCCAAAGAAAAGTAATTATTAGTACTATTATATTTTTATTTTTATTAAAATCATATGAATAAATTTTAGCTTTTGCATCCATTGCATAGGGTAATTTCTTCAATATATATAATACTTTTAAGAAAGAGTGGTGATATACTGTAGCCTTGTCGAACTCCTCACTTTTATTTGTGCCTTAATTTTTCTTATTCTTCCTGTGGTTAATCCTTCTTTAATTATTATTTGCACTTTCTTTGTTTTTACTTACTTTCTTGCGTTTTCCTTTCTTCTCTTATATGTGTTATTGATCCTTTATTCAATTTTTGTTTGTATATATATTTTCAGTTTTTTACTTATGGGGGTGAGCAAGACTATTTTAGAGAAGATCTTATAGGGTATCTCGCGTGGTGTACTTCCCCTCTGAAATGAACCATTTTCCTTACCGTAAACTTGACCATTAAAAAGAAAATCAGATCCAGTGAACATACTTTTAAATCTCATTTTCTCCCCATTTTTAAAGTGTTTTTCATTATTTTAAGTTACAAATAGGGCTGATTTAATTTTTAGGCTATTTATTTTACGGTCAAGTTTATCCCACTTTACAGTGCATTACAAGTTTCCATACATACGCCTAGTTTTAACTTCCTATCCTACTTATACTTATACTTTTACACGTTGACAACCCTCATGTAGCAGCCACTCGAAATCTTCCAAACGAAATTGAACATTGCATCAAACAATTACCAATTACCTTCGATTGCTCTGAACGTATTTCTTCTCAAAAACTAAGAAAAGCATTACGTGAAAATTCTTTTCATCAATGGAGCAAATTTAAAAGTAAAGGTTTGGGAGTTGTTTTCTATTCTCACTGGAAGAAAGGTAATTCGTGGATCTCAACCAAAAAGGGACTTTCGAGCAGTCAGTGGACGCAAGCCATTAAGATGAACTGTAATCAATACCTGTACGTACTCTCCCTGGTAGAACTCTTGACTCAACCCGTTGCAGAAGATGCAACGAGCAAGAAACGCTTCCTCACGTCTTGGGTTTCTGCCATCATGGAGAATTGCTCCGAATCAACAGACATAATACGGTTCGTTCTCTCATCGCAGCTTCAATCCGTCAAAATGCTTCCTATGAGGTTTATGAGGAGGTTGGTTGCGTCTCTTCTGATGGCTCTACTAGACGTGCTGATATCATCATAATTGATCGGCAGAAGGATAAGGGTGTCATTCTTGATCCCACAATCCGTTTTGAGATGCATGAGCAACAGCCACAAGAGGTGTGTCGTGAAAAACAAGTCACCTATGAGCCTTGTTGTCAGCGTCTTGGAGCACAATACCGCATTACACATTGGACAGTTTTTGGGCTCATGTTCGGTGCCCGTGGCACGATCCCACGTGAAACTTTAAATCAACTTAAACAATATAAAATTTCTGATGCAAAGATTGATGCCATAGGACCTCACGTGTTAAAATCATCCTTAGCTATAATTAGTAATCATTTGTACCCAACAAAATTTTTATTGTAAATGATTTCCTACGTTTTCTTATCTTAATGTTTTTTTTTTTCCTTTCCAAGTGTCACAAAATTGTTTTGTTTACTTATTATTCTTTATGAATTGATTAGTAGGCCGATCTATCGAACCCTTATTTAGGGCGGCTTTTGTTTATACAATTTCATTTTAAGTTAATATGTATGTATTTGCTATTCATAGTCTATGACGTAGGTGCAAACAAATTAACGTACACAATTTTATTGATAATAGCTATTCATGTATCAAGTACGCAAAATAAAGTTTTAACAGACGAATTAACTGTTTTTGGACAAGGCAGAAATCAAGTCCAAAATACGGGATGAGTCCGCTAAAGGTTTTGAGTACGTGGTGCATACAATAGTTTTTAGTAAAAGTTCTCTAAATTGTATGAAATAAAATAAAGTAAAAGTAAATATAGTTATAAAAGGCATAGTCAGTCAATTCTCTTATGCTCACCGACGCCTGATAAACATAATGAAACAATGTTGCCTAATTATGTTAAAGGTTGTCATGACGACTCCAGCGGCCTAGATCGCTGACGTTCAATTTTTCGGTCTGATAACAGAAATTTTAATTTAAGTTAACAAAAATACAGTAGGCCTACTTCTATTTATAATACGTAAGAATCACTATTGTAGCAAAAGATAACAACTTAATTTAATTTGAACAAAGCACTTAACTAGCTCGTATTTTATTTCTTATGCGTTAATAAAAGTGGAATAATTTAATATTAAGATATAGTTCTCACATTATTTCCTTAGTAGATCTCTACTATTCAGTTATTTATTTTATCTTAAACTCAGAGAGGAGAGCAAAATTTCCACGCTACAGTATCTATCTATACTAATAATAAATCTGTAGCCGAAATTTTTCTGGTAATTTTCGATTTTCCAAAAATAATTGGTCCTAACATATATAATTAACCATCCTGAAACCGAAAATCGCTTTTTTGAAATTTTTGTTTGTATGTCTGTCTGTATGTTTGTTACCTTTTCACGCGATAATGGCTGAACGGATTTCGATAAAAATTGGAATATAAATTAAGTTCGTTTTAACTTAGATTATAGGCTATATGGCATTCAAAATACGTTATTTAAAAGGGGGGTTATAAGGGGGCCTGAATTAAATAAATCGAAATATCTCGCTTATTATTGATTTTTGTGGAATATGTTACATAACAAAAGTTTCTTTAAAAATGATTTCTGATAAGTTTTACTCTCTGAAAAATTTTGATAGGACTGATATTTAATGTGATAAATGATTTTTAAAATTAAAATAACTGCCATCTAAGGCGGTGTATTGAAATAAAAAACAAATGACTTCGTCTAGAAGGGGGCCTTGGACACAACAATCGAAAGCTATGAAACATAGCCTACAGACAATGTTTCTGTGTTTGTATGAAGCTAAATTAACCGATTTGTATAAATAATTATTATTTCATCATTGGAAAGTGTAGTTTCTCTGGACGGACATAATGCTATAATGTTATTACAGTAACTTGTGATTGAATTGAGGACAGGTAAGATTAAAATAGCTTCTTATGCACAGAAAACTTGATAGATTATTCTGTATATTCATTTCCTGTATTTCTTATAATAATGTTTATGAACATATTCATTTTTATCTCAGAGAATTAACGAACGAGAGTGTATTGATTTAGTATGCAGTAATAGTACGTTAGCTTAGCAATCCATTATTTTATAATTCAAATTTTAACTATGCTCAATTGAATCGTGTTAAAATACATATGCATAAATGCAATGCAAAAAAATTGGGTAATGAGCCAAGCAGATTATGTTGCGCTGTTGTAAAAGTTGTTCCTCCTGAGATTCAAGAGCTCCCACAACAAATCAAAAACTTTCTAATTCGAGTACATCCGTTATCAACACACTTTTTCATAATATAATATAAACATAATAATAAATCTGTAGCCAAAATTTTTCTGTTAATTTTCGCTTTTCCAAAAATAATTGGTAATAACAATTAAGAAACATGTTAAAGGAATTGTCATTGCACCAAATGAGTGATCTCTGGATCAAAATGATAGCATTTTAATATTTTAAATACAATTTAAATTAAGTAACATATTAAACGATTTATCCTTCTATCAAACACGAATGTTCCCTGGATCAAGTGCCCTATTTTAATTATGTAATTACTTTATATTTATTTCTAACGGGTGCAGCGGAGCGCACGGGTACGGCTAGTTATTAATATTTTGTTCCATTTTCATTATCTCTTACTATTTATAATTAACTGCTTTTCTTTACGTATATTCTCACTTTTCCTCCTTTTATTTTATTTTGTTTTATTTTTCGTTCATATAATTCATGTAACATCATGGAATCTGACATACCCGATTCATATATCCATTATTATATCCATGCACTCACTCAAAGACTTGCCCACTGACAATTTTTGCTTACTTGCTCCTTTGTCTTTCTCTCTTCCTCTTTCTACGCTTCTTTCCTTTTCCTTTCTTGCATCCCACTTTCTTTCCGAAGTATTGGAGACGATTCTTTCTCTGCCACGACATGATACCTGCAACTTCTGTCTTTCGATATGAATTTGATCCCCGCCACGGATGGAGAGGCTGCATCTTTCCGAACGAAAGCAGTGGTCTCGTACACAATGGCACGGCGTACCACATAGAGGCAAGGTTGTAACGTTTCCTACAGTTATTACCAGGGAAAGGGATTTGGAGTATTATAACGAATGGTGAAACGTAGTATAGATATTCGTAGCTCAGTCACTGTCAAGCGAGCTGCATGGACGAGTACAGTCCACTTCATAGAAACTTACACGCAACGTGTTGTAAACGTATTTCAGAATAAACAAATGTTATAGTTTAATAACATATAGTGGTCTACATACATAATCTGCATTTCATTTTGAACTACATGTCTTTTTCTTGCCAACGCATAAGACACCAATAAACAACATTGCAAATATACATAATTAAATATCAATCTCTGCATCCTCGCGTGTCAGTGGCAATATTGATGCCTGATAGACAGTTGTCTTCTGTATGGAACTCGCCTCTGAATATGTATGTTTTTCTGTCAGGAGCGTGTTAAATTAAAACCTTTATTTACAATATTATGAAATATGGTAATATGTATACAACGAATACTACAGTATTTACAATATATACAATATACTACAATATTTACAATATAGCATAATACAGTATAATTAAATGTTGAACAAAATGTAGAACCAAACGAAATGGATTTTCAATTAATGCTATGTTTTGTTGATGAAACAATTATTCCTGCTGTGCCTTGTTATAATAAATTGTAAAAAGGTATCCCCGTAACCGTAACATGCCATGAAGGCACTTGGGGGGCATGGAGGTAGAGCCCCATGCTTTCCATGACCTCGGCACTAGAATGAGGTGGTGTGGTCGGCACCACGCTCTGACCGCCTTTTACCCCCGGGAAAGACCCGGTACTCAATTTTATAGAAGGCTGAGTGAACCTTGGGGCCGTTCTGAAAGTTTGGCAACGAGAAAAAATCCTGTCACTACCTGGGATCGAACCCCGGACCTTCCAGTCCATACAGGAAAATTAATATGTAATGTTTTTCTAAATATGCCACTGTCTTTCAAGAAAAATTTCACACATTTTACTGAAAAACTGAGTAACATGCAAATTTTACAAAATATTTTTATTAATAACTCAGAAGCTGACTCAGAGAAATGAAACTTCACCACATCATTACCTATCACACCATGATTATGTGTACAAAAAATGAAGGCCGTAGCTTGAAAAATGTAGAAAAAGAAATTTCACCCATCACCTCCTCTTAAACAATACTGTAGTTTAAAGTTACTTTTAATTAATAACTTACTAATAATGCCAATTTAAAGCTTGTTACTTTATTTTTTCCCCCTAATAAATTGTAAATATCATTTTCAAATTTTCAAAATACTACTTTGCTCTGTTGCAAGAAAGGAAATTTTTTAATATGGAAAAACTCCGCTCTACATCTGCAGAGACAATTGGAGAGTACTTGAAACAAAATACGTCAATTAAATTCACATGTTGAATGGCGTCATTGGGACACGTCTTTGTTAGTATATCTGAAATCCGACTAAGAATACTATACCTATCATTTTTAATCAAACTCTGTTCATTTTTTCACCAACACGGTTTCCTACTTCACCTTCTACTGCACTCAGTTTATTTACAATAGTCCTTATAATATTTATTTGCTCAACTAGTTCTACTCCTGACTTTTCTAACCAAATAATGGCATCCGGTAAATATAAAAAAATTGACTTAATATCCATGACTTCTTTTTAGATTGTTATATCATTTAGCAGTATTTGAATCGCAGCGGCATCATCGGGAATTGTTTCCTGAATTTTGATACTCGAACTGGAGCTTTTACAAATATAGGCTAGTCTTTCAATTTTGTATTGTTAGCTGGTTTCACTTTCGGCATTGTACCTACACTTCATACTCTGAACTGCAAACCTGCATGTTGACGTTCTTATGCGACAACTGTCCCGTTCACCTGTTGTTGACGTGCAGAGAGCTGTGAGTATGTCATGGAGGGGAGGACTTGGTATAAAGAGTTGTAAACAAATGGCTGTGTAGATGCCAATACTAGCTTTTACTACTCCAAATTCCGTTCCCTAGTTATTACAGTCCTCAGAATACAAATCACGTTTTATTCTCAGTGACATGAACAAGCAGTTTCTAATCAACTAATGTAACCAACAACACTTCGGACAGCTGTTAGTGCGGCTCCATTGCCCATGAAATGGAACATGACTTGTAGCAAGAGAGCACTACATTACCGGAACATCTTTAAATAGAAACTTAGAGCATATTTCAGTTACTAAGAATCTGGTCTATTTCTATTAATGTGTTTCAAGCTGTAGGAGATGTAGGCTATAGAAGACAAGTCCATAGCCTGGGAAAGTTTAGCATTGACGAACTGTGTCACAATTAACACCTGAACTGTGATTTAAAATCCACCCTGAATTGGGGGGTTTATCTGCTTTGGTCTTCACGTAAGATATCTCGGTCTTTAGTAAAGACGAAAGTTCTGCCCAGATGATTTTGAACCTTGCTGTTAACAGCTTGGCTTCCATTGGTTTAAAACTTAATTCTTCAAAGTGTAAGGTTATTAATAGGCCTAGTAAAATGGCAAAATTACTGAAGAATTTTTTACTAGTACTTCACCCTATGGTAACCACAATTATTTTTTTAATAATTGTGAAGTTATTAAATATTTCGGCGTTATTTGCTCACCGACGACAGTTTATACTTTATAGCAAGTTATAGCATCAGTAGTCTATTAAAACATCATAATCAATGCAATTAAACAGAAGACTACGCTTTCTCTGACTTTGCCTATAATTGTTAACTCTCCATTGTTCCACATACATAAGCCCTAATGAAACAGTAGCGCTGACTTTGTGTGGCTAGACCAGTTAAACTTCTAAAGGCTCATTCACAATGAAAATTAAACATAACGTAAGCGTTAACTTAAGAATGTAAACGTTACGGTAAAATCAAGAAGTCATACCATCATATACCATCATTCACGATGGGAACATAAACATAACCGCAAACATACTTGGTAACCATGGAAACATAACAACGACGCCATTTCCTCATATTCTGTCGTATACTTCAGCGCTCCACGATTGTGTTCTGTTTGCAAATCACGTAAGCATAAGCATGAAAATTTGGAGTTTGCAAACTTCCATGTTAACGTCTTACGGCAATGTTAATGTCAGTGTTTATGTGAATCATTGCGAATGATCCCATTTGGTAGCCTGGCCGCAAACTTCTGTGTTTATTGAAAAATGAGTTCTATTCAGTCAATACTTAACATAAACACAATAAAACATGTTATAATAACATTCACACAGATTTAAAAACAAACGTTTTCGCCAATTTTGATTGGCATCTTCAGGTCGTGTAGGTCGAATGGAACATGTTATAAAAAGTGAACACTTGGTATATGACGTTAAAAACCAAAGTTACAACTGTAATATCACTTAAAAACAGAGAATAGAATATAGCAAAAAGCCTCCACGATGTGTGTAGAATCACTGTGTTGAAAGAGGCGTGTGTGAACCAAGGAAACAGCAAAACTCTTCTGTCATTGCAGATACAGTTTTCAAGATAGATTTGAAGATGCTACGAACAGGTCGGTCATGTGGCCGTTATGGAGAGCAGGAAAAATCCTGTAAATTGTAAGGATAGACTGAAAGAATATTTAGAAGCATTTAAGTATTAGGCCTATTTAAATCTTCTAAAACAATACTCCTCTTTCACACACTCCTCTTTCAACACTGTGATTGTACACACATCGTGGAGGCTTTTTGCTACATTCTATTCTCTGTTTTTAAGTGATATTACAGTTGTAACTTTGGTTTTTAACGTCATAGGTATACCAAGTGTTCACTTTTTATAACATGTTCCATTCGACCTACACGACCTGAAGATGCCAATCAAAACTGGCGAAAACGTTTGTTTTTAAAATCTGTGTAAATGTTGTTATAACATGTTTTATTGTGTTTATGTTAAGTATTGACTGGATAGAACTCATTTTTAAATTAACATTGAACTTAACGGAACCAATATGCCTTTGAAATTATTCTGTGTTTATGTTACGGTTATGTTTAATTTTCATTGTGAATGGGCCTTAACAACTTTTTCATTTGTGTGTGGAACTAGAACAGGGAATTCATCACCCGTGCAACATATTCTGTGTAACATACTTTCCAGCGTAGAGCTTTGTCTCCGAGAACAATTTCTCATTCATTTGATAAACAAGGCTGGAGCAAATGACCTTAGTGGAATGTATCCAGAGAAGTTCAAGGTTGCTAGTCTGTCCGGACGGTCTATACACAAGTTTGACTAACGTAACAACTCCCTCCAAGCTCGAGACAAGTATGAACAGACTGTCGGTGGGAAAATGGTGAGCATTTCTGTCATTTGATCTGAGATTCTCGGGTTCAATATCCTGAAAATGTTCCAGTGTTAAAATATTTATACAAGTTTCAACAATCTGCATTCGCAATATCCGTGACAACGCTCTGTTCTATTGCAGTTTTTTTTTCAATCGAATCTTTATAACAACCGTTTTATCCATTTAATCAGCACCAGATTAAGGTAACACAGGTGGAATTACCGGTTCACAGATTTTACTTCCACTTAAAGTGAGCTGAGAATTTTCTTATAGTTTCTAGTTTTGACCTTAAATGTGTAGAAATTTGATCCGAAAACTAAAATTATTTCAGTCATTTATTATAATAATACACTGCTATCTTAAATTGACTAAGCGTATTGGGAATTAAATCAATGGCTTTCCCAAAACACACTATGAAATGTTTCATATAAAACCATTTTTATCTCGAAAAGGAAACAAAAACGAGCAAAACTGTATGAGACTTTTTTATTTGAAATATCTCACAGAATAATCCTCTGAAATTAAAGACATTATTTACGGTTCACTCTCTACAGGGTGTTTCCGAGGTAGTGTTACAAACTTTCAGGGATGATGGCAAAGGGCACATGTATCAATTTGAGATAAAGAACCCTGGTCCGGAAATGACCGAGTCGAAAGTTACAAGCAAAAATAGTTGTGTGGAAATGAAATAATTTTATTCCTCTGTATATGTTACACATACTGTATTCATCTGACGTTGCTAACGTTGTCTGCTTACAGTATTCCATTCAGTGCGCTGTCTGAGGGATGGGGACAGGAAACTACACTAAAGCAATGCAGATAGCGTGATGTGTAACGGACATGGTCGGTCCTGATATGCACGTCTGTAGACAGCAATGTATGTGTACAAGTTGCAGTGTCCAGTCGATCAGTCCTAGTGAAATAGAGGAGTACAAGAGTGCGGAATAAGCAGACTTGATTTCCGAATACGGATGAGCCAATAGGAACAGTAGACAAGCTCACAGATTGTATCGGGGCAAGCACCCACGTAGGAGACATCCAGCCCATAACATTTTTCAACGACTGTTCCAAAAGTTAAGGGAAGGAGGGCAAGTGGTTCCAAATTACAATTCCATTTCCACACAACTATTTTTGCTTATAACTTTCGACTCTGTCATTTTCGGACCATGGTTCCTTATCTCAAATTGATACGTGTGCCCTTCGCCATCATTCCTGAAAGTGTGTAACACCACCTCGGAAACACTCTGTATATGCTATAACTTTTACAGTAAACAAGATTATTATATTTTCTAAACGAAACTAATACTGAAAATTATGCCAATAAAACTATAGCGCACCTGTCTTCTTAACAGTAAGAAACAAGATTGAAAATTTAGACGGTTTAAATTTCAACAAATGAAGATCGGTCGGTAGATCACCAATCTTCAAGAAAACTACCTATAAACCTACAAAACGGAATTTATTCCAGTTACTGAAAATTCATGTGAAGTTGCATTGTAGGCCTAATATTGTACAAATTAAGTTTGTATTTAAAAAATGTTTCAAATCTCAGGGGAAGATATCCTACAATGCGAAGAGGAAATTCCCCTCCCCAGGGCCACCCCCTGTATGCACCACTGCTCGGAAACTCACTCCTCTCTTCTGTATGATAGGACAACATCCTGAAACAAAAGAGCGATGACTTGCAGTGTGGTTTCTTGAGATTAGAGAAACCTCATGGAGGAAGTTGTAATTCCCCAGACCTATGGAAGAGCTTACCACAGCCAATGAACTCGCATAATTCTGAACTCCATTCTTATTCAGAGAAATGAAATGTCGCTGACAATGTAAACAAAACTATAACATAATAGGTAGGCTATACTGTAGTACTGCGAGAAACATTTCTTAAATTTTACGAGTACAAAGAGTAACCATTCCAAAATTTCTGCGTGTTTACGAAAATTGTATATGTTGAAAATTACCCCTGTAGATCCTGAGCGGAATACTGGGATGGATGTCACTGGATAAAATGGAAGCGACCAGATTTATCAATCACAGTATAAACCGAGTTAAGGGTGGAATCAGTGAATTAAAAAAAAAAAACACAACGAAACTTAAGAGCCGATTGCAATGTAGGCCTATAGAAAGAATACAACTTCAAACATTCCCTTAAAAATATGGTCTAACAAGCAAACAGATAAAAAAAAAGTTAGTTAATAGCCTAATCTCAAAACATGTGCTTATACAAATTTTGGCCACTCGAACGAAACTACGAGGTCCTTACAGAAAGTAAGTTTCTCTGGGGCCGTTTACAGAAAGAAAACAATTTCATGGAAAGTTTTATTGGAACAGGTACAGCAATTTTTTTAGCTATTTTTTTAACATATTCCCCACTGAAAATAAGACATTTGTCATACCGTGGGATCAACTTTTGTATTCCTGTGTCCTAGAAGATCGGAACCAGTGTGTGACAGCCGTCTGCACCTCTCTGTTGATACCGGTGGGAAATATGTCGAAAAATTGCTCAACGATTGCTTATTTGTTCCGAAAAATCGTTCAGTGAAATTGTGTTTTCTTTCTGTAAACGGTCCCAGGGAATTGTAAAGTAAGAAAAAAAGGAAGAGAATTGTACACGATTGAAGTATAGAAAAAGAAAATAGATGAGAAAACTATGGTAGGCCTATCTTAACATGAAAGATAGTGCCATTTCGAAATACAGGATTAACTGAAATCACGAATTGGTGTTAGTACCAAAAATAGAATAGACGGGGGACATGTGGACGCTCGAAAAGACTCTGGAACAACAAATTTTGTCTGGAGGGTGAGCAAACACATTGAATAGATCTAATTCTTGTTAATGTTGATGATAATTATGTTAATAATGATAATTTCTTATTTTTTTATGCTTAAGCACAGTATCACAATAGTGGAATAGTCGAGGTGCTCTTTAATTATTGTGAATAGTATCTGTTACTGTTGAAACGGGTCATGCTCTTGAAAGACGATGACCAATATTTTATGCTAATTCATTCCAAATAAAAGCTTATGTAACGCCAACCATGAGTGGCCGATTAACTCTGAACATTTTTTTCAGTGATGATCTCATTACATTACATCTGCAGCGGATGAGCCTGTTAATCAAGAGCTTTCATTTACGATAAACAACAAGAAAAACAATCACAGTTTCCAAGTTTAGCCTCTGTTGGAACAAAACAAGTAAACAAAGTTGTCAGAATTTATAACGGTTACCGTATTTCATTTTCTTAGCCGAAGGAATGGAGCGTAGGCTTTCTACGCTGGTAATCCGTATTCGAGTCCCGATCACAGGGGGTAAAGTACTGGAAAAAATATAAGAATTGAGAAAAATTATTTCTCAGTAAGAAAATAAAGAAAAACTACTGTTTCAGCATAATATGTTCATGAGCTGTGATATATTAGCTTCTACAGAAGTTCCTTATGTAAGACATAGTTACTTACTTACTGGCTTTTAAGGAACCCGGAGGTTCATTGCCGCCCTCACATAAGCCCGCCATCGGTCCCTATCCTGAGCAAGATTAATCCAGTCTCTACCATCATATCCTACCTCCCTCAAATCCATTTTAATGTTATCTTCCCATCTACGTCTCGGCCTCCCTAAAGGTCTTTTTCCCTCCGGCTTCCCAACTAACACTCTATATGCATTTCTGGATTCGCCCATGTCCTGCGCATCTCAAACGTCTGGATTTTATGGTCTTAATTATGTCAGGTGAAGTATACAATGCGTGTAAGACAAAGTTTAACATTGTGAAGATGGGTAATTCCGTGTCATCTTAATGAAGAATCAAAATGTGGTTCCATATTTTATAAATTATTAAATCTCAGAGTAGTCTTCATTCTTTAAATGAAGATGACATCGCAGACAATGTGCGCTGGAAAAAGCATTTGCTTTGCAGCATGTAGTCTCGTAGGAATTGTGAAATTAATAACGCTGTATCATCCTGTGGTAAAATGTAGGGATTACCATCTTACTTCCAGCTCAAAGAGGAAATGGTTGTTAGTAGGTATTATCAGCAGTTAAAAGTTCATTGTGAAATTACATGAAGGCAATGATACACAGCACGTAAACCACGAGAATAGCGCCTCACAAATCAAAATATAATATTGAACGTATTATTCGTGCCTATTAAATTAAGAGAAAGAACTGTTTCTATCTGATCTGTCTAGCCTTTTCACAATCTATACTAATAATAAATCTGTAGCCGAAATTTTTCTGGTACTTTTCGATTTTCCAAAAATATTTGGTCCTAACATATATAATTAACCACCCTGAAACCGAAAAACGCTTTTTTGAAATTTTTGTTTGTATGTCTGTCTGTATGTTTGTTACCTTTTCACGCGATAATGGCTGAACGTATTTCGATGAAAATTGGAATATAAATTAAGTTCGTTGTAACTTAGATTTTAGGCTATATGGCATTCAAAATACTTTATTTAAAAGGGAGGTTATAAGGGGGCCTGAATTAAATAAATCGAAATATCTCGCTTATTATTGATTTTTGTGAAAAATGTTACATAACAAAAGTTTCTTTAAAAATAATTTGCGATAAGTTTTATTCCTTGAAAAATTTTTATAGGACTGATATTTAATGAGATAAATGAGTTTTAAAATTAAAATAACTGCCATCTAAGGCCGTGTAATGAATTAAAAAACAAATGACTTCGTCTATAAGGGGCCTTGGACAGCAACAATCGAAAGCTTTGAAAGATAGCCTACAGAGAATGCTTCTGTGTTTGTATGAAGCAATATCGGAAGCTAAATTAACCGATTTGTATAATTAATTATTATTTCACCATTGGAAAGTGTAGTTTCTCTAAATGGACATAATGCTATAATGTTATTACAGTAACTTCTGATATAATATAATATAATATAATATAATATAATATAATGTAATATAATATAAGTTATTTGAAGGGTTCAGAACCATAGTGGGCCAAGCGCCATTTACTGAATACGTAGAAAACAAGGGTTAAAATTAAGTTATTACCATAATTCAATGGAAACCTATAACAAGTAAAATAAAATTTACACATTAAATCTAAATGATGTCAATCTTCATTAAACTATGGTTGCATGTAATAAAAATTAAGAAACATGTTAAAGGAATTGTCATTGCACCAAATGAGTGTCTCTGGATCAAAATGATCGCATTTTAATTATTTGGATGCAATTTAAATTAAGTAACATATTAAGCGATTTATCCTTCTATCAAACACGAATGTTCCCTGGATTAAATGTCCTATTTTAATTATGTAATTACTTTATATTTATTTCTAACGGGTGCAGCGGAGCGCACGGGTACGGCTAGTTTCTTAATAAGAATGTTGAATAATTTGTCTCTCGGATGAGATATGAGCCAGAAATTTTGGTTTGACTCTCAATGCAAGAAAATCACAAGCAATCCTAGTGGGACATCAACGTCTATTATGCAACATTACTCCTGCTCTTCCAGTCAAGTTAAACGGCACAATAATCCCTTTTGCTCCCTGTGTTAAAACCCTTGGAATTTACTTCGATACACATTTAAACTGGAATAACCAAGTAATTCATATTATCAAAAAAAGTACTTTCCATGCTACATTCCTTAAACAGCATTCGAAAATTTCTCCCGCTATCACTGAAAAAATACTAGTGGAAACACTAATAATGCCTCACTTTGATTATTGTGATTTTCTACTGACTGACCTCAATGTCAACCAGTCGCAAAAATTACGTGTTCATAATTCTTGTGTTCGCTTCGTCTGCGATGTCCGTCGTGCTGACCACATTACCCCATCCTTCCAAACTCTAAACTGGCTACGGCTTAACGAACGTAGACATTTTCATTCACTTGTTCTCCCTTTCCAAGTCCTTCACACCTCTACACCTACCTATCTTGCCTCCCTTTTCAGTTACCTGTCATCATCTATACTAATAATAAATCTGTAGCCAAAATTTTTCCGGTAATTTTCGATTTTTCAAAAATAATTGGTGTTAACATGTATAATTAACCATCCTGAAACCGAAAATCGCTCTTTTGAAATTTTTGTTTGTATGTCTGTCTCTGTCTGGATGCTGCTAGTTTATTTTATTATTATTTTTCTTAAGAAAAATATTAATAAAATAAACTAGCGGCATTTCTCACAAAATAAATGCATAGAAACATGCAGCTACCTCATAAATACTTGCAGTAAAAATTTCATCCAGATTGATTAATATTTGGCATAAGAAAGTTGGTGTTGAATCAACAAAAATGAACACAGAAAAATAGATTTGAAAATAAAATGAATATTTATGTAAATTAATATTCTCCTCCGCTACATTCATCTAGTAACTTCAGGGAGCCAACAAAAAGTTACTAGGTTTGTAATCAGAAATTTTAAAGAAGAATTCTTCGATGAAAAACAATTTTGACAGCTCTTTAAATTCCACGCCCCCTTCCAGCCTTAATTTAAAAAGTGTAAACATACGAGTATTTTTAATCAGAATTGAGCTGAATCCATTTGGGGTATGAAAATATAAATTCTGAATAAGTGAAATAGCTAAAAAGAAATCTGGAAAAATTTTCATGATTTTCAGTGGAGTCTTCCCTTAATATTAACACAATGTTTTCTGACCAATATTTTAAAGTTTACTGAAAGATAGATAAACAATAACTGTCAGCAAGGAAACGCTGCTATTATGGCAATGTACTCACCAAAAGCAGACAAATACTGTCAAAATGTTATGTAGCAAGAATATTTTAGGAATACACATTAGAAGTTTTTTTCATGTAGAATTATTTTATGTAACGACGCTTTTAACTGCAATGATTATTCTGCATACAAATTGGAATAAATTGCCGACAAGTAGGCCTATTATCTTATTATTGCGATGTACCAAAGTACATATGATATTTCCGTGCAGGAATCCCGGTTATCATATGATGAAGGATCGGTGGAGCGGACACCGGGATCCGAACTCGGGTTTTCAGCAAGTCACACCGGATTCCAATTAGTGGATCGTTGTAAACATTTCGGCATACAATGTGATTTGCAATTCCTACATATAATATTTACCCATACGCTTAGAAACTTCCAGAAAACGCAGAAGATATGTTACATTGTGTAATTTTCTCTGAAAACATACGTAGGCGGTAGCGCCGTAACTGATAAGAAACGAACGGCAGAAGATAAACACGCGTGACATGTTTATCCGGATTTAATGGCTTTATCTAACTTGGTTTGGATTACGTTGTCGTGATTGCTTAAAAATTACACCTGCTTACCTGTCATAGGGGCGATATGTAATAATATCACTTATTGGAAATATGATTCATTCAGAAAAGAAATTTTACAATTTTACATTTGTTCAGATCAAATTTCTGCATATTTAAAGAACGAAACTAGAATTGTCCTTATCATTTATTATCATAATACACTGCTCTCTTAAAATTGAATGCGCATATTGGGAATTAGATCAATATCTTTCCCAAAACACGCATGAAATGCTTCATGGAAAACAACTTTTATCTAGACCAATATAGGGTGGTTTTCGCATATACAGAGTAGCACACTTGAATTACCTGAATCAATTCCGTATAATACACTGTTTGTTCCGCCATTGTCACCGTACCTCGCTAATGTTCGAACGACAACGTTGCATCCGCCATTTTGTTTTCACACTACTGCGCGCTCATCCGGTCACTGCCAACTGACAACATTAAGCTACATTTTCCCCAGATATCAGAATTTTATCTCAATTTGTATCAAAGTTACTGACGAATAAACAGTGTATTGTATGGAATAGAATTAGGTCCCTTACCTGATATTTCTGTTGTTAAACACAATTTCAACTCTCAGTGAAACATACAGCAGAGTCCGTATAGGTCAGTTTCTATCTGATGCTTTTCCAATTCACTGCGGGCTAAAGCAGGGAGATGCACTATCACCTTTACTTTTTAACTTCGCGCTTGAATGTGCCATTAGGAAAGTTCAGGATAACAGGCAGGGTTTGGAATTGAACGGGTTACATCAGCTTCTTGTCTATGCGGATGACGTGAATATGTTAGGAGAAAATACACAAACTATTAGGGAAAACACGGAAATTTCACTTGAAGCAAGTAGAGCGATCGGTTTGGAAGTAAATCCCGAAAAGACAAAGTATATGATTATGTCTCGTGACCAGAATATTGTACGAAATGGAAATATAAAAATTGGAGATTTATCCTTCGAAGAGGTGGAAAAATTCAAATATCTTGGAGCAACAGTAACAAATATAAATGACACTCGGGAGGAAATTAAACGCAGAATAAATGTGGGAAATGCGTGTTATTATTCGGTTGAGAAGCTCTTATCATCCAGTCTGCTGTCCAAAAATCTGAAAGTTAGAATTTATAAAACAGTTATATTACCGGTTGTTCTGTATGGTTGTGAAACTTGGACTCTCACTCTGAGAGAGGAACATAGGTTCAGGGTGTTTGAGAATAAGGTGCTTAGGAAAATATTTGGGGCTAAGCGGGATGAAGTTACAGGAGAATGGAGAAAGTTACACAACACAGAACTGCACGCATTGTATTCTTCACCTGACATAATTAGGAACATTAAATCCAGACGTTTGAGATGGGCAGGGCATGTAGCACGTATGGGCGAATCCAGAAATGCATATAGAGTGTTAGTTGGGAGACCGGAGGGAAAAAGACCTTTAGGGAGGCCGAGACATAGATGGGAGGATAATATTAAAATGGATTTGAGGGAGGTGGGGTATGATGATAGAGACTGGATTAATCTTGCACAGGATAGGGACCGCTGGCGGGCTTATGTGAGGGCGGCAATGAACCTTCGGGTTCCTTAAAAGCCATTTGTGAGTAAGTAAGTACCTTGTACCGGTACCCAGAAATAACAGAGACATATGAATACGTAGCGCAGTTTATTATTTACTAAAACCCGAAATTTGCGGATAGAAGGCAGTACTGTGACCCATTTTCAAATTGCACACCACTTCGGCGGGCCACGCTATGCATAATGTGTATCTGTGGAGAGTTATGTCGTGTACTATAGTGAGTGTATGTGTAAGTGTAGTGTGAGAAGTGCCTGGTGATGATGAAGATGAGGAAGAGAGAAGGGAAAACCCGGTGCCGGCACGTAGCCTCCTCCTGTCGAATAGCAAAAAGGGGGCCGCCAGACTTAACGTCCCCATCCGACGGACGAATCACTATAAACGGTTACAGATACCTTCTTTTAATATGCACTGCGGAGATATTTGGGATTTAACCCAGGCACAATTTAATGATTAGAAGTTGCACACCATTATCAATCAGCTTATAGAATACTATGGCCAAGCCATTAGAAATAAGAACAGTCTGAAAGGAATGCAGGAAGCAATGCGCACAACTTAAATTTCATAAAGCTTCGACCGATGACAAGCCACTGCACGACTTTTGTCTACACTGGTGGCCATAATTCTGGAAACTTTTTGTTTTTGTACAGAATTATTATAACATCTGCATTGATTCACAGATTTATACAATTGAAAATGTTACTCATGACTATTTCATTAATTATGGGGTTATAATAAAGGTATTTTATTAAATCCTGAATATTTGAACAATAAATAATCATTACTATGTGGGAAATTATGTTCTTGTCGTTTAAGATCTAAATATTAATTTCAGATTTCATTATAATTTCCCATTATTTATTGTAATATAAACTGGCCCATTTTTTATTTTAAGATTATTGTTCATCGGTAGAAGCAGTGTTGAGCACTGTTAGCATAAAATGTGGACATTATTAGTGTGTTTCTATCATTAGTCTGACTTAAGATTTCGTTAGGTTAACATCTGATTGCTTTACAACAAATTTTATTGTTCATTTTATCACAATGGATCCACGAAAGAACTGGACACCTTCTAGGGCAGTCGCGCTTCGAGAAGAAGGCTACACATTCAAGGAAATTGGAAGAAAACTTGGTAATGGTGCCACAGTGTCTGGCATCCAGAAGGTATGGCAGAAGTACAAATCCACAAAATCTTGTAATGGAACACTTAGGACTGGTAGAAAACCTAAAGTAAGTCCAAGAGATGTGAGGCAGATTTGTCGATTAGCATTGAAAGATCAAAGAAACTCTTCTAAACGACAAGAACATAATTTCCCACATAGAAATGATTTATTGTTAAAATATTCAGGATTTAATATAATACCTTTATTATAACCCCATAATTAACGAATCAGTCACGAGTAACATTTTCAATTGTATAAATCTATGAATCAATGCAGATGTTATAATAATTCAGTACAAAAACAAAAAGTTTCCAGAATTATGGCCACCAGTGTAATTGATTGGTGCAAGTATCGTAAAGCTGAAGCGGCAGGAACACACATCAATGCTATCCCTAAGTGTATAGGGATCTGACACATCCTGATCTCCTGAAGAAGTAACTTAAGTGTCTTACTGGAAAGACTCAGAAAGTAAACGAATCCTTCAACAGTGTCGTATGGACCAGAGTGCCTGAAAATGTATTTGTGAGATTGAAAACTTTGCAGCTGGGGGATGAATGGTACTGTTATCACTAGGGAGCGGATTTTTATGTGCTAAAAAATTTAAATATATTTATTTTTATGTGCTAAAAAGTACGAAAATATTTGCTAAAAACAAAAAAAAATATATTTGTTTTAAATATGACAAAAATACCTTACTTAGCTTGGAAAAAAAAATGTTACTAGGTACTCACCAACCACACTTGAGTGCTAGTAGTTGGCCGAGAATTGTAGTGAACAACAAAGGTCATCTCCAAATTCTCCATCACAAATGCATGCCGATTATCTCTGAACAACGACTTATATTGTGAAAACGATCTTTCCGCATCACAGGACGTCAGACGTGAATATTTAAAGAGAGGAATGTCGCAAACACATACACCGTCAATTTCACCTATAGGCACATCCTCCAATACTTGAGCAACTTTACACATTTTTTTTTATATCCACTGTTTTTCCCAAACACATTCTGGAATTTGTCCCTTAGTAATTGTGATTCTGAACCTGGTAGCGAGTCTAGTTTAATTTCCACGGCACGCACCTCGCTGTTTCAGACAACAGGTTTTTGGATGTTTCGAATTTTTTTTATGGTGTCACACAAAAAGCTTAAATTTGCTAATAGGAAAGCCATATTGTTTTTTAAATAACCATCTTTCAGTATATCTTGAAGGATATCGATTGACCAAGCCCGATAACAGGGAATCACAACAAGACATAGGTCTACTTACTTCATGGACATGAGCGAGAGGCGAGAGATTTGTTTAAATTAAAATTCATACCCGAGCTCTTATCTGTTGTGTTTCACAAACAAAGCGTGGAATGAAATCATCTTCAGCAACAATAAACATTCCTAATTATGTGTTGCAAGATCTCTCCTCCTTGTCCACGTTAATTTATTCTCTAATAATAACACTGATATGCTGCCTAGCAGTTCTCAGAACTTGAGGCGATACTACTACAAAAATGGATCACGGATACACCACACAGCGCTTAGAAACTCGAAGCAACCAAGAATTCTTAAAAAGATAACGTACTTCTGAGTGACATAATTGATTTAGTTTTAAAATGTTTAAAAGTTCTTGTAAAAAAATTATGTAAGTAAAAAACCTCAAGATTTATGTGTTTATAATAGATTTCCTGAAAATATGTATTTACATCATTTTTTTGTGAAAATATGTGTTTTTATGTGAAATAAAATTCGGGTTTTAAACTTGAAACATCATGTTCGGAATTTTTAACTTTGTTAATTGTGTTTTATCACACGCAAAAATAATATTTAATTACATAGAAATCCGCTCCTTAGTTATCACTTTGAACGATGATAATGCAAGCAGAATAAAGATCCTGCAACACCTTGGTATCAAGTCTGGTTGGAACACAGAGGGGACTGGATAAACAGCGAGTCCACCAGGCAGAGATAACAGCAAGATCCCTCAGAAGAAGGAAGATATTGCTGCAGAAGACATACAAGGCCATGTATTGTGGGGTCCCTATCACCACGGCATGCCGCGTCCCCAGGTTGCGGATAGAGGAGACGGCCTTTAGATATATGAAGGGTAGCTGCGAATATATTGAATAAGCAGTCGTGGACAACCGATAAGGGTGGACCTCCAGCTTGGGGGTTGGGAGAAGGGCTAAGAACCCATCGCCGTAAAAAACAGCATGTTCCGAAACCTCAAAATAAATGGATTTGAGGGAGATAGGATATGATGCTAGAGACTGGATTAATCTTGCTCAGGATAGAGATCGAGCTAGAACCAGTAATGGCAACATAAAAAAAAATTAAATCAGAAGAAAAATGTTTAAAAAATTGACTAATCTTTTTCTTCATAAATCATATTTTGCTTTGGAGTAATGGTAACAGAATGAAAACAGATCAGTGGATTGACAGTTTACCGATAAATATCCTGCAAAAATGTCACTCCATTATCTTCAGCAGTTCCACAGGAAATGGAAAACAAACTTGGAAAATTTAACATTAGCGGAATAGGCCATTCATACTCCCCTTAATTCATTGAAGGAACAATATTCTACTGTAGCTCTTGAAGAACTGGCTGAAATGACCCGGAGCGGAACAGGTAACCATTTATAGAATCAAACGAGAAGCTATCTTATTATCTTGATATATTACTTAATCATTTGTACAGGGACATCATTTTATTTTTACTAACATTTTTAATATTAACTTGCCTATACCTCTGGATCAACGCCGTTTGCTACCCCTTCCACGACTGGAGTTCGATGATACTGACGTAATATACAAACAAATCACTTTACTAGGTATAGGGGGGAAGAAAAGTAGTTCATCCATTTACGTAAACTAGGAAATATTGCGCTTTTGACTTTGATCATTTTCATTAGGTTTTTGTTTAATGAAAATACAGTACAGTATAAACAATGAGTGTTTTTACTCACGAACTGAGCTGTCCATGCGGACGTATTCATTATGCAGTGTATATCACACTCTCTACAACACATTAGCGTACAATATAGAGAATGAAGTTAAATTGAAAAATAATCACAATATGGATATTTAAACACATTTCGATACAGGCTTCAGTTCTAATGTGCATATTATCGCACTATAGCATATTGTACTTAATTCCAATTACCAGTTCTTCGTAATCCTCAGCCTCATCTCGCCAAATATCATCTCGCTATCACCAATTCCATCGACGCTAAATAACCTCGTAGTTGATACAGCGTCGTTAAATAATCAAATAAAAAATAAAAAAAAAACAGTTCTTCGTACTAGTAACTCATGTTGAAATAATTCTGTACGTACTCTATAAAAGAGTACCTGTAAATTCAATCTTCACTTCTGCCAGAAAAGATAAAATTACTCAGACATACTATCTACTGTCCGTCCAAGTGGTTATGTCGTAGGTTCGTAGAAAGGAGGGAAATCACGTGACAGTTAATTACTTAACAGACCCTTTTAAGTTACTTTAAACAGTTGTTAAGTATGGAATATTACGTAGACGTCCAATTCCTAAAAGAAATTAATGTTCTCAGAAAAGAGCTAAGACAGCCCAGCCACTAGCTGGCGAATAAAAGCTGGTTGGGGAAACCGGGATACGACGTAGGCAAATGGACGATAGTACCTGTGCGAAAATTATTCAATATTGAAAGCTCTTTCGTCACTGGAAAATGCGAACATATTTTTGGAACGTACTATGGCTACTATGACTGTATATGCGGTCTTGGATCTGTGTGGAAGACGGTTGAAGGGGTGGGAGTGAAGTACATTCAAAAACTCAGGTACAATAAAAATTGAAGTAAAAATAAAATGATGTCCCTGTATTTGTATGCCATTTGGTACGACTTTGCTAATCAACATTTTATGTCTTGTAACCCACATGTATTCTCCTATTAGTATATTAACTGTATAATATATCTCAAGTGAATTAATAGTCGAATTTATCTCGAGCATTTTAGGTCTTATAAATTGTGTGTGTGTGTGTGTGTGTGTGTGTGTGTGTGTGTGTGTGTGTGTGTGTGTGTGTGTGTGTGTGTGTGTATTCCCCTTATGTTATGTAACTGATTTTGATCATGTGTAATTTTCTAATTTAATTTATACTCGTATATTATGTAACCGATCTTGACTATTTGTAATAACATTAACTCACTCCCTGTCATACTTCGAGAAATCACAATATTAGCGGTCAATAGATACAGTATTACTATCATTACGTAAGTATGCGTCTGTGTTTTGGTTATGTCCTTCATTGACAGCAAGGGAGTCGGTCATTTGTTTTCAAAATCACTCTTTTGTTCGTAAGTCAGTCTTCCTCGCATGTAATCGTGAAAACTTTGTAACTAATTCAATAGTTCATAGCATAAATACACATCTTGATAGATAAACGGAGACATACTAGTATAGTAGATATTCGAACTTTCAGGGGTGCAGACTGTAATTCTGACCATTATTTGGTGATTGGAGAATTAAGAGAAAGATTATCAGTAGCCAAGCGAGTAGAGCAACAAGTTAATATTACTAAATTCAATATTTTGAAATTAAAGGACGAGGAAGCTAAGCAAACTTATCAGGTCGAAATTTCGAATAGGTTTGCCACTTTAGAAAGTTCCGACGAAGTTGAGAAAGAATTAGATGTTATTCAACATTACTTTATTTCACTAGTGAGATAAAGACTTTACCTCACAGTTTGAACTTTATCTCACAGTTCATTAATATTTTCCTAGTACCCGGGTACACACGTATACTTTTCCATTCAACTATTACTCAAGAAGTTAATATATTAGTTACTAGATGTTACTACCTCTACTTCTTTATTAGGGTAATTCCGGGTTAGATGGCCATAGTTTTTTAAATCACTTAGAACAGGGTAACCGATTGGTAAAGAAATACGAAACAAATCAAATACGTTCCTTCTAGGTTATGTTTCTTCACTACAGTGCCTCAGGGCGCATAGAATTCACTGATGTAATAAAAAAATACGTTTGAAATATAATAGGCCACTGGCCATCTCACCCAACATATGTGGGTGAGATGGCCATAGGATATAGGGATAGATGGCCACCATAATTTTTAAGTAAATTCATAACAATTTTTTGTAAAAGAATGAGGTTTTATGCACTGGACACATAAATATAGTGTCTAAGTGCATAATTATGATTGTTTGAAACTTTTCAACAACTTTATTTTTTTGTTTTTTCCTCTTTTAGTGAATTTTCCTTAAAACAATACAGAAATAAATTGAAACGCTTATGAACATATTATTATAATAAAAATCCGAGGCACGACAGCCCATGAAGGACCATGATCGACCAGCCGGCTGCTGGCCTCACGTCCACATGTCGAAGCAGAGGTGGACGATCATCCAACCAAATGGCGGAATCGTGTGATTAGCCCGATGATCCCCCCAGCCGCTACAGCAGGCTTTCTTGACCGGATTTCGCTACCTATCGTAGTTACCCAAGTGCATCACGATGATGGGTGGGCACCGGTCCCATACACTGGCTCAAATTTCATGAGATAATTTCTTCCCCCATGAGTTCGAACCAGCGCGAATTCCGTAACGCGAGTCCTAGGCAGGATGCCTTAGGCCACGACGCGGGACCTTATGAACATGTTAATGAAACAAAATCCTGAAAAGTCAAAGTAACAGTATCTTTTCCAGTTGGTTTCCGGGATAGGAAGCGTTGTCTCACAAGCAAACATTCTGATGGGAGCAAATAAAAAAGTTATTTTTTTTTCTTCCGCCATATTAATGTCAGAAGAAGTGCTTATACAAATTTTGGCCACTCGACCGTAATTACGAGTCCATCCAGAAAGTGATTTTACCTGGGGCCGTTTACAGAAAAAAACACAATTACATGGAAAGATTTATTGAAACAGATACAGCAATTGTTGCGCTAATTGTGTAACGTATCTCCCACTGGAATTGAGACATTTGTCATAACATGGGATCAATTTTTGTACCATTGTGTCGTAGAAGTCAGCTTCCTGGGATCGAAACCAGCGTTGGACAGCCGCCTGCACCTCTCTACCGATCCCATCATATGACAAATATCTCATTCCGGTGTGGAATGTGTTGAAAAAATAGCTCAACAATTGCTGTGTCTGTTCAATAATTTTTTAAATTAAATTGTGTTTTCTTTCTGTTAACGATCCCTGGCGAACTTTTTTACGGCCCTCGTAATTGCGGTCAAGTGGCCAAAATTTTTATAAGCACTTCTTTTGACGTTATTAACATGGTGAAAAAAAATAACTTTTTTATCTGCTCCCATCAGAATGCTTGCTTGTCAGCCAGTCAGAGAAATTGACAAGTTCTTCAGCAAAAATGTAAGCGAGACTATAGACATCGGTCCCTGTAAGGGAAAATCCATGTTCCTGCATATTTAATTTGGCGAACAAACCTATATCCATTGTCATTGCCTATGTGTCACTTGGTCCCATTGCACCCTTTGTATAATTGTGTTTTAACTCTACTTTCCAGGGCTTTTCTTGGAATATGAAATGTAATGAAGGCTTGACGTACAGAAGTGCCATATTTAATGGCTTCAAAAGCACGGTATAAGTCATCTTCATTCCAAAGATACGTTTGCTGCCGGGCTTTGCTTTATATTTTATCGGAATCTAGAAATAACGATACTTTTAACATAATAATATTCCTCAATTGTAGGCCATCTATCCCGGAAAAATGCTAGCCATCTCTCCTTTTTTTACGGGAGAGATGGCCATACCGCGTAATAAAAACTGGCAGCAGTGAAGAGAACAAATACAGTTAAGATAGAATGTTTAAAGATGCCTTACCTCTTTAATAATGTTTCCATCAAATTTCCTCACAAAATGCAGTATTTCTCTATTGTTATTTCAGAAGGTGAAAAATTATTTCTTGCTCACAGACTCACGAACGGCTACAAAACGCGGAAATAATAACCTTCAGTTTTCGCAGGTGCAACAATCACTTCGTTTAATTAACATCTGGCGGCAAACCGATTTTCATTCGAAACAGATGATTACAATAAAAATAAGAGCGGTTGGTCGTCTCACCCGCATGGCTATCTCCCCCGGAATTACCCTACCATTTCTTAAATATACATACACTCAATCTCCTTCTCTTTTCTCTATCTGCTACGTCGTAATTTGTACATTACATCCATATCTAATATGCATATTTTTTAAATTTTGTAATAATTTACCTTTTGGGGTGCGAAGTTGGGTTTATAGGATTTTAAAACAACACGCGTTAGCCAACTGAGCTAAACAGACACGATGATTAATTAAGTTTTAATATTCCTCTTAAGTTTACAGAAGTAAAATGTGAAATTATTTTAATCACATTAGTTCTGTGAACACTTCTAAATAATCCCTGAAACGTCAAAAAGACGAAAATACACGTTTAAAGTGAAAAAAATATATATTAAAATTATATAATCAATTATAATTTGTTATTTATCCAACGCCTTAGATACCATTCTTTACTAATCATGGCCTCCTACATCATGACCTACCTAGTAACGTATTGATTCTAAAATCCATGCCATGGTATGTGATTACATGAGGACCTACCTAGTAACGTATTGATTCTAAAATCCATGCCATGGTATGTGATTACATGAGGACCTACCTAGTAACGTATTGATTCTAAAATCCATGCCATCGTATGTGATTACATGAGGACCTACCAAGCAAAGTATTGATTCTAAAATCCATGCCATGGTATGTGATTACATGAGGACTTATTTTCAACATATTTTCTTTTATAAAACATAATTTTTCGTTATGGTCATGGATAAAATTACGTATGGTACTTGTGAGCGTGATCTTTATTGCACTCGTGTAATAAAGATGCACTTACCTCACAAGTACCATAAATAACTATTATCATCATCAAACAGTCAAAGAAAACAACATAATAAAGACAGATATACAGTTCCGTCCTTATTACAACAAAATACAATTTACTCATCTTCCCCCCTATCTTCTCCCTATAGCCTAATCCATCATCTGCACTCAAAGCAGTGTAATAGTAATACACGTTACAAGAGCGGTATGTTGACGTTTTCATGGTCGAGGAAAAGATTGAAAAAGCGAAACGTAGTTGAGCTTTTTTAATTTCCGAGAACATGAAAACAAACATACCACTCGTGTATCGTACATTATTTTGTGCGAAGATCGTTTATTACATACGTGAAAGACGAATTTCTAATTAGTTGCAATGAAATCTCCATCTTGGTTTCTGTTTAATAACGGCAACTTCGGAACACCAATATATCTTTCTTCAACATTGTTGCTATAAAACATTTTCTGTGTTTACTATACTCCAGCAGGCCGTGATATACGTCTGTCTTTTTTTCCCCCCAGTCTATAAATGAGAACTTAAAACAAACGGTAAGGTTATGTAATGATTTATTTTTCATTTTAATATTTTAACAATATTATTTATATAACATATTGCAGTAATAACATCGGCATCTGGAGTCTTGTTGATTTTTTCACGGCTTCCTTAATGTTACTTGTATCAGGAATGCAATAAGTTTCGTGGAGTAGTAGACTTTACTTAATTTTTGCAAATATTTAAAAACAATAATTAACATTGCAATTTAGGTGAAATTGCAGTGGTAAGTTTCCAATTTATAATTATTACTATGTTAAACGTCTCTAAAAATAATATGTTAAAAGCCTAAATGAATGTCGCGCTTAAGCGGTAAGAAGAGGGAAATCGTTATGTGTGTTACTTTGGGAATACTGAATGTGGTATTTCACACTTACCGCGTATTGGTTTTGTGCGGAAAACAAGCAAATACGCACGATCTCGCACAAAAATACTTTGCATCACAAGTTATTAGATCCACGATTGATTGTGGATCGTGAAGTATTGCGTTGGTATTGGTATAGCATTGGACCACAAAGGAATTATCTTATTGCTGAGGCCAACTGATCGTCGACGATTTTGCTATTCTTAATATGAATTTCAGCATATTCTTGTTCAAAAGATCCACAACTGAAGCCAATAATACATTCTTATTTTCATTTGCTAAAGTACATAATTGTACAAGCCTTTGTCTTCGCACAAGCTGATCCCACAATGCTTCGTTCATTATGCTAAACTTAACCAACTCACACGATTTGTTTAGTTTCCATTCTGCTGAAACGAACCAACCCACAAGCTTCCATTCTGTAGGAGAGATTAAAAAAATTGGTACCAGTGTGCCACTTCATGGAGAGAGGAGAATCTGTCACCTCCGCTCGATACTCCGAAATCCTCCGTACTGAATTGCGTCGTGCCATCAAAAACAAGCGATCCGGATGTTTGTGTGAAGGTGTCATTTTGTTACACGACAATGCGCGACTATACGCAGCTCAGCACACCATGGACACCATTCGGGACCTGCGCTGGGAGGTGCTCGAACACCACCCTTACAGCCCGGACTTGCGACTTCCAGATTTTCGGCAAGGTCAAAAGTGACCTGAGAGGGCGCCGGTTTGCGACGGACGGTGACGTAATTGAGGCAGTGCTGCAGTGATGCCAGCAGTAGCCAAAAGTCTTTTATGAACAAGGTATCAAAAATCTAGTGAGCAGGTGGAATAAGTGCCTAAATGTTGGTGGAGATTATTTTGAGAAATAAAATTCCTCTGCGGAAAAAGAAAAAAATTTTTTCCTTTTCATTTGACTGGCCTTCGTATTTATTACATATTTATAGAGTTAGATCACGCTTTTGAGTTTGACAGTTTTCATTAGGTTTTTGTTTAATCAAAATACAGTACTGTATTAACAATAAGTGTTTTTACTCACGAACTGAGCTGTCCATGCGGACGTATTCATTATGCAGTGTATATTATACTGTCTACAGCACATTAGCGTACACTATAGAGAATGAAGTTAAATTGACTATTACACTCTTACTGGCGGCCGGGTAGCTCAGTTGGTAGAGCAGCTGGCTACGGACTGGAAGGTCCGGGGTTCGATCCCAGGTGGTGACAGGATTTTTTCTCGTTGCCAAACTTTCAGAACGGCCCCAAGGTTCACTCAGCCTTCTATAAAATTGAGTACCGGGTCTTTCCCGGGGGTAAAAGGCGGTCAGAGCGTGGTGCCGACCACACCACCTCTTTCTAGTGCCGAGGTCATGGAAAGCATGGGGCTCTACCTCCATGCCCCCCAAGTGCCTTCATGGCATGTTACGGGGATACCTTTTATTACACTCTTACTACGTCATACTACTTTTGACCAATAAAACGGTACGAAAGGACGTATTTCAACCAATCATGGCTGCTTATCGCACAATTTTATCGCGTCCCTAGCATTTGTTTCTTTGTTTGCCAACATTTGAAACTGCGTTGGTCTGGACGTCAAAAAAAATATATAGGCCTATATATATAATTACAAACCACTCCAGTCGATGCACAGCAGTTTCAAATATGATTCGCATTGGCATTCAAGAACAAGAATTAATCAAAATCACTGATCATACCTATGCATCTTCTGAAATCCGATTTACAAATAAATGAAGAGCACCATTCGGAAATCCTGAATAAGTTAAATACACCATGTAGGCCTAAATCAACGAGTTCCACTTCTATTACGCACACGTCCAATATAACATCAATTGAACCACCAACCACATTCAAATTTGAAAATTGTACATTCAATAATTATTCCTTTTAAAATTATTCATTCGGAAATCCTGAATAAGTTGAATACACCATGTAGGCCTAAATCAACGAGTTCCACTTCTATTATGCACACGTCCAATATAACATCAATTGAACCACCAACCACATTCAAATTTGAAAATTGTACATTCAATAATTATTCCTTTGAAAATTATTCATGTTTATTTTTTATGTCATCGTCGTTAAATAAAACTTTTATAACACTTGTGTATATTAGTTAGGTTATGTTATAGCTTCTGCTATATGATATTATAGATAGTCACGTATCAGATATTGTTTAATATTAAGATTTATTGAAAATCATCTATCAAGTGACGTTGATTACTGGGATTCGGATAATTGAAGTGGAATGCAACTGTCTTAATAAAAATGAAACTGAATTAACAAAGCCTTCTTGACTAGTAACAGACCACAGAGTTCAATGATGATTCCATAGTTGGCACAACTGATACCGATAACAAGAAAACATCATCATAAAACACTACTGCCATCTAGCGTAATGTTGAGATGGTACAATAATACATTTGAAGACAGTTCTATTTTCGTAAGCCAATTAATATTTTATTGTATACTTTGTTACTTCTAATCTTTATATAGCCTACTTTCTTCTAATCGTGTAATAGTCAATTAAATCCCACTCGAGTTTTGATTTTCTCTTGATAAATCTGCTCGTGTTCCACTCGCAGATTTATCGATGAAATCAAAACCTCTAGTGAGATTACTGTTGAAAAAAATCATGGATATTTAAACATATTTTTGAAAATGGTGGCCGTTCATTTCGATATAGGCTTCAGTTCTAATGTGTGTAATTCCAATTACCAGTTTCGTCCTTTGTACTAGTAACTCATGTTGAAATAATCCTGTACCTACTCTGTAAAAGAGTACCTTACGTACTGTAAATTCAACCTTCACTTCTGCCCGATCCGAAAAGATACAATTACTCAGACATGCTATCTACTGTCCGTTCAAGTGGTTATGTCGCAGGGTCGTAGAAAGGGGGGAAATCACGTGACAGTTAATTACTTAACGAGGCCCTTTTATTTAAGTTATTTTAAACAGTTGTATGGATATAATGTTACCTATACGTCCAATTCCTAACAGAAATTTATGTTCTCAGAAAGAGCTAAGACAGCTCAGCCACTAGCGTTTACAGAGAGGCGAATAGAAGCTGGTGGGGGAAACCGGGATGCGTCGTAGGCAAATGGACGACAGTACCTTTGCGAAAATAATGCAATATTGAAAGCTCTTTCGTCACGGGAAAACGCGAACATATTTTTGGAACGTACTGTTTACTATGACCGTAAGGCTACTATGACTGTGTATGCGGTCTTGGATCTGTGTGCAGGACGGTTGAACTTCATTAGTGGAAGGGGTGGGAGTGAAGTAAGCCTACATTCAAAAACTCAGGTACAATAACAATTGAAGTAAAAATAAAATGATGTCCCTGTACTAAATCGGTGGAGCAGTGTAGTAGATTTCTATAAAAGGTACTAGCGTACTAAAATGTTTATAAAGCACCAGATCTAGTACTAAAATACTAGCAGTAGTAACACTGTGTTTAGTTCAGGTAACTCTGATGCAAGCCTTGGTTGTGTTCATCAATGACAATGTAACGTTGACATCATTTCATATCTCATGATTTTCACACTTCCAAGATAACAGTCCCACCACATCCTCTTGTTTGTTCAGCTTACATAATACTTTGATAAAGCGCTTCATTTCGTAATTTCTTACTGTCATAAACACTTTTTTCATGACATTTATCTATCATTGTTGTTGTTGTTTTCTAATGCCAGGCGTTTGACAATAAAGTCATTTGACCTCTTGCACTCCAATATTTTTCAAAGATATTATCATGACCAGCCACTGAAGCACAGATTTTGAGGTGTTCCGAATCCATTTCTTGGTTTGAGTTGCACAATGGACAGTTAGGGGACTGATATATTCCAATTCTATGCAGGTGTTTGGCCAAACAATCATGGCCTGTTGCCAATCTAAATGCAGCTACAGACGATTTTCGTGGTAAATCGGGAATTAACTGTGGATTTTGATGCAGAGAGTTCCATTTTTTCCCTTGGGATTGTGTTATCAAATTTTGTTTGTTGAAGTCTAAGTATGTAGATTTAATAAATCTTTTCACAGAGTAATATGTAGACTTAGTAACAGGTCTGTAAGTAGCAGTGCTGCCCTTCTTTGCTAAAGCATCCGCATTCTCGTTTCCCAGGATTCCACAATGGGATGGTATCCATTGGAATACAATTCTTTTATTGAGTGATATTAATTGAGAGAGCATTTTAGTTATTTCTGCTGTTTGAGATGAAGGTGTGTGTTTAGAGACTATTGATAGAATAGCTGCTTTGGAGTCTGACAATATAACTGCATTTTTAAATTTACTGATGTGGCATAGAAGATTCCTGAGACTTTCACTTATTGCAATGATTTCTCCATCAAAACTTGTTGTTCCATACCCAAGAGATCTATAAAGTGAGAAGAGACAGCACGTAACACCTGCACCGGCACCTTGTTCTCTGGAGATCAAGGATCCGTCAGTGTATAAATGAAGCCAGTTTTGTGGAGGATATCTAATATTAATTGTCTCTAAATACAATTGTTTTAGTATTTCAGTGTTTACTACTGATTTCAGTATTTCTTCTGTTAAATTTAGATTATATTCTATATTTAATAGAGTTAAAGGGTTTGGTTTAATTTGTAGGTTTTCTTTTAAATTCGGGATATTGATTTTGTGTCATTTTTTGTCATTTCGTTCTTTTTACTCTTCTGCATTTTGTTATTATTAGGGAAAGGGCGGACAGGGGGATGTGGGTGGCAGGACGGCAATGAAATAGCTCCCATGCACCAACAGGAACTGCTGCCTTGTAGTTTGAGAGTGGTTGTCAAAGGTTAGAGGAAGAAAACCTTGATCAAAACGAACCTGGCCCTCCAGGTTGGAGTTTGATGCACTGGGCCAGCTCCTAGCTCAGCAAGGAAACCATGCTATAGGAACCAGAAGGAAGGAGCAGCAAAGGAAGACCTAGCGAAAAATGGATAGATGGTGTATATGGAACTGAAAGGACTGCAAGATTCAGATAGGGGAAACTCGGAAAATTTGGCAATATTCTTGTATTTCTTCTATTGCCAAATTTCCTCCAGAGTTTTAAGAAGTTCAATGACACCTTCATATAGTGCAACATCTGAGTGTACTTTTAGTTTTCGTTTCATTCGAATCCGCGCATTATAGTGGCAGATATTGTTACTAATAGAAAGAAGTGTTGAATACTTCTTGTTGACGTGGTGGTTGTGTGGACGTGTGTATACAAAGACGGCTGAAAAGTGTTGTTCATTACCTACGTTTGTTTGTGCATTACATATCAAAAGCTGATATTCCATATTATAAGGTAAGCCATTTATATAATTAATATTTTCTGTTAATAACTCATCAGGCCTTAGCTCGTTTTATGTTCTTCTTAGCAAAAAAGTCTTCTCCAGGGTAGTGTGAATTAGCCATTTTCCTTTATAGTGATATATTACTGCTCTCTTTGAACAAGAATGTGTACTCGATGGTAAAATTTAAGAATAGGGACATATGAGGGATTTTTACAGACTTCAATCAACAATGCAGAACTGTGTGTGGTGTGTTGCAGATATGCGAAGGGAATGAGGACATTATTCTGAAAAATATTGCAAAGATGATTTGTGGGCTGCGGTTGGGAGTGTTTTGAAAGATAGATGGTCGACTTATAGGGCTTCTAAGAAGTACAATGTGCCCTTTAACAACTTAAAGAGGTTTCTGTATGCATCCTCAGAACCCGATGACGTTGTCTTTCCCAAGAAAGGAAGACCCCTAGCTCTAACTGTCGAGGAAGAGCAAAAACTGGTGACATATGTAATCAAAATGCAAGAACTTGAGTTTGGGCTATCGACAACAGAAATTAGAAGACAACCCTTCAATATAATTAATAAGAGTGGTCGGAAAAATCCATTCTTTTTTTTTTTTCTTGCTTTTGTTTTGTGTTTATGGCATTTAGTGACTTCTTGCCCCAGTAAATTAAGTCTTATAAACCTTGTACCACTGTTTTATTTTGAAAAATTTATTTTTTAATCGTATTGCCAAATTACCCCTGTACTGTTGCCAAATTATCCTGATGAAGTACTAAATCTGGAAACATGTCATTTGTTATTTATTAGTGTGTTATGTGTAAAGTCATTTAGATTTGTAGAATTTTCTTCCAGAGGTTTATAGGGATTTAATGTTTAAACACATTCCATAATGGAGGAATATTTAATTTCAGAATATGTAACTACAAACTGTGTCAAAATATAAAGTATTGCCAAATTAGACGAGTCTCCCCTACATTGGATAGCAAACAATGGAGGAAAAAATTTAATGAATAGCCTGACAATTTTGATGTATTATACTTTGTTTGGTTGAGGAAAACTACAGGGTGGGGCATGGGAACCAAGTGTTTTTGGAATGGCTTATACTCGGTCGTTATGAAAGGGAGAGACGTGCGGCATGTGACATTCCATTCCGTGGCTCATAGCATTTCACCTGCAGTCGGCATCAGGGAGCAGTGGACGCATGTTTGCGTATGATTGTTTTGTTAGGAATGGCGAGTCGGTGACCGCGATACCGCGTGAATTTTGCTACAGATTCACTATTAATCGCAATGATTCTGTTCCATTGCGTGACACAATCTTATGTTGGGTTAAAAAATCTTTGAACAAAAGGCGCAATACTGAAGAATAAACCGGCCGGCCCCCAACGCAGAGTGCGTACTCCAGAAAATTTTGAGTCAGACAAGCGATAATGCGCAGCCCAGGTGCTTCTGCTCATTGACATTCAGCTGCACTTGGAATCAGCAATCGTACGGTAGGACGGATTTTGCATGACGATTTACATTTACACCCATACAGATGGGTGGTTGTGCAGAAATTCAATGTAAGGGATTACCCCCAACAATGAATTTCGCACAGGAAATGCTTGCACTCCACGAGCAGTATGAAAACATGATGGTTGCAATGAGTGATGAAGCCCATTTTACGTCTTAATGGAGCCGTTAACAGATAAAATTTTCGGTACTGGGATGCTGAAAATCCGCGTCATTTACACGAAAAACCTATGCATAGTCCTAAAGTAACAGTTTGGTGCGTGGTGGGACAGTTTGGCGTCATCGGTCCTTACTTTTTTTTTCAAGAAAATGGGATTACAATTACTGTAAACTCTGTGCGTTACATTGAGACAATTCATACCTGTTTCATCCCTGAGTTACAAAGAAGAAACGACTAACATTCAGCCTACATCATAATTGAAGAATATGTTAGAATTTTTCGGATCGAAATTTCATAGAAATCGATTAATTTATTAAAAGTATTGCAACAGAGATCTCCTAGAAAGAACAGAGGTCAATTTTCGTCAGCGCTTCAACAGTGCGTCAACACAGACGGACATCACATGCCAGATGTAATTTTTCGCTCATAATTCAAATGGTATGTTCTCACAAACGTTGTTCTACCAATAAAGTGTGTTGAAAACAAAAACTATTTTATAGTTATTTTAAAAACCCTTGGTTTCTATGCCTCACCCTGTACAAAACTGTAGAAAGTATTACAATAAAATATTATCATTATTTGTAATAATAATAATAATAATAATAATAATAATAATAATTATAATAATAATAATGACTGAAGTGAAGAGAAGCAATAGAAGCATTTGAAATGTGGATATATAGAACAATGGAATATGTAAAGTGAACAGTTAGAATAAGAAATGAAGCTTTGTTGGAAAGAGTGGATGAAGAAAGAATGATGCTGAAACTGAAGAGGAAAAGGAATTGGTTGGGTCACTGGCTGAGAAGAAACTGCCTACTGAAGAATGCACTGGAAGGAATGGTGAACGGGAGAAGAGTTCGGGGCAGAAGAAATCAGATGATAGACAACATTAAGATACATCGATCATATGAGGAAACAAAGAGGAAGGCAGAAAATAGGAAAGATTGGAGAAAGCTGGGTTTGCAGTGAAAGACCTGCACTAAGAAAAGGAATATTCTTCTCGTAAAAGAGTTCCTAGACTCTTGTTCCTAAAAAGTGTTGGGCCACCAGTGTCTAATTTCTTGCCTTATATGCAAATATGGCTGCGATCTGAAAGATCTGCAGAGGAGATTGCAAGGCGAAGAAGTGACCTTGAAAATAAATGCAGTGCGAGCACAGTCTAGTATATACAGTCGCGAAGCTCAATACGTAGTAAATATGCAAACATTAGGTAGTTGCTCACCACTAGGATCGCTAATTTCGCCTCATTACAGGCAATGCAAAATAGTACCGTCACAGTCCATTGTTTCTAGCACCCTCAAAACTAAAGCTTCGTGAATGTATATAGTAGACTGTGGTACGAGTCCATACAGAGTCTAGTCCGACCACGGAGATTTCAACAGTACCCCCTAAAATTTATTTCCAACTACAGCACTGTATAATACTACAAGGACATCATTTTATTTTTACTATCATTTTTAATGTTAACCTGGCTATACCTTTGGATCAACACTGTTGCTACCCCTTCCACGACTGGAGTTCGATGATACTGGCGTAATATACAAACAAATCACTTTGCTAGGTATAGGAGGGAAGAAAAGTAGTTCATCCATTTACGTAAACTAGGAGATATCGCGCTTTTGAGTTTGATAATTTTCATTAGGTTTTTGTTTAATCAAAATACAGTACAGTATTAACAATGAGTGTTTTTACTCACGAACTGAGCTGTCCATGTGGACGTATTCATTATGCAGTGTGTATTATACTGTCTACAGCACATTAGCGTACACTATAGAGAATTAAGTTAAATTGAAAAATAATCATGATATGGATATTTAAACACATTTTTAAAATGGTGGCCGTTCATTTCGATACAGGCTTCAGTTATAATGTGCATATTATCGCTATAGACTATTGTGCCTAATCCCAATTACCAGTTTCGTTCTTCGTACTAGTAACTCATGTTGAAATAATTCTGTACCGTCCACACCTGTGGAGTAACGGTTAGCAAGTCTGGCCGTGAAACCAGATGGCCCGGGTTCGATTCTCGGTCGGAGCAAGTTACCTGATTGAGGTTTTCCCTCAACCCAATATGAGCAAATGCTGGGTAACTTTCGGTGTTGGACCCCGGACTCATTTCACCGGCACTATCACCTTCATCTCATTCAGACGCTAAATAACCTAAGCTGTTGATAAAGCGTCGTAAAATAACCTACTAAAAGAAAGAAAAAAAATTCTGTACCTACTCTATAAAAAAGTACCTTACGTACTGTAAATTCAATCTTCACTTCTGCTCGATCCGAAAAGATAAAATTACTCAGACATACTATCTACTGTCCAAGTGGTTATATCGTAGGGTCGTAGAAAGGGAAGAAATCACGTGACAGTTAATTACTTAAGGAGGCCCTTTTATTTATATAATATTACGTAGACGTCCAATTGCTAACAGAAATTAATGTTTTCAGAAAAGAGCTAAGATAGCCCAGCTACTAGACTTAACAGAGGGGCGAACAGAAGCAGGTGGGGGAAAACGGGATGCGACATAGGGAAACGGACGACAGTACCCGTACGAAAATATGATTCAATATTGAAAGCTCTTTCGTCACTGGAAAACGTGAACATATTTCTGAAACGTACTATACTCACTAACTCAGTACTGCTTACGCGCCCTCGGCCTTGTGTCGTGAACGGTTGGAAGTTTACTAGTAGAAGGGGTGGGAGTGAAGTACATTCCAAAACTCAGGTACAATAAAAATTGAAGTAAAAATAAAATGATGTCCCTGTAGATGTAATTACGTGCTACTTGAGTCAGATTCAATAATCAAAGTGTTGATTAAATTCAATGTCTCTAATGTTATTTAATACATTATCCCACAAAGCTCATACTGCTCATTTATCTAGGTTAAAAAATATATTACGAAAATGGCTTGCCGAGAATCCTTTTTATAGTGGGGATGAATATTTTCCACAAGCAGGAACCCTTCAATCCATGTATTGTGGGTCCCTATCACCACGGCATGGCGCGTCCTCAGGTTGCGGATAGAGGAGCCTTCAGATATGGAGGGTAGCTCGTGGACAATAGATAAGGCGGTGGTCCTCCACGTTGGGGGTTGGACGAAGGGCTAACAACTCATCACCGTAAAAAAATGCTTGTTACGAAACCATACCAATGAGCCTCGGAATGGGGCGACAAATGACATAATTAGGAACATTAAATCCAGACGTTTGAGATGGACAGGGCACGTATGAGCGAATCCAGAAATGCATATAGAGTGTTAGTTGAGAGGCCGGAGGGAAAAAGATCTTTGGGAATGCCGAGACGTAGATGGGAGGATAATAGGAAAATGGATTTGAGGGAAGTGGGATATGATTGTAGAGACTGGATTAATCTTGCTCAGGATAGGGACAGATGGCGGGTTTGTGTGAGGGCGGCAATGAACCTGCGGATTCCTTAAAAGTCATTTGTAGGCCTAAGTAAGTGAGGAACACTTTAATTTAGTTTTAATTTTAAGCTTAATGTTGTATTATTGATCTGACTACGCCCAAAACATATAAATTATGGTCCACACCTGTGGAGTAACGGTCAGCGCGTCTGGCCGCGAAACCAGGTGGCCCGGGTTCGAATCCCGGTTGGGGCAAGTTACCTGGTTGAGGTTTTTTCCGGGGTTTTCCCTCAACCCAATACGAGCAAATGCTGGGTAACTTTCGGTGCTGGACCCCGGACTCATTTCACCGGCATTATCACCTTCATATCATTCAGACGCAAAATAACCTATATGTTGATACAGCGTCGTAAAATAACCCAATAAAATAAAAAAATATAAATTATGTAATTGAATGAAATTAAAAAGTTAATTAAATTGAATTAAATTAAAGTCTTGCCTTTGGGCAGAAAATTATGAATGAATAAATGAATGAAGATAAACATCTTGTTTGCAGTGTATTTGGAAAAATATAACAATGTGGAGTACATTCAGTAACATTTATAACAAAGCTCTTTTACTTCATATTTTTCATTGCATACTTATTGTTATACATTATATGACATTCCTCAGCCTTTTTCATTTGTGGTCAGGTGCGTGGGAAGGTATCATTTTCAGGAGTTCAGCATTGCCCTCCTCTTGTAACTCACTGAAGCCTTCTATTGTTTTCTGCACCCTCTCAAACCATTTGGTGATGTTGGTGTATTTGCTGATATCGATGTTCACGACCTGCAAATTGGATTTAAAGAATAAGAGTCATTGTAAACACAATTCCTTCACTGATGTTTTAGCCAGTGCGAAGGTGTAGTTTTTATCACTCCAGCCTGGAATCAGTGAAGCGTATCGGCACACAATAGTTACAGAACAGGTTTCATGAACTCTGTCCCAATAACATTTTCGCACATGAAGTCTGTCCCAACAAAGACATGAACTCTGTCATCAGTAACCAACATTTTCCCTCCCATTTTAAACAGACTTAAGACTGTCTGTCAGCAGTTACTGCTAGTATGGTTAAAAATGTTTGATACATAAATTATAGGTTAGAATTGCTTGGCAGAATGAGTTAATGTATATTATTTAATGCACCGAAGTACATATGATGTTTTCATGCAGATATTCTGCGTCATCATACGATGAAAGAGTCACTCATAACGAGTGCACCTCCGCACATATGTAGACATTGTCCCACATTCATAGATGTCTATGACGTAGTGCAGAGGGCAGGCCACTAGAGGGAACCCAAGAGGTGGAACTTAAACTAAGACGATTCGATCCGACACCGGGATAGTTATCCGGTGTGGCTTAGTGGATAAAGCATCAGCACGTAGAACTGAAAACCCGGGTTCAAATCCCGGTGCCGGAGAGAATTTTTCTCCGTTCCACTACTCTTTCATCGTAGAATGAGTTAATGCCATGTCTTAAAAACTTAAAATGTCACAATCATTGTGGGAGAAATTTAAAAACAACGCGTCGTGAGAAGCAGTAGCCTGTCTCGTTATATACTCGTACTTCGATTCTTAGGCGATAATTTGCTGCATCAAGAATGTTCCTTTTTGTTGTCCGGAGTCCAGCACCGAAAGTTAATCGGCAATTGCTCATATTGGGTTGAGGGGAAACCCAGGAAAAAACCTCAACTAGGTAATTTGCCCCGACCGGAAATCTAACCCGGGTCATCTGGTTCCGCGGCCAGAAGCACTAACCGTTAATCCACAGGTGTGGACACAACAGTCCTTCTGGGACTATAACCTGTATGGCTGATGATGATGATAATGATGAAAATTAAAAAATACATATATTATATGCTCGATGCATGAGAAAATGCGGCAACATCGGAAATAGAAAAACAGAAGGTAATACCATATCACAAGTAAAAACAAGCTTAATATGCATCTATTTGAACTGGTAATGGAAATTACGGAAAAACGGCTGGACGGATTTTAATAAATGACCCCTCATTTTGAAGCTTGCAACTAGAAGGTTTTCGGAAAAATAGTAGTTTTCAGTGAAATGTCAATTTTTAAACATAATTTTCCTATTTTTCAAAATCCATCTGTCGTCAGTTTTGAGAACTAGCTAATAGCATTCACGGCCGACTTGATATACCCTTCGCGAGAAGCGAAGCGAGCATCAAGTCGGCCGTGTTGCATTTCAGAATAAAACAAAACACATACTACAGTAAACCATATTACACGAAGGCCATTATTAAAAACTTAACTTACTAAAAATAATTTACAGGTTCGATTCTGTGGTGTGTAATTTTCTGGGTACAGCTGTGTATTGGATATTAAAAACTACAAAACTTGAGATGGTTTGATGACATTATTACCATTAGAATTGAAATATTATTGTACTTAATGCCATTATGTCACTATTTTTCATTAATTATACATATTAATACTATATTGATGATATGAAAGTGAAACGTTTTGGGGTTATTTAAGTAGATGTAGAGAATAACTTAAATTAGATTTTGATTTCTATATTTTACTGAATGGCGGCTATATAGTAGCCTATATATAGTATATGTTACTGAAAGCTATAAAACTTATGTAAGATAATAATATTATTAAAAATCAAATATTTTTATAGTTATTAATCAAGTGGGGTTGGGTCTTTTTCATATATTTAATGGCGGTGTGGTGTAGATATTTATATGCGTGGTTCTCTTCAGTATTGGCTCGAGAGAGAGTATCTTCCATTGTTGTGGAAGCAAATAACTTTCCGAATGTCTGGTATTCTTCATTGAAAATAAATCTGAAAAATGTTTATTTGAACGTCTAATGAACTTAGTTGGCAGCATTTGCTGCACAAGCCACTAGTTTGCATATAAATCAGATGTCTAGTCATAAGAAACAGTGGGTTACACTAGCCTTCATAGGAAAATGGAAAGAAAAGATTTCTCAGGGATTAATAGTTGTACACTTGTACTTACGGGACCAAACAACAGTGAATAGAAAATATGGATGATGTACTTTGGAAGGGCGAGTGTCGTAAGAGACCACTGTGCAGCGGCGGTTCCTCTATATGAGCACAGGAGCACGTGAACACCTTAAAAACCAACAATAATCGTACGTATTACTGTATTAATATTATTACCGGTACATCTATACTTTCCAATGCGCAATTACGTTCCTACATATTTCGTCTCGAGAGAATGTCCCGTTCGTGTGTCGTGTGTCTTTAAATCTCCATTGGAGTGGTTGACAGCAGCTCGCACAATTTTTCTCTAGCAGGGTGAAATAGCCTGAGGCGAGAATATTTTCTGGTTTGTTACAATGGTTACAATAGTTCTGGCTCGCACAGGTCTGAACGTGCTAATGAGAGAGAAAGAATGATGCTCCATCTCTCTATGGTCTGGCATCCTGTTCCTTTCTCCCTCTTTCCTAGTTTTCTCTCTTTACGCATTCTTTTCAAAATACCGTTACGCGCGGGGGTTGATTCTGTTGTCTTTTATTCAGCAAAGTAAGGAAAATACAAGCTGCATTGGTGCGAATTGAAAGTTGAAACAGTAACACTTGAGCGGACGTGTGTTAAATTAAAAGAGGATTAAAACATTCCTCCGTAACATCATGACAGGAGACCGATTAAGTAGGGCCTACATTGGCTATGTTGGCAGTGGGGGGGGGAACTTGCTAACAACATTAGAGACTTATTAATAAAGTTATTGATAAGTTTGCATCTCTCAAAACTAGGCGAATGGAATTTCTGTACAAATAAATCTAGATCTTCAACACTATCTACAACAGCAGTCAAGGCGAGTCCTCTGAAATAATTTTACTCTACTCTTCTTTAATGGTTTTTAATTTTGGTTTATATGCGTAGATTTGGCACATGCATATTAGAACTAATCTATCTCTGACGTGTGACTCAGCTGTACGAGAATATATCAGTGTGTTCATTATTTTTTTTTTTTTTTTTTGAACACCCATCCAAGAAAGGCACGAGCCGCCACTGCCACTGTATCTTGCTGTGTATTAGGAACAAGTGTGAAATAAAACGTATTGAACCCAGTACTTACTGATGTGACGGACAGAGTAACAGCAATCGCATAGTCGGCGATAGTGATATCACTACCTGCTACCCACTGCTGGCCGTCCAGGAACTTGTCCAGCAATTCCAACGCCTCGTTTATCTTGGCGATATTGTCAGCGTCAGGCTTGCCTCCACTGCGAAGTGCCAACTGCAAGAGAAAGCTCTCTTAATTTGTCCATTAAATTTAGTGTTCTTGAGCAAAGTAGAGCCTGAGAAATGGTTGTCATTAATTGGTTTGTGAGTTTGTTTATTAATGAGAGATGTGATATGTTTTACACCAGGAGTTCTCAACCTTTTCAAGATAGTGGGCACCGCCTACACGTAATACTAAGCTTAGCTTCCCCATTTAATAATAATTTCATAATAAACCTACAGTTTATGGACAAAATTATTTATTAATTTCAATAGAATTTATATTTACGCGTTAAATATTGTGATGCGGCAGCTCAGGATGATTTGTGATGCAGCAGTAAACAAGAAGCCTGCACACACCAGCTTCCAAGCAGACTGGTTTCTTCTGTGTAATCCACCCCGCAGATTTTCCATCCCTTTTTAACTAAACTATCCTAGTCGCAAGGCTCGCAAGAAGCTAGCTTTAACATTTAAAATAAGTAGTTTCCGAGTTATCCCTTTTCGTCAGTTGTGTTCAGTTGAAGTGTTAGTGTGCATTGTGGCTGATATAATAAATAATGAGCGAAATAACAGTTCCTGACACTAATTTACTAGAATTTTTTTTGGGACAATTGTATTATCAAGACTGACTTACGAACAAAATGTCATTAAAAAAAGAAATGACCAACTCCCTTGCTGTCAATGAAGGGCACAACCAAAAGACAGACGCATACTTAAGTAATGATACTAATATTGTGATTTCTCTAAGTATGACAGGGAGTGAGCTAATGTTATACTTATACGTGTCTATTTGTTAAGAGATATTATGTGTAAACCGTGAAATCATATTTTACTACTATCATTTGAGGCCATGCCTTATTGGTGTTACTTACGATGTTCCAACCAATCTTCGACTGCTGACTTGAAATTGACTACTATTTATTTTAAGACTGTATTTTTGTAATATGTTTTCTCATATTGCATGAAAGACAACTTGAGTTAGCTTCCCCTGCTCAAAATTTCATGCTACGCCACTGATACTAAGTGAGCGCGAATAATGTTGATTTTTCTGATTAAGTTCACACTGAATCGAAATAAAATACGACAAGGCTCATTATGTCGCTGAAACAGTGTAACAGATGGATAGGAACATTGTTGCAGCTCGTACAACAAAGCTAGCATTTAAAAATGACCTCGGGAGCATTCGTGCTTGCGAGCACATTTTTACTCGCGTGACGAGAGCACCAAATATCATTAGAAGAACACTATGGTACTCGCGAGCACCAGATTGAGAACGCCTGACTTACATCATCTCGTCATTCATTAGATATCTACTACAGAGTAATTATAGATAAATTATCACCATTTTATTGTTATTATCATCACCATCATCGTTATTAAACTTTCAAGTTTATACACCCCTGTTTATACAGAGCTTATCCGTCAGTTTCGATTCTTCCATTTTGTTCCATTTCTTTTATATGTTGCTATTTTTCCAAAATGGGAATTACTTTCAGTTGATGAAAAATTTCGTTATTTTGTTTAAAATGTGAGCAAATATGTCCGTTGTTTTTGCCACAGATTTCATCTCTGTGAATTTCAGTCTGGATTTGTCTTTGAATATAAAAGTCAAACCAGCGAATAGGGATTATATGTTTTATATATAATAAATTATATTATACAATAATATAATACATTATAAAATTATGTATCAAATTCGTTTAATGTCTGTATGCAATATATAGACAATATGGTTTTACTTCTCATAGGAGTTTCGTTTTTCCATTTTCAGCGCTATCAAAACATTACATATTTTAATTTTTGTTGGGGCCAACGTCTCTACTCTCATTATAAAGGAACTCTATAGAGTCTAGACATTACAGTTAATGACGGATTTATTATTTCATCGGTCCAATTTATTTTGAGTACATAAGGCCTAGATGTATTAATTGCATGTCTTTTATATTCCGCTGTGTCGACTGCTAACTGGTGTGACGTCAGCGACAACTCTAGGGAAAAAGCAGAATCTCCGCTCAAGCTGGTTTGAAATCAGTCATGCTACATCAAAGGTACCGACGCGAAGTGTCCATACTTGCAATTCCCTATGCGCTGGTCCAATTGTCATAACAGTAGGGCCTACAGAATTTGCTAAAGTATTGTACAATTTTATTTTTGTAGCCTTTTGTACTTGGTTGGATTTGAAAAATATATTAGGGTTATTAATTTCTTGGTATTAAAAAATTAAATTTTACTGTAATTTTTTTAATTGTAGGCCTATATGAAAGTAGTCTTCCTACATACTCAAATGTAATGCAGTATTTACTTTCTCGATAATTCTGTTGTTAATATTTTGCTCCTGATTGGGATTTTACTTTGAAGCGACATTGTGTTAGGTTTTGATGTTCCATTTTTAAACGATACTCTTTCAGAATTTTAATTTGTGACCTGCAATTTATAAATAATTTATCTGAATCTGATATTATGAGCTGATCGTTTTGGAATTGTATAGCTGATTTTCTTTGTTTTGTTTTTTGTCGAGAATTTGAGTTGCTCCATTCTTTACTACTTTCCACTTATTTAGCATATCATACCATCCATGCAATTGCAACCACATATCTTCAGCTTCATACGTGATCTCAAATCCATGACGGACATTTACCTGTAGTCTACTATTTGGTTTTGGGTGAATTAATAGAATTATTAAGATATGTTGTGAAATCTGATCAAATTATTACTTACAAAACACTGCCTTATCCTTGGAAACAGAGTTCCGATGTCGAAGTACAGCCTCTGGTCGACAATGGCGCGCTTCTTCGCATCTTTCGGATACAACTTGTCGTCTTTTCCATACGTAGTTACAAGGTAGCTGAGGATTGCGCGACTGAAATAAAGAATCGTTTCGATCTAGGAAACAATAACCTTATATCCTATGAAATAATGTTTGATCCTTAATTTATAATTATAATATTACGATAATGCATTTTTGTTCGCAATCACAACACTGACGTTGTTAGAAGATTGTTTATCGTTTATTTGTCTGTAACATTATTTTGTTATTTGGAGAGTTGTGATTGTAACTACGCATGAATTTTGTGGATTTGAGGAAAATTTGTGCTGTTTGAGGCTAAAGAAAGATAGAGTGTCAAGTAGAAAAAAAACGAACGCTTCGACATATTCTTCTGTTAGAGTTTAATAGGCAGAGAAGGGGGCTCAAAACATTTGTGTTGTATACGGCGAGAATGCCATCGGAGAAAGCACTGCAAAAAATGGTTTTGTCGTTTCAACATACAACACCCCGTACAAAAGTTAGTGTCCATCCACAGAAGATGATGTTATGAGTCTGGTGCAGGGATGCAAAACTGTGCTACAATTGAAGCACACGCCATAAGCCGGAACACGTAACTCATCCCTTCCCTTCAACCCTCGCGCCATTGTACGGTAGGGGGAGGGGAGAAGAGAAAACAGTGTGTTTGCCAAACGGCATTGAAGACTCCGGTCTTGTGGATGGGGGAACGAACTCTTTCCCCAGGCTTCCACCCCTCTCTTCCCCAGTTCTGCAACTCTGATCTGGGGGATAAAGAAGGTGTTGTGTACTACAATTTTCTTCTCAGGAATGTAACCATAACTGCTGACAATTCAGACGCCTTGCGGCCCCAATTGAAAAATGATCAGCAGGGAACGGATTTATATGGACTAAAAATATATGAAATATGTAAATATATATGTAGTTATTTTTACCAAAATATGGAATTAAATATGGATTTTTACCAAAATATGGAATTAAATATGGACTTAAAATTATAAAAAAAATGACTATGTACGTTAAATATTGGTACATTTTAATCAAACTAAACAAAAAATATAATGGACGTACCTTATCTTCCAATGTAGTTTCAACAAAACACAATTTTTATTGTCTGTTACCATAACAATAGGTTACAAACATTTCTTTCAAGTGCTGAAAAGTGAATCTTCTTCTATTGTCTCTGAGGATAGATTTATACTGACTAAAAGAGCGTTCGACGTCACAAGAAGTAACTGGTACATAATTCAATTTCACAATGTCTGCTGGGAATAAGTCCAAGTTAATCTTCACTGTTGATTCACCACTCATCACAGCAACAACCTTTTGTAGTTCTTCATATCCAGGGTTTTTTGAAAGTACAGTGTCCACCTTAGCTCTTACTGCATCTGCAACTTTACCTCTACCACGATTCAGTTGTTCCACAGTACTATTTATAATTTCAAAACTTTCAGATAGTGAAAGGTGCCTATTTTGGAGACTTTTGAGCGTTTTTATGATGCATGAAAATGTATGCTGAATGTGAGCTAAGTCATTCTTCACACTTATGTCACAGGTAACTGTTTTCGCAGTATCAATTGAGACTGCATCTTCAGAGTCCAATGCAAGGAGAACATTGTTAATAGAGTCTATATGTTCGGCATAATATTCAACTGCTTCTAGCCATGTACCCCATCTAGTTAAAATTGGCTTTGGTGGCAATGGAATTTCAGGGTACATTTCTTTCAACACGTTAACTCTACTGGGAGCTTTGAGAAATACTTTTTTCACTGATGAAATCAACAAATCTACTTTAGGGAAATTGTCTCTGACCACTTCTGCCACACGATGAAATGCATGCGCCACACAAGTAAAATGAGTCAATTTAGGATATACAACAGATAATGCTTGTCCAGCTTTGACCATATAAGGGGCAGCATCGCTAATAAAGAATAACACATTATCGTACATAATACCCTTTGGCCACAGGATACCCATAGCTTCGTTGAACAGTTTAACTATAGTTTTGTTATTGCACTTTTCTAGAACATCACAATGTAAAAGAATTCGTTCAGAATATTGTTCACTTAACAAACCGATAACTACATTACCAACAAGTCTACCTTCTTTGTCGGGAGTCTCATCAATGGAAACCCAAATTGAACTATCTTTAATTTCATCTCTTATCTTCTGTATTGTCTCATCGTAGATGGATGGAGCATACGTCTTCCTAAGTGTTGACTCATCCGGGATTGTATGTTGAGTATATTTTTCAAGGAATTCCCTGAAGACCTTATTCTTTAGTTTGTAGAGAGGAATATCAGCAGAGATGAGAGAACGGCACAGGTCGATGTTAAACTCAGATCTTACATTCGATGTTGTTGGTTGTGTTAAAAACAATTGTCTCTGCTTGGAATTTAGTTGTTTGTTGGCCTGATGTTTACTAGTTGTAATGTGTTGTTGCACCAGGAACTTTTGTGTAGATGATACTGCACACTGACACAAATTACAAAATAATATTTTATTGTCAGTTGATAAACCATCTTCTTTAAATTCTGAAATGTAACTTGTTAGTTTTGATTTTAAATTGACTGAATGACGTACTTTTGGCATATTTACCGTCTTTATAGTATGATTTACAAAACTGAACCTATGTGTACTCTGACTGGCATTTAACTGTTGAGCTGCACAACTGAAGTCTGTTAAAAATTTTAAATTAAATTAATACAGTTTTGTAACTTACTTTCCCATTGTTGATAGGACTGCTAATTTTCAAATAACTCTGATGTTAAAGGGATTACTGAACATGTGTTTAAATCTCTATTGTTGAAATGTATTTTTAAAAGTTAATGGAATTTTGTTTTGTTTTATTGTTAAACCTAATATAATATGGACTGTTTTATATGAAATATGGAAAATATATGGAAATTAACGAAAATATGTACTAAACTCTAAAATATGGAAAAATATGGAAAATAAAAGTAGGATTTTTCAACCCTACACATTGTGAAACATAAAGATAATGCAAAATATAAATTATATTAGCTTTATAAGTAAATATGTATTTACATATAAATCCTTTCCCTGATGATCAGGTAGACTGATGTTGTTGCAACACAATAATGCAAGCCCTCTCTCCGCTAACATGACGAAAGCAGCTATCCAGGAGCTTGGTTGGGAGGTGATTCCACATCCCTCATATCCTCCCGATTTTGAGCCCTCAGATTTCAACCTTCTCCGTTCTCTATCCAACAATCTTCAAGGGAATTCCTTCGTTAACGAAAATGCTTTACAAACTTGGCTTCACGACTTCTTTAACTAGAAACCAGCATATATTTCTTCAGACGCGGAATTGAAAAATTACCGCAGCAGGGTTGACAGAGGATCATAGATAATGTAGGAGAATATATTATTGATTAATTTCATGTTGTAATTTATATTTCCTTTTCAAGAAGTTCCAGTAATTGATAGTGTATCACATACCTTTCCCACAAGGCGAATCCGTTGTCAACTATTGTTGGAATGCAGTGTTGAGGGTTAATCTGAAAAGAAAAATATTAATATTTTCAAATCTCAAAACGTGCTTCTCCCTTCTATGTTGCATATTATGAAATGCTCCCTACAAATCGCCCCACACTAAAATAAGTGTTGCTCCGCTGTAGTAATAATAATAATAATAATAATAATATCACAGTACGAGGATTAGGTCAATAGGCCTACTCTATTCCGGTTTTACTCAGTGTATCGTTTTCCAGAACAACCCATGTCTCTCTTACCATAAGACTATACTCAGTTTTTGGAATCTGTAGAGTATAGGAGACGAAACAAGTCTTTTGCGCAAATTGTGAATGGAGGGGGTCAAACCAATGACCGCTCGGCATTGCTTGAAGACGAGCGTCCAAAATACCACCCCTTTTGCCACGCGCATCTTACCCCTTAGCGGCCTTGAGCCGATGCAACCTGCAATACACTCCCCCACTGAAAGGCTTCACCACGGTCGACTCTAGTAGAAGGTCGGAAGGAATAATAATAATAATAAAAAGATCTCGTAGCATAATATATATAAACAAAATTGCCATTTTATATCTAAAAAAGCTATTGAATAATTTATTTCACTCTCTACTGTAAACTTCAGGCTTTCGTGTAATTTATTCAACAAGTGTACAATTGTATTATCTATTGACTTATTTTCATAAATTATAAGTGTCATCTACAAATCTATGAAAGTCTTTTATGTTATGGTTATTTAGGATGTCACTGATAGTATCATCTTCTATGTTTTGTAGGAAGATATCGGTTTGAATTCCAGATAATGGATTACCCAGTGCTAGGCCAACATTCTGTTTATATAATTTTTTATCGAAGTGAAGCAAAATTGTGAAGTAACATTATTTATTAGATTTAATTTTTGTTGGATTTTATTCAATGGTATTTGAAGGTTAATTAATTTTGCTTCGATAATATTTATAGTTTCTTGAAGTGTGATATTTGTATATAAGTTTTCTATGTCAAGGGACATCAGTTTTGAATCTAGGTTAATGTTCAGTTTGACTAGATTAACTATTATAAGTTTCGTGTTGTTTATTGTATATTGATTTTGTAATTGTAAGGTTGGTTTTAACCATTTGTTAAGAGAAAATAAATTAAAAAAGGCAGAAACTTGGCAACATGTGCATCAGGCATCAGTCTTCCTACAAGCTCGTGATGTACTATGCGATTAACCCTTGCTTTCGCGTATTGAAGAGAATTTACAATTTATGCTGAGTTTTCCTTTTTACGTTTTGGCATGAAATTAGCCAAGTATAGATTTCTAAAATGATCCTCGGAAATATTTGAAACACCAGACGACATAGAACCAGAAAGAAACGAAATGGTAGCTGTACCGGTAGCTCCATTTTTTAGAGTTATCCAAGACCCTGATACTTTTAGCTTTGAGTCTGATACATCCAGCCTTCTGAATATATCAGCTTACGTCTCTTTCAAGGTATCCTCAAAGTTACATTGCTCACTTTGTATTGATTATTTTGCAGGGATAGAAACCAACAATCAAGATAGGTATTTATGTTTACGCTTTGAATCGAGGAGGATTTTACTCTTCCTTCAGATTTTGTACTTTACATTGCAACAATTGCCTACTGCACTGCAAATACATTGATTTCAAACAGCATTAATGAAGAAAACTATGTAGAATATGGAAATCAAAAGAAGTTGTTGAAGTTGCTCTCAAAAACAGTCTTGTGTAGTGATGGCTTTGTAAACGATGTATGCTCACGTGCGACAGAATAAGTTAAACTTGCTAATTATGAACGCGGTTAATAATATTCAAAGGCAAGCAATGATGTCATAGCTGCCAATAAACTAGTGTACGATAAGAGAACATTGCAGACATTTTAGAAAAAGATGTGAAAAATGAAGGCATAAATAAGATAAAACATATTTAATATAGTGTACAGCCCTGGCATAGACATTTAGGCCTAGGAATTGTAAAGTATCTGTTGAGTATTGCATGTAATGTAATGGAAGAATGTTTTGATAAACAATATAAAACTGCCGTATAGATGTTCGAAATAAGATAAAAATATCTAATCATAAAGACACGACTCCTTTAAGATATATTACAGTGTCTTTTTATAAATTAATATTACTGAAGTTTGAAAAAAAGTGGCCTAGCCCAGGTCCATTAATTCTGACTGAAAACCAACGTAGACCTATGACTTAAATAAAGTACAATGTAACAAAAATGTTTCAATATTCACGCCTATGAATTGTACTTGTTTGAGTTTTGTACTTAATGGAATGGAATATTTTTATAAATAATATAAAACTGTAGTATGAGGGGAAACAGTGACAAAAATAATGAAGACACGATATACTCCTTACGAATTCTTGTATTAGATTATAGCAATTTTTTAAGAGATGACATTATTCAAGATTTTAAAAATATATAAGAGGATTACTTTACTTTGTTGCAAATGTATATTTATATCTATACTAATAATAAATCTGTACCCGAAATTTTTCCGGTAATTTTCGATTTTCCAAAAATAATTGGTCCTAACATAAATAATTATCCACCCTGAAACCGAAAATCGCTTTTTTGAAAATTTTGTTTGTATGTCTGTCTGTATGTTTGTTACCTTTTCACGCGATAATGGCTGAACGGATTTCGATGAAAATTGGAATATAAATTAAGTTCGTTGTAACTTAGATTTTAGGCTATATGGCATTCAAAATACATTATTTAAAAGGGGGGTTATAGGGGGGCCTGAATGAAATAAATCGAAATATCTCGCTTATTATTGATTTTTGTGAAAAATGTTACATAACAAAAGTTTCTTTAAAAACAATTTCCGATAAGTTTTATTCCTTGAAAAATTTTGATCGGACTGATATTTAATGAGATAAATGAGTTTTTAAATTAAAATAACTGCCATCTAAGGCCGTGTAATGAATTAAAAAACAAATGACTTCGTCTATGAGGGGCCTTGGACAGCAACAATCGAAAGCTATGAAAGATAGCCTACAGAGAATGTTTCTGTGTTTGTATGAAGTAATATCGGAAGCTAAATTAACCGATTTGTATAATTAATTATTATTTCACCATTGGAAAGTGTAGTTTCTCTAGATGGACATAATGCTATAATGTTATTACAGTAACTTCTGATATAATATAATATAATTTATTTGAAGGGTTCAGAACCATAGTGGGCCAAGCGCCATTTACTGAATACGTAGAAAACAAGGGTTAAAATTAAGTTATTACCATACTTCAATGGAAACCTATAACAAGTAAAATAAAATTTACACATTAAATCTAAATGAAGTCAATCTTCATTAAACTATGGTTGCATGTAATAAAAATTAAGAAACATGTTAAAGTAACTGTCATTGCACCAAATGAGTGTCTCTGGACCAAAATGATCGCATTTTAATTATTTGGATGCAATTTAAATTAAGTAATATATTAAACGATTTATCCTTCTATCAAACACGAATGTTCCCTGTATCAAACGTCCTATTTTAATTGTGTAATTACTTTATATTTATTTCTAACGGGTGCAGCGGAGCGCACGGGTACGGCTAGTCTTTCTATAATCCGTAATGTGTTATACTGGCTCGTTGTACGACGTATGATTAAGTTTTTAACGGTTTTCTTCTGATATTAACATAAAACTCTTTGGTTCTGTTAGCGAAGTATGACAGCAGTGTGATTGACAACAGCAGACGACACAGAGTCGCCAAGTTGAGCCTTCCGACCTTTTACTAGAGTCGACCGTGGCTTCACTCATTACGAAACCATGTACTGTAAAACAAAATATCCATAGCGAACGTCGACTATATTAGGTCTATAAATTTTAATTCATAAGAAAACAAATTTCCAAGTCTTCGCTACATGATCCTGCATAACCTCAAGGCGTTAACTCTCAGAACCCCACCAGGCAGGGAAAAAATACATGTAGGAAGAAATTTCGTATAGGCCGAAAGGAATTGCATAAAAAATACAACTGGACAAAAGTAAATCAAGGACCAAAACAAATTGGACGAAAATCTAATGGACGAACATTCTACGAACCGATTATTATAATGTTCGTCATTAATGTATATTATGTAAAAACGAAATAATCATTTTACCCCTGAACCCACTTAAAATATAAGTACTGTAAATTTTATTTACTAACAACAATGTAATTTATTGTCACAACAATAACTCTTCACTCTCTACAATTTAACTTCACTCCCGTCAACAATGGGATTTGCTCTCCGCACAGCAACACAGTGTTCGTTATTGCACTCCACAAACGACAATGACAATTTACTTGGACTGTTAACAACAATGAACTGTTAATCTTAACTAATATTCACAAAGCACTATTTACAACACAGAACTGTCAGTTCTCAGTTCACAGTTCTTCTAGCTCAGTCACTCAAGTTCACAGTATCTCGAACTACAGACCTTCAGAGACAGTCCACTGTAGATTAGATTAGATTAGATCTTTATTAGCCGATAGAATTACAAGCATTCATGGCGTCGTCAGTACACAAGAAAAATGAATAACATACAATATAATACAAAAATAGGCTTAGTTCTAAATAAATTTAACAGTTTAATATTACGTGACATGCAAAAAAGAGAAAAAAAAAATATATATGACAAGCTTGATCTTCAGTCTCCACTGTTCTATCTAGTATCTTCTCTTTTTGCTTTTCCCTGTCTTTTCTTCAACTCTGAGTTACCTGAAACATAAATGGACAAGGGCAGTATCAAGAAACGTTAAATACTAACATTTTAAATTTAGATATTCATTCGTGCAAAATGGCATATGTGTTAATAAAATGTTCTTTACCTCTTTTTTGAATTTTCTTATGTTAAGTTCTTTGATTTTCTGTGGAAGTTTATTATATAAATTGCTGCCTCTATGTGATATGCTGTTAAGACTTCTGGTAAGCCTGTGGTAATTCAGATGTATGTTTTGGGATGTTCTGGTGTTATACTCATGATAGGTTGAATTTGTTTTAAAGTACTCGAACTCAGGCCTTCGGATGCTGACACAGTTGCGGACGCACACTCATGTCGAACTCCGGTACACAAGACTGGCTGGCTTGCTCTGTTCACTGGCTTACTGACTGAACTAATCATGAATGAATGAATCTGTCGTTCCTTCGTGTCCGTAATTTATAACCACAGCGACGTAACCGAGAAAGTTCGAATTCGCGATTTTTCCACTTCGACGGACTTCTCGGCCTCTCTAGGCAAGCAGAAGATGCGCGCGCAACCTCCCTCGCCGCGTAGGCCCTTTCCCCTCTCTTCTCTCCGCCGCGCGTCGTAGTAGTACACCGTCCCTCTACCCTCTCAGCATCCAGACGCTCCCCGTACCAGCGTTTCGTCGGACGCGTGTTCGACCCCCGTTGCAGCTGTCACACTACGAAGTGAGAGCAGCTACTAAGTGCAGAAACGGGTTTATGAATAACGCGACAGAACTCGGCTGAGGAAGTACCGTCTTGCGAATAGCGTTGTCTTATCACTGCCAGCTGAGCTATCGCTTTACAATATTGCCATTTGAGTCGTTGTGCAAATAAAAACAATGGAGAAATGGAAATACAGGCTACTTTGTTTAAATATGGTTCAATATTATTTAAAATCAAGGATTTTTACCTTTCCCGACTGTTTTTAATCGGGATTTGAGATTCCATCAGGAAACACTCTTGACTTCAGACCTTTTCCTTCGTGGTGGGAGGATTTATATTATAAAGGGAGGAGTGGAACGAACAGCAAATCCATTTTAATATTATCCTCCCATCTAGGCCTACGTCTCGGCCTTCCCAAAGGTCTTTTCCCCTCCGGCCTCCCAACTAATAATCTATAAGCTTATGCATTTCTGTATTCACCATACGTGCTGCATGCCCTACCTATCTCTAAAGTCTGGATTTAATGTTCCTAATTATGTATGGTGAAGAATACAATGCATGCAGTACTGCGTTGTGTAACTTTTTCTCATTCTACTGTGTAACTCCATTCCTCTTAGCCCCAAATATTTTCCTAAGCATCTTGTTCTCAAACACCTTTAGCCTCTATTCGTCTCTTGAAGTGAGGGTCCAAGTTTCACAACCATACAGAACAACCAGTAATATAACTGTTTTATAAATTCTAACTTTCATCTTTTTTTTGGAGAGCAGACTCGATGACAAAAACTTTTCAACCGAATAAAACACACATTTCCCATATTTATTCTGTGTTTAATTTCCTGCATTCGTTTTAAATAAACCACCTAAATTTACAACACGCAATAATTATATTATTAGACGAATGCGTCTTCCAGTAGCTTTCATAAAGTTTCTAAAGGGCACTTATAGGTTATGAATACTCCACTTGCTTTTGAAGAACTTGGTAAAGCATTTCACACAGTTTACAAAATGCACCACCCTGACTGTGATCGAATACAACGGATCATATTTAGTCCTCCATTGTTTTTTTTTTATATTTGATTTCGCATTTTATTTACTGACTCACCGCTCACAGCAATAGATGAAGGTAACGTAGATTGAATTGCTACTGGTTCACAGATTTCACTTTTACTTAAAGCCAATTGAGAATTTGCTTTATTAAATGTGGGCAGGGCATGTTTGAGCCCCACGGTCAGGTAAAATGCAGCAGATAAAAAAGGGTCCCCGTTTTGTGGGCATACTTGCGCCCCGTTCCCATCAGGTAGAAAAAAGGGGTATGGCATAGTTGCGCCCCGATGAAATAGGTAGAGAAAAAGACATTACGGAAACTCGAGCCTCATAATCAACCAATCTTATTGATTTCTTATTCGATTTAATATTCATTATTAATACCGTTAAAATGAACACCATGAAGTTGGCAGTACTTTATTGACTGTTTTTCTATTGTTTATGCAGGCATTATCGATAGCTTACCATTAAACTTAACACTAAGAAGTTGGCAGTACTTTATTAACTGTTTTTTCTACTGCTTATGCAGTGATTATCGATAGCCTACCATTAAAATGAACACCATGAAGTTGGCAGTACTTTATTAACTGTTTTTCTACTGTTTATGCAGTGATTATCGATAGCCTACCGTTAAAATGAACACCATGAAGTTGGCAGTACTTTATTAACTGTTTTTTCTACTGTTTATGCAGTGATTATCGATAGCCTACCGTTAAAATGAACACCATGAAGTTGGCAGTACTTTATTAACTGTTTTTTCTACTGCTTATGCAGTGATTATCGATAGCCTACCATTAAAATGAACACCATGAAGTTGGCAGTACTTTATTAACTGTTTTTCTACTGCTTATGCAGTGATTATCGATAGCCTACCATTAAAATGAACACCATGAAGTTGGCAGTACTTTATTAACTGTTTTTTCTACTGCTTATGCAGTGATTATCGATAGCCTATCATTAAAATGAACACCATGAAGTTGGCAGTACTTTATTAACTGTTTTTCTACTGCTTATGCAGTGATTATCGATAGCCTACCGTTAAAATGAACAACATGAAGTTGGCAGTACTTTATTAACTGTTTTTCTACTGTTTATGCAGTGATTATCTATAGCCTACCGATATCGAGAGACTCCGTTTTTTAAACCACGTGATCGAGAAATTCAGAAGCTGTAAAATAGACAGATGTTCTTAAAAATGCAGTTACCACTATAATAGTGTCGACCTGGTTCGCGAGTTGGTATAGCGCTGGCCTTCTATGCCCAAGGTTGCGGGTTCGATCCCGGGCCAGGTCGATGGCATTTAAGTGTGCTTAAATGCGACAGGCTCATGTCAGTAGATTTACTGGCATGTACAAGAACTCCTGCGGGACAAAATTCCGGCACATCCGGCGACGCTGATATAACCTCTGGAGTTGCGAGCGTTGTTAAATAAAACCTAGCATTTTAACTATAATATTTTTGAGTAATTTATTTATTTTATGACAATCACTTTCGTGTGTACTGTTCCCACCGGGGCGCAACTATTCCATGTCTATTTTGCTACCTGATTTTTTTAGGGCGCAACTGTGCCATACCGTTAAATGTAAGGAATGCACTTTCAATTAACTCCTCAATAGGGCTTTTCTTTTTAAGAAACGGAAACAATATCTGTTGTTTTGCCATCGTACACTGAAATATTTACATTTACTCTATATGCTATGATTATTTTAGTAAAAGAAAAAAAATTAAATTTGATAAACACAACTAACACACAGCATAGGCCTATCTAACTTCTTAACTGTAACAATAGAGACTGAACATTGAGAATATTCGAATAAAAAGATACGAATCATTTGGTTCTTGTAAATTCTCGAGGTATATCTCGAATCATGAGCAAGTATTCGAATACTTTGCTCGGATGGTAGATACTGCGAGAAATGAAGAATGAGAACAGAAAGAAACCGTAGAGGAGGAAGTTCTCGAGAACACCGATTGCTCATCAATAGGGCCCGGATTTCGATGACTTTGCATCTTTTTTCTTATGATGCTAGGACAATGCTCTATGGAAGATAAATGTAGCTCATATCATCTTCAGTGAAATTAAACCAATTTGATGGGTCATTTTTTATGCATTTTTGGACACTTTTCTCTGATAGGGCATTTTTTTTATGGATTATTACTTTCTATTAGTCATATTTTAAGAACAAATCCGGGTTTTTTGTCATTTTTAGCGATTTTGATTGCATTATTGTTAATATTAGTAAAATTAAGTTTCTGAAGCACGAAATCTATGAACTCTTGGAAATCTGTTGCATTGTGGCCTCCTCTATTCATGTTCTGTTAAACATTTGGACTCGTCCAACTAACCGGTCATGTCTATTTTAAGACAGACTTTGTCCTCTAAAGGAATGTGGGGGGTGAAATTACCTGCTTGAGGTTCGCACTGTTACGGGTTCTTGTGTACTGGTTACAATTCAGTCATTCACAGAGCGGAAGGTAGTCGTTTAGAGGTACTGAAGTAATATTTCTATTTTGCCATGCCGAAATTAAAAACAAGCAATTCCGCAAAATTAAAACAGTTTGTATCGGAGTATGTCGACACTGTATTTTCTAGTGATGGTACTATATTGTACTGTAAAATTTGTGAAGTGAAGGTTTCAGCAGAGAAGAAATTCACCGTGGACCAACATGTGAACAGAGAGAAACATAAATGCGGTCTTCAAGCAGAAGAAAGAAAAAAATAACAGATGCTTCTCGGGCAGTGCACTATCAGCGAATTCAGTGTTTTACGAAGAGCTATGTCAAGCTTTTGTCTCGGCAAACATCCCATTGCACAAACTCAATAATAATGTCTTCCGAGATTTCCTGCAGAAATACACTGGAAAATCCATCCCAGATGTGTCGACAATTAGCAAAAATTATATTGAATCATGTTACAACAAAACTATTGATGCCATACGAGCAAAACTGGACGGGAAAAAAAATCTGAATCTCAATTGATGAGACCACAGATTGCATGGGTCGCTATGTTGTAAATGTAATTGTTGCGGAAATGAATGAAGAAAACAGTGGTGACATTTTCCTTTTAAATTGTGAAGTCTTGGAGAAACTACACCCTGGCGAGTACAAGAAACCCTGGAAAAAGGTGTTTGTAAGTTATTGTAATGCAGTGTTGAGTGATAAAGTGTAAGTGATATTGCCATATTGCACAAGGAGGTCGACAAATAAAGGTAATTTTTAAGTCATTCTTTTTTATTTTTAGGTCATTTTTAATTAAAGTCATAAAGTCATCATTTTAAGGTCATTTTTTAGTATTCTTTAGGTCATCAAAATCCGGGCCCTACTCATCAATCTCGTACATTGAGCTAACCTCGCGGTAGTTGCGTGCAATAAAGCCTTGCTCCAGATCGTCTCTGTCTGTCTCACTTCTTTTCTCTTTCTTTCTCTCGTCTAATTACGGAACGCAGGAATCAACATCTTTTTCATAAGTTGCAGATAGCTACAGCATATGATTAGAATGATACAAAGTATAAACTGCTGTGATTACACAATACACTGCTATCGCCGTTATTACCGATGTCATACTGAATGTTGGATAAGATAACCGAGAACCTGTTGGTGAGTAATCAATCAATCGATAATGAAAGTATCAGAACATTTGTTGGAATAAACTATTCGATTCTGGTCACCATTAATTCAGACTGCTTCAATTTCAACCAATCAATATCGACTGACAGATCACAACCTTCAAGGAAACAATTATCTGAAAATCTACATAACAGAATTTATTTTAGTTACTAAAAGTCATGTGAAATTGAAATAAAATACGAGTATTGTATAAATAACATTTTCTCATTAAAAAAAACTCTGAAATCATCAGGGGAGGGACATTCTTGAATCCGGAGCGGGAATTCCCTTCCTGGCAGTAGCGGCCGGTGATCAAAATCCTCGGTGAGGCCAGATGCAACTAGTTTAAGTGCCTCAGATAGGAAATGTTTGTTTATGATATTAATTATTATTATTATATTATTAATATAATTATTACTGTATTATTATTATTACTATTATTAGTCTATTATTATTACTATTAATGAAAAATAATAATTTCACTCACCAAATAAGCTGTTATGCTCTGAGTTTCAGTGATTGTTTCAGTGTGATGAAGCATCCCATATTATGTGTTGAAATTCCCCTTTCTTTCTTTTCTTTTTCTTTTTTTCCTTTGACAGCAACAAACAAGGCCAAGAGAAGTTTATTTCGCATCACATTACCACATAGCCATTTATGTTGCCCATACCAGGATGCAACAGAAACTCGCGTTTTAAGATTATGTGTCAGAAAAATTATCAGCGATGTCGTAGGTATCTCGGTAGTCTCTCTCTTTATTTAAAACTTCCTTTCTTTCAGTATTATTTCTTCTCGAAAAAGGACACTCTAACAATGAATTAACTGCACCAGCATTATTTCTCTCATTTGTTTCTGTTTATATTTTCCCAAAATACATAACAACATTGGCCCAGATTCACTACTGTACTACGAAGTACAATAGTAGAACACCCTCGCTTATGTCATAAACTGAGACATAAGGGGAGAGAATCGAGTGGGTTTCTGCCTGCCAAAGAGCTGGAATTTTGTTATTTATGGCCTAGTTAGGAAGACAAGTCACCACTGCTATTCCCGCCACGTTCCCACCCCACTCTACCCTTGAGGCCGGCCCATGGATGGGACGAGTGAAACCTGACCAGGCCAGCCGAATTGTGCCTCAGCTACAACGTTTTAAGCGTAAACTCAAAGTCCGCGAAAGGACATGAAATGCATTAAGCCAGACCCGGCACGAACGATTCGGGCCTCAGGAACAAATTTTACTGCAAAACAGGTCTATATACTGTACATCACAAGCCAGACCCGGCACGAACAATCCTGGCCTCAGGAACAAATTTTACTGCAAAACAGGTCTATATACATCACAAGCCAGACCCGGCACGAGCGATCTCGGCCTCAGGAACAAATTTTACTGCAAAACAGGTATATGTACATCAGAGTTTTCAAATACTTCTACAGCGATATATGCTTCATTCAAATAACTAATACATTATATAAAAACACAAAATTTGATTTCACTTAAGCCAAGTGACTGAGGCCCGGCCTCACTTGTCTCAGTCAATCAGCCGCCACTGCTTCCTGGACCATCCTCTGAATTCTTCATGCGTTACCTTTATGAATTCCGGAGTCAGATGTTCCTTTTCTGTCACTGAAATCTTCTTCAAGTTGAGCTGCACGTCTAAGGCCCTTGCCAGCAGCAGCACGGTACGACAAGGCGGGCTTCTAGGTGTGTAGTAGAAGTTAATAGTCATGCTGAGAGCTGAGGTCCGCAGGTGTGCGAAGACTTTCCAGACTGGCTCACGCCTCTTTCCGTGTTGCTGTTGAGCAAGGCCATCCGCCCACTCTATTCCCCCCCTCCCCCGCCGTGACTGTGAAGCTGATAACTTGAATTCAAGGAGAATAGCGCGGGAATTTAAATTGACGGCTGTTTTAAGAGCGTTAAATTAACAGCTTATTGTTTTTCAGTTGTACTGAACGTAAAATTAGTAGGAAATAACAGTAAATGAAATAATGACCAAATATTTGAGTTTCTGAAGTTGTATAAAACTCATGAAGACCTGTGGATTATAGAAATTGCGAAGTTTCGTGACAGAAATGCAAAGAAAGCTGCCAAGGAAAGAAGAGTTCCTTGAAGAATTGAACAGCAGAGATTTTTAACTTGGACACAGAATAGATGAGATCTGAAAAACAATTAAAAACCATTACACTGTAGATGGAGAAGAAGTGAGGAAGATTGGAGGGATTAATAAGTGTGTTGCTTGAAGGGATGGCATTTATCGGCCGAAACTGGCATAGTTCAATGTGACTGATAGATTTTATTTGGGGAACTGTAACAGCTTCAAGATAATCATTTTCAATTGTGGTAAATCAGATCTGGTTACATTTTATTACATTTACATTAAGAATTACAAACTCTGCTTGAAGATTTCACTTATTCTATTTCTAATGGTCAATGGCCGTGTATTTCTCTTACTAATCCAATTCCTAACCCATACTGAACAACGTGTCTTCCATTTCTTCAATATATTTATCATTTCCCTGGCACAGAGGCTTGCTACTACACAAATTCCTAATTGCACAACTTCCATCGACGCCATTTTATCCTATTTGAAAACAAAATAACTTGAATATGTGTGAACTGCAACTTGAATTCAGGTTACTTGAAAAGTGTAAACGAGGCTTAACGTCCTGCAAAATAGGTAATCTCGTTGGTTCATTATTCGACGTTGTTAATTGTGAATAATGTACGGAAAAGAAGCGAACATGGCTGAACTATTAGCGTCTTAGAGAATAGAAAGACAGAAGGAAGCGTAAGCTTTAAACGGTGGAACCAAAAAGGTGTACTGGCATGGCCGTCAAATTACCCATAGTTCACCTGTTTTCCGGTATGTTTATCAGCTGTTTTGTTCATATTATTACGATTACGAATTGTTTCCTGTTTTTGTGAATATTTCAGAAGTATAGTCAAGTTCAGCAGGAGTTATTTTTTATAAATAAGCTAATATTCTGTTCGGTTGAACTGTATAATATATCCGTTGATATGTCCCCCTATGCTTTAAGGATATACGTACGTGAACGACCACAAATATTATCAGAAAATGCAGGCTCTAAATTTCTAAAATTTTGTAAGGAAATGAGCTCACAATTGGACAAAAATTACAAGGTACCACAACAAGACTTATTAGAACTGAAATATATGACAAAAGTATAAAAATGGTTACTAATGATACTTTTTAGAATTCACTTTTTACTTTAAATTAAATTTTCCAAAATTTGAAGACTTTCACACATATTATTTCATAACTCCACAACCATTAGAGATAGAATACTGAAATTTTATACACTGATTTAACATGCATTTATGCAAAAGGTAGACTACAATAATGCCCATTTCTTTGAAAAGAGAAAAATTAGATCACAAAACATGATGTAAATTTTAATATATTTTATATGGGACAAATAAAAAATTAATTGTATTAAAATAAACAATTCTACATGTCTGAGAGTAGTCCACTTTTCAGAAATAAGTGTTTATTACACGCAGGAAAAATATTAAAGATGTCAGACAGACCATAACAGTGTTATGGTTACCAAATGATGTAACTGCAGATTTTTTAAATTTTTTTTTTCATACTTTGATAAAACAAGTTTGAAAAATATTATTAGTAACCTTTTTTATACTTTTATCAGGTATTTAAGTTCTAATAAGTCTTGTTGTGGTACCTTGTAATTTTTGTCCTATTGTGAGTTCATTTTCTTAAAAAATTTTAGAAATTTAGAGCTTGCATTTTTGATAATATTTATGGTCGTTCACGTACATATACCCTTAACATATGAAGGTGTGCCAACATCCTTCTTGATAAAAGAAAGAATGTGGAAATGAAATGTTCAGTCCATGCCACAACCATAACACTTTTAATAAATATACAGTGAAATGTACATTGATATAATAATATGCTAATACTCCTGTTACCTCCACATCCATTTTAAACCGTTTACGTATGACCGAAACCGATAGTAGCAATTGAATATTTGGCGATTGGCGGTATTCGCAGAGGATTGTGCGGCGTAGAAGGTGTAGTTTGACGTCATATCCGTCGCACCGATTTCAAGCATATTTCCCTGGATTGCTCCTTCCTCTGTTTTTATCTTCTTAGATTAGCGCAAAGGATGTTCCTTCGTACACCGCTAATACACCTTCAGTTGTTTGTTCTGTCTAACCAACATAATAATCAATGATATATTAAAATGGAAGAATCATATTAAAGAAATTACCCCCTAATTAAATTCAGCATGTTTTGCTATTAGATCTATGCAAGAGATATATCAATGGTTGTGAAACTTGGATTCTCACTTTGAGAGAGGGACAGAGGTTAAGGGTCTTGAGAATAAGGTGCTTAGAAAAATATTTGGGGCTAAGAGGGATTAAATTATAGGAGAATGGAGAAAGTTATACAACGCAGAACTGTACGCATTGTATTCTTCACCTGATATAAGTAGGAACGTTAAATCCAGACGTTTGAGATGGGCAGGACATATAGCACGTATGGGCGAATCCAGAAATGCATATTCATTCATTCATTCATTTATTTTATTCCATAGATCTTACATGAGCAATGAAGCTTTAAGATGTGGAACATGTCAACATTTTACAATATTACAATTACAATTTTTACAAAGTTTTATAGTTTTACAATTTAGTAATTTTCTAAAATTTTTACAATGTTGTACAATTTTTTTACATTTTGGCGAGATGTAGTGAGATGAAATGAGGTCCGAGGATTCGCCAAAATATTACCCGGCATTTGCCTTTTCGGTGGGGGAAACCTCGGAAAAACCCAACCAGGTAATCAAATCAAAGGGGGTAATCAATCAAAGGTGTTGATGCCAAGGACTCGCCATAGACCATCCGGCTTCAGTCCCACGGCTGTGGAAAACCTCGGAAGAAACCAAAGTCCAAAGGGGGAACCAACCCAAGCCCGAACGCAGCTCCGGAACAGCAGCCCAGCGAGTCTGCCGACTGAGCTACATCGATGGCTCTACTAAAAGTATACAATACATAGCCAATCAGATTATTAAATTTACAAACGCAAACGATCATTCATAAGTTGAGCTATATTATAATACAAAACAATTTAATTAAATTTAAGGTATAAACAATTCAACCAGTTGTGATATACAGAAATTGATAATACATATCATGCAAACTACTTCAAATTACAAACACAAACAATTTATCAGTAGAGCTATATAGATTACTATTCAATTTAAAGCATATACAATTCATCGGCCAAAACTATACAAATATATACAATACAAAGTAGCATACTTTCATTAAGCTATACAAATTTGTGCAATTAATATCAAGTAGATTAATTCAATTTATAATCATAAACAATTCATCAGTTGAGCTATACATATTACCATTCAATTTACAGTAGGTCTATATACAATTCATCAGTAGAGCTACACAGACTAGTAATCATTTTAAGAACATATACAATTCATCAGCCAAACTATACAAACATATACAATCAAATTAGTTCAATTTACAAACTTATTTTCGTTAAGCTATACAATTCATATGAAGTAGATTAATTCAATTTATAAGCTTAAACAATTCATCAGTTGACGTATACAGTACATACAATTCATCAGTTATGCTAAACAAAAAATACAATACATAGTAAACAGATTAAGTCAATATAAAAACATATTTTAGTTGAGCTATATAAAATTGTACATGTCATTTAAGTAGAATAATTCAATTCACAAGCATAAACAATTCATCAATTGTGTAGAAGGTATGAGTATGTAGAAATTTGGTTAATTCTTTTCTGAACCTTTTCTCGTTGTTCTTCAAATCTTTAAGATTATTAGGCAGTGCATTGAAGACTGTTATACATGAATAGCGAACTCCTTTTTTAAAACAGCTTAGACTAACAGAGGGTAGATGAAGATCTGATTTATGTCTTGTATTAAAATGATGAATGTCTTGATTAGTACTGAATTTATCTTGGTTCTTAATATACAGCATCATTAGGGAAAGAATGTATTCACAAGGTAAAGTCAAGATTTCTAAGTTTCGGAAAATATTTTTACATGAGGTCCTTTTATGCACACCGGCCATTATTCTTATAGCTTTCTTTTGTAAAACAAAAACGTGTTTAGCTTCAGACGAGTTACCCCAGAATATTAATCCATATTTCATTACAGAGTGAAAATATGCAAAGTATGACATTTTAAGTAAGTTTATATCACCAATAGTAGATAAGGATCTTAATGCATAACAGGCAGAGCTCAATTTACGAGTAATACATTCTATATGCGTTTTCCAGTTCAAGTGATTATCCAATTCTAAACCAAGAAACTTTGTGCTTATAGATTCTTTGAGATGAGTTCCATTTAATCGAATACTGTAGGAAACCTGAGCACTATTGTGTGTACTAAATTTGACTGCACTGGTTTTATCAACATTAAGTGCTAGTTTATTTGCATGGAACCATTCATTCATTAGATTCAGCACTGTATTTAAAGTGTTTATAAAATGATCGTATTGTTTGCTTGAAATAATTACACTTGTATCATCTGCAAATAAAATTACTTTAGATAAATTGTTTATGGTCAAGGCTAAATCATTAATATAAACTAGAAACAACAATGGACCTAAAATTGACCCCTGCGGAACACCATGTTTAATATTTCTAAATTCTGAATAAGTAACTTTATGACTATTTGGTACATTTATTTCTACTTTTTGTTTTCTATTTGATAAGTACGATGTAAACCAACCCAACATCTCATCTTTAATACCATAAAACTTCAATTTTTTTACTAATATACTATGGTCTACACAATCAAATGCTTTAGTGTGTTAGTTGGAAGGCCGAGACGTAGATGGGAGGATAATATTAAAATTGATTTGAGGGAGGTGGGATATGATTGTAGAGACTGGATTAATCTTGCTCAGGATGGGGACCGTTTCCAAAAAAAAAAAAAAAAACTACAAATAATGCCCATGGCTTGTCAGTATATTTTTTTTCATGAATGAACTTCCTCCTATGTAATGGTGAAAACATTTTGTAACTAATTCAACACTTCATGGCATAAACACTCGTAAAAAAAATACGCCATCGGCAAGTCTATCGTGCTATCAAAAAGGAGTGCGTTATATGGCAGTAAACATTTTTAATAACGTTCCTATGGATTATAAAAATCAAACTCAAAACAAGATTATTTAGGGCCAAATTAAAAAAGTACCCAATTCTCACGCCTTCTATTTTGTAGGTGAATTTATGACATCCAACAACGCTGCATGAATGTTTCTGTCTTGTATTAAGTATCGATACTAAGCCCTTGTGCTGTATTAGTAGAATTACGAGTATTATAACACCTTTCTGTAGGCTTATAGCCTATTGTAGCTGTCAAGTTTTGTATGAATACCATGGAATGTAAGTAAATACAATACCATTTCACATGTCATTAAGAAAGTTCACGCTAATGCACACTGAAATTTTTACGTAAGGTTTCGTTACCTTAATTTGCGTTAGCTTAGTTTAGAAGACTTCAAGTCCCCTCCCGGCGGTGTACGGGAAGATTCGGATGACAGCAGTAGCGGCCGGTGATCGAAATCCCCGGTGAGGCCAGATGCAACTAGTTTAAGTGCCTCCGATAGGAAATGTTTATTTATGATATTAATTATTATTGTTATTATATTATCAATATCATTATTACTGTATTATATTATTATTATTAGCCTACTATGTTGCCCATACCAGGATGCAATAGAAACTCGCGTTTTAAGATTATCTGTCAGAAAAATTGTCTGCGATGTCGTAGGTATCTCGGTAGTCTCTCTCTTTATTTAAAACTTCCTTTCTTTCAATATTATTTCTTCTCGAAAAAGGACACTAACAATGAATTAACTGCACCAGCATTATTTCTCGCATTTGTTTCTGTTTATATTTTCTCGAAATACATAACAACATTGGCCCAGATTCACTACTGTACTACGAAGTACAATAGTATAACACCCTAGCAGCCTAGCTTAAGACATAAAGGGAGGGAATAGTGTGGGTCTCTGTCTGCCAAAGAGCTGGAATTTGTATTATTTATGGCCTATTTAGGAAGACAAGTCACTATTGCTATTCCCACCCCACACCACCCTTGAGGCCGGCCCATGGATGTGAGGAGTGAAACCTGACCAGTCCACGAGGCCAGACGAATTGTGCCTCAGCTACAACGTTTTAAGCGCAAGCTCAAATGCCGCGAAAATACAGGAAATTCAGAAGCCAGACCCGGCACGAGCGATTCTGGCCTCAGGAACAAATTTTACTGCAAAACAGGTCTACATACATCACAAAGTTTTCAAATGCTTCTACAGCGATATATGCTTCATTCAAATAACTAATACATTTATAAAAACACAAAATTTGATTTCAGTTAAGACAAGTGACTGAGGCCCGGCCTCACTTGCCTCCGTCAATCAGCCGCCACTGGATGGCAGTGATTGAGTTCGGGAATTTTCAAGCTTTGCGCAAAGGCTGGTGACTTTTTTGTTTAGTGATGTTGTCAGTACTGATCTGTGACAAGCTACTGCAATGTCGTGTATACAAACGAAGCCACATTAGAAAACTGTGTGTTTATTGCATTATTAACCGTTTTCTTTATTTAAGTCCTCATTCCATTAATAAAAGTATTGGTATTTCACATAGCATGATATATTTTTAAATTCTTGCGTTTCCTTTTTTTTTTTTTTACCGAAACGTACCATATATTCACCTCCATTATGACCCACCTCTCATTTCAAACGTTATTTACTAGATTTTCGAACAATTTTTTTTTGTAATATATCGCTATACATTTCTTATTATTCACCTCCATCTCTACAAATAGTCCTTAAGTCCTACAAATTCCATGACTTTCATTTCCAAAATCATCAGAACTACCTGTGCTGTAATTTTTCCGCGGGCTTTATTCTACTCAGATCGAAATGTATATAAAGAAATTTCTCAAATTTCTAGACATAACTTGATGATTTGGTAGATAATTTATTTCAGTTACTAAAAATCATGTAAAATCGAAATATAATTAATATTTTTTTAGTAACTCTTGATTCCTAATGTCACCTACAGGTGCCACAGCTGTCCAAAATTACCAGTAAATTAATTTAAACATAAATCAGCATTGGAATTCGGTTACCAGATGTCTATTAAGGCATTTTCGATGCTGATTTATGTCCAAATTAATTTACTGGTAATTTTGGGCAGCTTTTAGGAAGCGGTACCTGTAGGTGACATTGGGGCATGAAGAGAAGAAGTGTAAAATCACAGTGGAACGGATATTCTTGTATCCGGGCCGTAAATTCCCCCTCCAGCGCCATCTCCTGATTCCATCATGCTTTTACCTTGATGAACTCCGGTGCCAGATGCTCGCTTTCTTCAAACGAAATCTTCTTCAAGTTGAGCTGCACGTCTAAGGCCCTTGCCAGTAGCAGCACGGAGCGGCTAGGCGGGCTTCTAAGTGAGCAGTACAAGTCAATCGCCATGCTGTGAGCTGAGATAAAGACATTCCAGACTGGCCCAGCCTCACTGCGGCCGAGCAGGGCCGACCGCCCACCTCCCCACTACCCTCTTCGCGTCTTCGTGACAATCGCCACATTGGGAACACGTCAGTTAGAGTTGGGCAACACGATTCTTTTTCAGAAGTCGATTCCAACGATTCAATCACACATTACGAATCGATTCTAACGATTCGTTCACGATTCTTCTCAGTCTGCGATTCCAACTATTCTTTTGAATCGTCGCAAGACACTTTCCTTTGCAAACCACGCGTAGAACAAAAACGTTCTACATCTCTCTCATAGATGGCATAAGAGGCGAGACATTGGATTGTCTCTTTCTCATTGGCTGGAACCATTCAGTATGAACTCCATTAGTCTACAAAATTACCCAAGATAATGTCTCTAAATTATAATTTATCAACTGAACCTTATTATGAAGTACATTTTTTTGCATTACATCTCTATTTAACTATGCAAATTTCAGGTTTGTGTTCATTATTTTCCATACTTAACAAATGCAGTACATATTTTGATTTCACTCTCGCTCGGGAGCATTCGACACGGTTCGGAAATGTCCGTTGACAGGTTACACCAAACAACGAATAGAATCGTGGGTTACGATACCATGCCGATTCCTTCATATATTCTTTTGAATGACGATTCGTTACGATTCTTTTGAACGACGATTCGTTGATACCACGTATCGATTCTTACGATTCTTTATTATTAGTCGTTCGAATGAACGATTCGTTCACGAATCGACCCAACTCTAACGTCAGTAAGCATGACTTGCAAAATAGATAAGCTCAGAGATGGAAAGAGTTGCTATTTTCTCGTAACAGTTCCACTTCCAATAGGGATATATTATTATTACGCATATTCTTGGATTATTATTATTATTATTATTATTATTATTATTATTATTATTATTATTATGGTTTCATGTATTACTGATTCATATTTTCGTAACATTTATATATTTTTATAGTATCCACTAAGTATAAAATAGCGACCGGAGCAGACCAGTCGGCTAAGGCGCTTGACTATCGATCCAGAGTTGCGCTCGAGCGTGGGTTCGATTCCCGCTTGGGCTGATTACCTGGTTGGATTTTTTCCCCGAGGTTTTCCTCAGCCGTAAGGCGAATGTCAGGTAATCTTTGGCGAATCCCCGACTTCATCTCGCCAAATACCATTTCGCTATCATCAATCCCATCGATGAAAAATAACTTAGTAGTTGATATAATGTCGTTAAATAACCAAGTAAAAAAAAAGTATAAAATGACATTTAAAATCGTATAGGGCTCACGGAACCCCAGAACATACTTTGAGAAATGCTGCTCTATGGCAATTCAGCAGTTGTCCAGACTGAACGAAGAGTGGCCTAGTGTGTACTTACATTTTAGGAAATCGCCATCAGAGATAATAGCGATAGTGGAAACCGCGATTAGAGTATCCAGTATTATAACCAGTAAAGATCCCTGCGATGGCATAGGATAATGTTTTCAGAACATGTAATATCCTGCCTTGCCGCCACGCTGCACCTCCCGTGCCGATCCGAGCAGACCGAAGAGGCGTAGTTATAAGCACTAGGGAGCTCTCGGTTCAGGACGTGAGACACTGGCAGTATCTTATGCGAAGTTTTACCGTCAGGTGGCACGATCGTTCCATGCGGCGCAACATGTTGTAGGGCTACGTTTTGTCATATGCTACAGTTGATTACGTTTTCCCGCTTGTTGGTTTTCTGTACGTGTCAAAATTATATTTACAGTTATTTTGTATAACCTAGTATAATTTAATATAATTCAATATTTTCGTACCTCATAATTTAATTTAATTTACAATTAAATAATAACGTAAACCTGTATACCTATTGAGCGATTCCCCGAGATGGGTGAGGAAATCTGTAGTATGCAGAATATAAATACGAGTAAATTGAATGTTCATGAACCTAAACGAGAACTTTGAGAACGAGGTGCACGAATAAAAATATAGGAAATATGTCGAAAGTGAATATTGCCCTCTTTAATAATTATTACCGGTATTTAAGAACCGTACGCTAAAAACAGGATATGCAACCACCAATGTGTTTTTTTTTATAGGGAAGAGACTATCGAGATTGAATTCCTTGTATTTTTTCTGTAGTTGCAGAAAGATCAAATGCAATTTTTAATAGGATGATATAATATGATCGCAATAGTATCACGATTAGTAGTGTGTTTCTGTTTTGTAGGTTAAGGATGTGCAATTTTGAATACTGTGTGGGATGATTTTGAAACTTTGAACTTAAAAAATGGCTTTAATAATTAGGGTACAGTACATTAAAAACATTATTAACGAAATGGATTTCACTAGGGATCGTCCTGGATAATAAACATTCCAGTTTATCGAGAGTTTACTGCAGGCGTAAACTTCTACAACTACTGCATATAATCTAAGTTAACATAGCTCGCTGTAGAGGTTGCATATGTTTTTATTAATTTTTCGAGCCCCAATTTTATCACTTTTATTTTGTAAGATTTAAAGCATATATTCAGAATATTTCGGGACCTGATTGAAGACAAAAAGCTTTCCCTAGTTTTTACATATAGGAACATAACAAAAATTTGCCATTTTAGTTGTTTTTAAGAGTATTTAATATACTGATACACTACGTATATCCTCAATGTTTATATACCGAAAAACAAATGCACACGCAAAGCGCATCCCGCTATCTATTGGTGCTAGTTCAGGATATCCCTATTGTTCCAGTTTCTTGAAAGTACTAGGTTCCAAATAACAGTTCCGAAATAACAATACTATATACTCATATTTATAGTTTGACAACTTCAAGTGAAACCCCGTAAAACACGTCAACTTCTGGAATCTCTCTCTCTTTCTTTCTTCTCTCTCCCTCGCTCCTCGTCATTCAGTCACCAATCACCACGTAAATATCTGAGAGGGTGTGTGTGGGCATCGCGACCAATAGAAGAACCACTCTCCAGTATTACCACAACAACGGATTCTTCATTTTTGCCTCGACTGTCGGCTAGGAAGGTTCCATTATGCTAGCATTGCAGGCAACTAGTCAACCTTTCAATGCTTTTGTTAGCAGGTTTGACAAACTGTGAGTGGACGTGCAAGTACATAGTGCTCTCTCCCTTCCCCCCCCCCCCCCGTGCTTTCTCACTTGCTCCTCCCCAAGACAGCCAGCGTTCACGTAGTAACTCCCTCAGGGCATGGATATATATATATATATATATATATATATATATGTATATATTTATCCATGGTCAGGGTTTCAGTTCTTTTTGTCAATCTATATAACTGCACAGGTAGTGTTGCCAACACATAAATTGTATCCCCGTCAGTCTAACACGTGGAAATCCATCAGAATCAGTCAAAATAAAAAAAATTACCCACTCATTATATCTATATACAGATAAAAAGCAAATTTTAATACAACTTACTTACCAATCTTGATTAAAATAATAATTCGTCAACCTCCGACTTGATGACGAGGATTCTTTAACTTGGTAGGCCTACAACACTGGCAGGGCTGTTCAAATAAAAAGTAAAATCCCCAAACATTAAACAATTAAAATGACAGCAGCTAAAAAAAGTCGATGTAAATCTAAATTCCGCCAGAAAATCCGTCACCCGCCAAAGTCATTCTTTTCCCGTTCGCTACGTTGAAATTCCGTCACTTTTGACGGAATTTCCGTCCAGTTGGCAACACTGTACACAGGTGCATCATGGATAAATATATAATATTTATATATTTATCCATGGGTGCATAGTCATAGAGTAAGTAGAGAGAGCGCTTGGTTTACTGCGCAGGGTATGAATCGTGTGCCCAACTACAAAAACACGAAATCCGCTACGGAGCTGCCAAAATTCCGCTATGTTCCGGTACGCATGTGTAGGCCTACTAAATAAACACGGAGCAACCAGAAACATGGTACTAATGCTTATGTACGACAAATAGAGCTTTTTAAAACCATTAAGTAGGTTTACACAACGTAAAAAATGTTTTTCGCATTGCCTACGTTCAACGAGTATTTAATTAAAATTAAATTTAACAGTTATATTACTGGTTGTTCTGTATGGTTATGAAACTTGGACTCTCATTTTGAGAAAGAAACAGAAGTTAAGGGTGTTTGAGAATAAGGTGCTTCATTTTTATATTTACAATTCGAACAATGGTCACGAGATATACTCATGTACTTTGTCTTTTCTGACTTTACTTCCAAATACATCTCTTTACATGCTTCAAGTAAAATTCCCGTGTTTCCCCTAATAGCTTTTGAATTATCTTGTAACATATTCATGTCATCCGTATAGAAAAGCAGCTGATGTAACCCGTTCAATTCCAAACCCTCTCTGTTATACTGGATAATAATAATAATAATAATAATGATAATAATTTTTTATTTATTTACTATTATTTATTGTGCTGTACAACAGCCAGAGGCCAATAACAGTTCAGTACAAAGCATAATTACAATATGACAGAAATGATGACAAAATAATAAAAAAAAGTGCACAAAAATAATTATTACACATAAACATACAATTACAATTAATGACAATAATGCCGATGGATGGACAAAGAATGGAGGACTTTAAAATAGCTACATAACTAGGAATACTATGAAAATAATAATGATACAATTATAATTAAGTATAATGCCTGAAAGAAAATATAAATGATAAATCATTGCCAAGAGCAAAGTAAGTCTATAGCCTACATTGAAGGGGTCATGCATATCTTGTCATATATAATATAATCATTAAAGTGGAAAAACCTGAGCCGGGCTTTATACAACTTTAACGGTGCTTTTCTAAAGAGCATTACATGAGAAATGAATTTTCACTCCTTTCTATAGGGTGGGAATGACAACTGAAATGTAGAATATTTTTTTTCGAATTTCATAGCAAAGTCTATTAGATTCGCATGCTTGCTTATGCTTACTGGTGTTCAACAAAGTTTGACGACTTCATACAGAGAATAAGGAAAGCTGGAACTTGGTTCCTGTTCTTATATAATGGTTTCTAAATTAATACCAGGATGTATACAAGTCTGATAGTGCTCTGCTTAGTGGTCTTTCATAATAAATTTCTTGTGCTGATACATAGAAGGCAGGAAAAAGACATCATGTATTGTAGGATAAAGCTAATCTCCAAATTTTTTAAAAGATTTATTAGATTCCCATGCTTGGTTATGTGTACTTGTGTTGAATAATATTTGACGACTTCATATAGATCATTGGACAGCTGCTATAGGAATTCAAGACTTCCATATGAATAGTAAATGCATGGCAGGTCTAATTAAAGAATGACAGTGCTTATACTGCTTGTTTGTCATAATAAATTATGTTACAGTTCTTCTTATAGGGTGGGAATTAGATCTGAGGAGTAGGATAATTTTCTCCACATTGAAAGTAAAGCTAATCACATTGTAATGCTTGTTAGCTTAGGTGTGCTGAGCAATTTTTGACGACTTTTTGCTGACACTTGGTAAACTGCAGTAGGTGTCTAGTCTTGCATTATGATTGCTCAATTCATGTGAGGACATACACATCAACGACAGTTATTAAGCTTATTGGTTCTTCATAATAATTTATTTTAGACTGATATTTACAGAGCAGTAATGGAAACTTGAGTGTAGTATAAATTTTCTCCAAATTTCATGCAAGATTTTTTACATTCTCATGTGCGTATAGGTGTAGTGGTGTTGAAAAATGTTTGACGACATCATAGTGACACACGGACAGGTGCAATAGGGATTTTAGTTCTGTATAGTGATTGCTAATTTTTTGCCAGGATTTATACAACACTGACAGTACTTCTGTTTGCTGATTTTACACAAAATATGACTTATATTAGAACCCATAAAACTGCTTTACCGACTGAGCTATTTCATAAATGTTTAAAATTGTAAAAACATAGAACAGTAGGTCTGAAATGCTTAGTTAGATGCTTTTGCTTTGGAAGGTAATTGACGACTTTATTCTCATAGTTGGACATCTACAATAAGGACTCTAGTGTTGCATTAAAGTGGAAAAAACTAAGCCGGACTTTATACAATATTGACAGTGCTTTTTTAAAAGAGCTTTACATGAGAAATGAATTTACACTCCTTCCTATAGGGCAGGAATGACAACTGAAATGTAGAACAATTTTATCCAGTTTCATATAGGCTATAATCTATTAGGTTCCCATGCTTGCTTACCTTGACTGGTGTTCAATAATATTTGAAGACTTCATACTGACACTTGGTACACTGCAATAGTTAGGATCTTGTCTTGCATAATGATTGATAAATTCATGCCAAGACTCGCACAGCAATAACAGTTTTTAGCTTACCGATTTTTGATAATAACTCACTTTACGCTCCTACTTACTGGGCAGGAATGAAGACTTGAGTGTAGTTTAAATATTCTCAAAATTTGGTACAAGTCCTGATGCATTCTCATGTCTGTATAGGTGAAGTGGTGTTGAAAAATCTTTAACGACATGTTAGTGGCATAAGGACAGCAGCAATAGGAATTCTAGTTCTGTATAGTGATTGCTCAGTTCTTGCCAGGACTAACACAACACCGACACTGCCTTTATCTAATGATTTTAAATGAGAATGACTTCGTCTGCAACTAATAAAGCTGCATTACCGACTGAGCTCATTCATAATGAATTCCAATTGAAAAATTTTAGAATTGTATGTCAGAAATGCTTTCTTAGGTGTTTTTGATTTGGAAAGTAATTGACGGCTTTATTCTCACACTTGCATGACTGCAATATGGACTCTAGTACTACATTACTGTGGAATAAATTAAGCCAGGCTATATACAACATTGACAGTGCTTTTTAAATAGAGCTTTACATCAGAAATGAGTTTCCACTCTTTGCTATGGAGCAGGAATGACAAGTGAAATGTAGAATTTTTTTTTTTCCAACTTCATAGCAAAATCTATTAGATTCCCATGAATGTAATGAATAATCTTTGCTTTTTTTTTTTTTTTTGCTTTGAAACTAGTGTTGCATAAATTTGCAAAATATTAGCCAGGGTTTATAGAAGACTGACAGTGATTTTTTAAGTAACTTCATATGAGAAATGATATTACACTCAATTCTATAAGGCAGAAATGGCAACTGAAGTGTAGAATAAATTTTTATCTCAAATTAATAGTAAGATTTCTTAGATTCTAATGTTTGCCTAAGTGTACTGGTGTTCAGCAGTGCTTCACGAATTCATACAGATAATTGGACAGCTTCAATAGTGTTTCTAGTTTTGCATAACGATTGCTAAATTCATGCCAGGACTTACACAACGCTGACAGAGATTTTGATTAGTGATTTTCATAATGAATTACTTCATGCTCATATCTATGGATCAGGAATGATGTATGGAACGTAGTATAAATATTTTCGAAATACCATTCAAGATTTCTTACATTCTCATGTTTGTATAGGTGTAATGGTACAGTATTGAATATTCTTTCACGACTTCATAATGACACATAGACAGGTGTAATATGGACTCAAATTCTGGGTAGTTGTTGTTAAATTCATGCCAGTATTTAAACAACAATGACAGTGTTTAGTTTTCTGATTTTACTTAAAGAAAAGATCCAATCTAGAATTTATAAACCTGCATTACCGAATCAGCTCTTGAATAAATATTTACAATAGGATAGAAATTACAATTTTCACTTTTTATCCTACTTTTAACACTTATTATATCACTGATTAAATAGTAAGCTCATGCATACATATTTACAAGTAGAAAAATTTGGAATTGTAGGTCTCTCCTGTTTTTTTTCTGTTGTTGCTTTGAAAAGTAATTCGCGACTTCGTACTAACACTTGGACGATTGCAATTAGGCTTCTAATATTGCATATATTTCCAAAATATAGCCAGTAAATTTATAGAAGACTGGCAGTGACTTTTTAAGTAATTTTACTTGAGAACTGACTTCATACTCAATCCTATAGGGCAGGAGTAAGAACTGAAGGGTTGAATAAATTTCTTTCCAAATTCATAGCAAGATTTATTAGATTCCCATGTTTGCTGAAGTGTACTAGTGTTCAGTAGCGTTTCACGACTTACTACATATAATTGGACAGCTACAATAGGGATTGGGGAAATGATTACTAAATTCATGTGAGTGGACTACTTACTGACAGAGATTTTGATTTTCCATAATGAATATTTTTATGCTCATACTTATTGAGCTGGAATGATGTATGTAATGTAGCATAAACATTTTTCAAATTCCTTGCAAGATTTATTAAATTCTCTTTTTTTTTTTTTTTTTGTATATGTATAGTGTTGTTGACGACTTCATACTGACACATGGACAGCTGCAATAGGGACTCTGGTCTTGCATAGGGATTGCCGAATTGAAGGCAGGACTTATACAACATTAACAGTGCATCTGTTTGTAGATTTTATATAAAAATAGCAATCTACTACTCGTAAAGCTGCATTACCGACTGAGCTCATGCATAGATTTCTACAAAAGGAAAGAATGTGGAATTGTATGTCTTCCGTGCTTTTTATCTTTTTTCTGTTGCTTTGAAAAGTAATTATTCACGACTTCATACTCATACTACGACAGCTGTAATGAGGACTCTAGTGCTGCATAAATTTGCAAACTTTTAATTATATAAATAATCCGTGGTGCTACAGCACGTGAAAGGCTAGACCGACCAGCCGGCTGCTGGCCTCACACCCACATGTCGAAGCAGAGGTGGATGATCATCCAACCAGAATGGAGGTATCGTGTGGTTAGCACGATGATCCCCCCAGCCATTATAGCTGGCATTCGCAACCGGATTTCGCTACCTATCGTAGCTCCCCAAGTGCATCATGATGCTGGGTGGGCACCGGTCCCATACACTGGCCGAAATTTCATGAGAAAATTTCTTCCCCCATGAGGATTCGAACCAGCACGCATTCCGTAACGCGAGTCCTAGGCAGGATGCCTTAGACCGCAACGCCACGGCGCGGGACTTTGCAAACTTTTAGCCAGGGTTTATACAAGACTGACAGTGATTTTTTGGGTAACTTTACATGAGAAATGACATTACACTCAATCTTTTAGGGCAGAAATGGCAACTGAAGTGTAGGATAAATCTTTTTCTCGAATTCATAGTTACATTTATTAGATTCTAATGTTTGCCTAAGTGTACTGGTGTTCAGCAGTTCTTGACAAATTCATGCAGATAATTGGACAGCTTCAATAGTATTTCCAGTGTTGCATAACGATTTCTAAATTCATGCCAGGACTTACAGAACGCTGACAGAGATTTTGATTAGTGATTTTCCATAATTAAATATTTCATGCTCATATCTATAGATCAGAAATGATGTATGGAATGTAGTATAAATATTTTCGAAATACCATTGAAGATTTCTTAGACTCTCAATATTTCTGATAGATACATTTATAGTTCCTTACGTTCAGCAGCATATTCTTCTTCACTTGTTGAATTTCCCGCCTCTGTTTGTAAGCATTCTTCTTCGCTTGTTGATTTGTCGACCTCACTTTCAGTCCCAGCAACTTCACTAATTATTTCAATTTTTGAAATCTTATGGCAAAAGCATTCGCAAATAGCATCACCTACCACTAAATGTGGGACCTTTTTACACATGCTACTTGTCACTTTTCTTTTACAGACTTGTGACGAATGTTTTTAAAGTCAGAAAGTGTTGTAACACCACAGATGACTCCAACTTTTCGTCTTTAATTTAGGCATATTGAACACTTACAACTTACAATGACAGAACAGATCAAAATCGCCATCTAAACTGAAATGAAAAAGTTGCGCTGAGATTATAACAGGAAAAAAACAAACTCTCACGTGAAATCTATTAGCATACTGTTGAGCGGATGTTGCAACATCTGGCATTTGTCATATCGATCGCTAAGCACGCGTGTGGATGTGTGGTATGAGCGCGTGACGTAATACACTGCACGCGACTTTGATCCTTAATGGCAACATTTGCAATTCTGGTTTATTTAATATTTCCCAAAGTATTAGAGATCCCATCATAAAATTTTTGTAATAGATTAAGAAATTGTTAATCTCACCGTAAAAAATAGAGCATGGTAAAAAAAATATTCGATTTGAAAATATCAACATTTCTTTGTTTTACTGTAAGTTTTAATATATGCTCGAAGTAAAAATCCATAGTAACTGAGAAGTAAGTTTTAATATATAGAGTCGTCTTTGTATTGGCACAATTTTTACGTTGATACAATGAAGCATGTCTTTTTAATAATATTTTTAACAATAGTATACATATCAACTCCCCGAATATTTCACCCTTCATTACTTTTCAACCATTGCCACAGTGTTTCCTAGAGGCATAAAAGCTGGCCAAAAATACTAAAAGCCACTTTACCACTTTTTTTTTACCAATTTTTGGTACCAATTGAAAGATAATATCATATTGAGAATATATCAGGTCTACTTGCTTATCTTAGGACAGTGTTTCTCAACTGATGGCTCGTGTTCCGCTGGGTATACTTGAACAGTGAAGTGGTAGACCCAGTTTTTTCCTCCATAATAAAAGCACTTAATTTAACACTTTATATATATTATTAGTATTCATTGAATTAATCTGTGCATTAAGTATTACAAACATTTTACGATTATGTTCATGACTGTTTAATAGTAACTTTTTAATGGTTGTTACACGTTAAAGTAACTACACTGTTTATTATATTTATTACGGAGGCACTTAATAAATAATAAATTCTAAGTGAGCACATACACAATACAGATTTTGAAACACTTTAGCACTGTAAAGAATGTTCATTGATAACTGTCACTAGTATTGGTACTGTCCTCCCCTCCGAAAGTTGTGACTGCACTTGCAGTAGGCCTGAGCCGTCCCTTGTTTGTTTCAGAACTCAATAGGTTTATGACTTCCACATGTAGTATCCTTTTCTTGTATCTTGTTCGGTTCTCTTGGCGGAAGGATGTTATAAAAGGATCAGAGGCGGCAAGGAGTCGATTGAATACATCCCGATTAGTGGCCTCTCTTGAAATCTTTCTGGCATACTGTTCACGAAATTGCTTAAGGTATTTATACCTTGCTTCTTGTGCTTCTTCCGACATTTGTCCAATTGAATGGTAAATTTGCAAAACGACTTGAGTCCACATTTTGGGGGTTTTGAGTTGAGAGCATGATTATGTTACTGTGTGCAAGGGTCATCGTTTAGTAACAGAATGACTTTTATCGACCACTTTTGTATAGTTTTCCTTAGCAGCAGAATGTTTGGTTAAGGGGTAAAACGAATTTAGTCCTGGTCTTAAGTTGTTTTGCCTGTCAAGTACTGAAGAAACTTACATAATATGTAATATGTATACAATCAGCTGACAAAATGTTTTTTGTCTGTTGTCATTGGTATTTCTTCAGTTGAGAAAATTTATTACGTTTGAAAAACAGAGCATGAAAATGAAAAGCAATATGTTCAGTAATCGTGCTGAACTTGTAGCTGAAGTAAAAAATATTGCAAAATGGATCCAAGATAAGTATCTTGAGAGAGAGGATTTTCTTGCTGTCACATTTCACTACATGAAAAATGTATGCTTGCCTAAGACCAGTTCAGGATACGTACTACTATCGCCAGCTCACCGTCTCAGTTTCTCTGTGCACAGCATGAAAACTAGTGAAATGTCCTTTTGTGTCTACCATGAGGGACAGGCCAAGAAACGTCTTAATGAGGTATGTAATTTTCTCCTGCACACTACTTCGATAACTATGTCACATCCCCTATGTTAAAGAACTGTCCGGGACAAAATAAGAACAGTCCACTAATCAAATTCTTAATGGCAATAAGTGTGCAGAAACATTTCTTCAACATCATACTTTTCTCCATCAGAGGTCTGTGCTCTTGTGATTAAAAAATTGTTCAAAATAATATTGTTCAACAATTGCAGTAAGGTTATTTTATGATTTTGGTATAGCCTAAATACATTTAGTTAAACATGTTTATGTGTCAATTACCTAATAATTATGATGCAGAATTGAAGTTAATTTGCAGAAGATAATTAAATTTTTTACAACCTGAAGAAGAGTACAAAAGTATGAATTTTTATACTAAAAATTTTTCTCTTACTTATCTCTTACATATAAAAAAATTATATTGTAAGAATATATGGTTCAGCGAAGTCAAAAACAGTTTTCTTTAATTTCCTCAAAACTACTTCTAGGGACATAAGTCGTTTTGTAAATTCGCCATTCAATTGGAAGTACTGCCTCGGAAATAATAGTCGAACCATGAATGGGTATTTTATGTACAGTGACAGGCATGGGATACCAAGAGTACAGTGAGACAAATAATCTGGCAGTCTCAGTTGCATATTTTTCAAATTCATTTGTGTTTATTTCAGATTCACAGGAAATGGTTTTAAGTATAATTCCACATCTGTGGATGAGATTCCTGTCAATGCAGGTTATTTCTGCACTGACTTTATTTTTGCAGCGAATGTTAAATTTTTCGCAATCTCTGCAGATTTTCTTACATTTTGAGTTTTTCTACGCTTAGACCTACTACTGCTCTCCCCAAACTCTGTGGTCCTCCTCTTTTCTGTAGAGTAGGTTTTATAGCATTTAAATCACATACAAACTCTTTATCTAACCACTGCTCGTTTTTTTTTAATCTATCACTCATCCTGTAAGATTCATCGATTCTGCGAAACACATTAATGCAAAAACGAGAAACATGTCTTTCTAACAATTTAATTTGATCATGGGAGACTTCTAGACCGATTTTTGTAATAAGAAACTGCAATACTACGTCTTTCTGTTTCTTACGACCACTTTTTTCCTTCTGTGAAGTATCAAACAATTCTTTCCTTTTGCAACGGTACTCCATTCTGAAACCAAAATAAATTACTAAAAATTTGTTATTTTTTTACTTTTATAACTATTTGATAGCCAAATTGAACATAGTTTTGCTGCAGAGAAGAAATTAACTGATACTGAGAATATTCGTATTTTAGACGATTAATTTGAAATACGCCAATACATATTTTTAACTAAATTTTATCAAAAGGGGCAAATATGGGCAATTTTACCTTTCAAGATCATCAAGTAAACATGTCAGGCTACACGTTGGTCAAGGAAATAACACGGGGCAACGTGAGGAAAATTTTGCTGGTCTGCATAAAGACCGAACATAAGGAATCACAAAATAAAATTTTACATAATATGATTACGATTCCTCAGCGCAGCATAATATACGTAATCATTATAATAATAATAACGTATTCTTAATTCAGAAACATAACTCTAACAATCCATAATAACATTTACCTGAAAATCAACCACAGAGGTACAAAAAATAATTGAAATTCTAATTGAAAAACGCACAATCACAACACAGCAAAAACGACACTTCATGCACTACTTTCAAAGGTTCGAATACAACTGCGTAGAATTAGACCTGCTACGAGGGTGGCTGTTTCATGACCGCCAGACCTTGGAGATATTTGGGGTATATTGCAAACACCATAAAATTAAAAGTGAAAAAATCATTTTTGGCCAGCTTTTGAGCCTCTTGGAAACACTGTGGCATTGGTGAGATGAAGTTCATATTAGGCCATTTAAATATTTATTATTATGACATTCATTTACTAGAATATTGAAAAAGAATCCAGAACTTGACATTACAAATTTTTAAATTTTGTATGGAATGACCCAGACGTAAGTCTACTAATGCACTAATAATGTTATTTCTCTGTTTCAGGGTTATCACGTTATTGGGTGCATAGATGCATTGTATTTTCTTGTAAATAATTTTTATATATTTTTTAATGTATATGTATTTTCAATAATGATTAAAAGACAACCTCCCACCTCAACATATACAGACCTCACTGAAGCCAATTGGCTTGTCGTCAGCACGACACCTCATCCTGCTCAAGGTTTTTCTGTGGTTTCCCTTGAGTAAGAAGACAATGTCGGGATGAGCCCCAAAAGAAATGGGCCACGGACCACTTTCCTTCCCCCACTCTTTCTCTTCTACTATCACAAAGAACTTGCTAATTTCTTAGATAATCCTATAATATGATAATAGGGGAAAATAAATATACTGTAAGTTCACAGGGCTAACGGCTTCGAAGCTGGGTACCTGGTTCTAATGAAGTGCACAGGTAGCAATATAAAACATGGGGGCATGAGATACTTACTCTGTCTGCCATAATAAATTCACTTCAATTAAATTTCCCAATGTAAAATAAAAAAAAAAAATAAAAATCCAGAGTCACTCATTTGCTAGATGGCAAAGAGGTAGCTCTAACGCGTCCTCCGTCGCTAGCAGCAGTGTTCCAACCAGGCCTACGCTATGGTTGTCTTTTGTTCAGCATGTCTACACACGACCACCACTCCGGGAACAGGAAGCCAAGCTGCGCCACTGTCTCCTTTATTCTTTCCTACAACAGCCGAATTTTCCTCACTTCTTATGTATCCTAAACTTATTTTATTCTCGTCTCTCTACAAGTCTCATCACCACCTCCAACCCACCCACTTCTCTCCCCTGATCTCCCTTATCTCACACCTTCCTGATTTCGACTCCCTGCTCTTATCCCGGCTTGTTCGATAAAACACAACCATCTCCTCAACCCCCCCTCTAGAGTCGGTAAGTGGCACAGTATGCTGTGTTGATCCTCCGATGCCAGGAGCTTGTTCTCGAAGCGGTAAGTCGCACAGTACGCTGTGTTGATCCTCCGATGCCAGGAGCTTGTTCTCGAAGTCGGTAAGTCGCACAGTACGCTGTGTTGATCCTTCGAACTAGAGAACTAATATTCTACCCGATTCCATCTCTCTCGTTATCCTGCTCCCCCCCACCACAACACACATGAAAACAAGCCGATCTTCCCCAGGCATTCCCGTTACCCCTACCTTCCTCTCACTGAAATCATACTTTACTATCACCCATCCCGTTTCCCCTCCCTACCTCGACTACACCTCGGAGAGGAACGACCACGGAGACCGGCGTACGACATAGAGAAAAGTCTGTTTTGGAAAGACAAAATAAAACTTTGCCAGCCTCTACCATCCATAATATGGAGTTAGACGAGCTCTATTCGCGGCACATAACTTTGTTCTCACTATACCTGGTAAGGTTTATCTTGTCTCAGTAACAATAAAACCAAGTCCCTTCAAATGAGGGTGGAGATTATAGGAGGGTTGTAAATTTTCAGGATTCCTTTCAAAATCTTGTTATTGTACAGGCTACCGGAACTCAGTTTCTTGAAAGACAAGCTCAGTGATGGAACTACATAGTACGAAGAGAGATATTTTGTTATTTTATTTTGCGCTACAGAATGTATCAACTAGTCCCTTCCGCCACTGGATGGATGGACGGCACTGCTCCACTCCCCTGTCGCCATAACAACACAGACGAAGTGAGACATATCTCCTTTCTCTCTCTTTTCAGAGTGAGACAAGATACATCACACAGACTTTACACATACGGCGGAGTTATGAATTATAATCGTGAAATAAAATTGAATTTAAAGAAATGGAATTAAGAATAATATTAAGAAATGAAATGAAAATTAACATTTGAAATAGAGTCAAAATTTAAAAAAATGCTGTTAAAATGGAAAGTAAGTACAAAATGAAATTAAAATTAAAATTAAAAAATGAGATTGAAATAAGAATTAAAATTAAAATACTAAATTAAAATTGTAATTATAAAATGAAATTAAAATTGAAATTAAGTTAAAATTGAATTGAAATTTAAAAAAAACTATATTAAATGTAAATTTGAAAGAAAAAGGAATAAAATTAAAATTAGAATTAAAATTAAAAAATAAAATTAAAAAGGATAAATTAAGTTAAAATTGCAGTAGAGAAGAGAATTAAATTAACATTTAAAATTAAAATAATATACATAAATATACATTTGAAATTACAATTTGAAATCAGAATTAAAATTTAAAAGTATGATTAAAATTGAAATTGAAAAAAATAAATTGAACTTAAAATAATGATTGAAACTAAAATTAAATTTAAACAATAGAATTATAATTAAAATTAAAAAATTGATTAAAAATTATATTGAAATGAAGAAATGAAATTACAATGGGGAAAAAAAAAAAGAAAAAAAAATAATAATTAAAATTGAGTATACAAATTAAATTAAAACTAAAAATATAAATTGAAAACAAAACTAAACATAAAAATAGAAATTATAAAATGGAATTGATTTTAAAATAGAAGTAAAAAAATTATCCAAGTAATATATACTATTCAAAATTTTGTTTTTTGTAAATGGTATATTTTGTCTGGCAAAATAATTAATTGCTTAATGAAATGAATTATGTAAATAAATCAGTTTAATTTAATTAATTAATAAAATGTTATTAAATAAATAAGTAAATTATATTAATTAAATGAGATTATATTGGTAGATTAAATTATTTAAATAAATAACTAAAAGGAAATAAATAAATTAAATTAGATTAAGTAGATTAGATTAAGTAAAATAAAATTGAATAAATAAATTAAATAAAATAAGTAAATTGAAATAAATAAAGAAATACTGTTAAGACAAAGATTAACATAAGTAACTATCATCATCATCATCATCATCATCATCATCATCACCATCATCATCACAGTGGAGGCTAGAATGTGTTTCCTGCATTATGTTTAGTGAGATCTTAAATATTCCTTCCAGATTGGTTGGCTGTATAAAGCTGATGATTCCAAAGAAAAACAGAAGATGTATTAGAAGAAGAAACAAGCAGTGAAGAGAGGCATCTCATGGTGGAAACCTGGGGATACAGAAACAGAAATTAGTTCATGTATGCATCTGATGGTAAAAGGTTAGTTTTCTGTGTAGATACAGTACTTGCGCAATTTATACTCTTGAATTATGTCTTTTGATATTGCACAGATGATTAATTTCCAGTACTAAGTCACTGGTACTTGTTGGCTGATTTTGGCTTACTTGATATGAAATTTTCAATTTACAAATCTCATACTTGTAGTTTGGAAGGCTTGTAAACCAGTGAGATTTTGAATTGAGACACAGTATTTATTACTTTATTTAATTTAATGTCAGTATAATGAACTTGTGGAAGCACCATAATTATTTTCGTTAAAGTGACATTGATTAGATTCGTATGTAAGTTATGGATTATTGATTCGAGTATTCATGCGTAATAAACACCTGTGCTTTACAAAATATGTAGCTGGAACGCTAAATGCATGTAGCTGTTGTTGCTATCTTGTGCCACTGTGTAAATAATCGTAAGTCATTCACAATCAATGAAATGCTGAAGTCAATTTTGCTATATTAGCAACAATTTTACAGAGTACAGAAATTTGTTTTTTGTAGAACTGAAGTAGCTTATTGCTTGAGCATTCCTCATAATCAGTGCTGTCATGGGGGCCATATGTAACCATACAGTGTATGGGAACCTACAATTTTTTAATGAATCGTATGGGGAAGAGAAATTTCTGCCTATACAGATCCATACGATGTATGTGTGTGCGCCTAAGTTTTGTAGGGCTACAGGGTGATCTATATTTTTACAGGGAAATCTGTACTGATGTTAGATTCTCACTTACTATTCCTAGTATAATTATCTTACTTGATGTTTATGATTCTAAAAGGTCCATTGCTACAGTGCTGGAATCCAGAACCATAATTATATAATTGAAAAAACACCGAAGTGCTCCAAAATTCATCAAGACACGTGTGCATCTACTGTGAGGGCTTCATGGGATACCGGTATTCTTAAAAAATCACGCTTATTTTGTAATTATGAAAATCAAAATGAAAACAATAATTCATTACTTCCTTTTATATTAAAATATTCTAAGTAATGGTTAGCAAGTCTGACTGTAAAACAAGTGGGCCTGGGTTCAACTCCTAGTTGCGGTAAATTAACTGGTTGAGGTTTCTTCCGGGGTTTTTCCACAAACCCATTAACAGCAAATGCAGCCATTGCAGTTGAAGAAGCGTCGTAAAATATATATAAAAAAGGACCATTAAATCATGGTTGGAGAGGTAGAGAGAGAGGAAAGTGAAATATATTTGAAGGGAGAAAAATAAAGTGTGTGGTGTATGGCCAAGACAGAAATTACTATGACAGCACTGGTCATAATGCATTTCACTTCATGTGATCTGCGATAACAAGTTGTAGAATTTCACATTCTCCTGGTTTTCCAGTACAAATCCACGTCTAAATTTTAAGCAAATTTATAATTATCTAGGAAGCGCCATATTAGGGTCTACTGGTATTTACAAGGGAGAGTCAAAAAGTAACCTTAAGAACTGTTTCATTAATTGAATACCCGGTATGTGCAATAAGGCTACAAACACTTGATCACTGTTCAACATAGTATAATAGGAACACTTGCATTGAACGTAGTGGGGGCTATGTTGAAAAGTGATGAAATGTTTGTAGTATTATTGTTCGTATTCAATTAGGTAATAATACAATGGGTGATCAAATTATTAGGGACACTTGGTAAAAGTAGGAATTTCATCTTCAAATTCATATAAAACACAAATAATTTCGATTTTCTCAACTGGAAAAGCTTTATTACTCCAAATAGTGTTTTATAAACAATATTATCACATATTTAATTGTGTAATAATGAATATGGAATGAAATAAACAAGAAAACTAATATTTTGTCACACATCCCTTTGCAGCAATTACAGTTTTAACTCTCTTTGGCATACTAGAAATGCATTGAAGACAATTGTTTTTAATTTTTTGGCTGTGATGCCACATATTGATCAGTTTTTCTATTAAAGATTGTTTATTTGTAATAATTTCTGAATGAATTTGCCTCTTGATTAGCTCCCAAATATTTCCAATCGGATTTAGGTCCGGAGAGTTACCAGGCCAATCCAGAACCCTAATTTTGTTATCAAACAGGAATTTTGTCGCCTTATTTGCCTTGTGACAGGGCGCAGAGTCGTGCATGAACACAAAATCACCATCTGGAAACCATTCACGGACTTGTGGAAGAAGCCGTTCCTTCAGAACCTTTATGTATTGATATTGTCTCATCATTCCTTGAACAAAATACAGACGACCAGTTCCATGACCACTAATCACAGACCACACCATGAGGCTTAGAGGATGTTTAACATTCTTCTACATAGAAAGGCGCCAATGAGAGATGCTGGAATCAACATATCTTCTATGAAAACCTGTCGGAGGATCAAAGAGTTAGGGTTTTCATATCGCACTCCAACCAAGAAACCATTCCTGAAACCATACATGGTGAAGAAGCGTCTCTCTTGGGCAAAGTAGCATCAATCTTGGACTGTGGATGATTGGAAAAAAGTGAGTTGTATGTCATTCACATGATTTCTGTGTTAGTCACAATTTTACTTTGTGCAAATGTGTTTTATGTAGGCATACTGTTTTTTTTTTTCAGGTGTGTTTTTCAGATGAATCTACCATACAAATACTTGCTGACAAAGCTGTGTTCGTTAGAAGGCTTAAAGGTGAAAAGTACAATAATGACTGTATTATGAAGACTGTTAAACCTCCTCTAAGCCTCATGGTGTGGTCTGTGATTAGTGGTCATGGTCGTCTGTATTTTGTTCAAGAAATAATGAGACAATATCAATACATAAAAATTCTGAAGGAACGGCTTCTTCCACAAGTCCGTGAGTGGTATCCAGATGGTGATTTTTTGTTCATGCACGACTCTGCGCCCTGCCACAAGGCAAATAAGGTGACAAAATTCCTGTCTGACAACAATTCTCCGGACCTTAATTCGATTGAAAATATTGGGAAGCTAATGAAGAGGCAAATTCATTCAGAAATTATTACAAATACACAATCTTTAATAGAAAAACTGATCAATGTGTGGCATCACGGCCAAGAAATTAAAAACAATTGTATCCAATGCATTTCTAGTATGCCAAATAGAGTTAATGCTGTAATTGCTGCAAAGGGATGTGTGACAATATATTAGTTTTCTTGTTTATTTCATTCCATATTCATTATTACACAATTAAATATGTAATAATATTGTCTATAAAACACTATTTAGAGTAATAAAGCTTTTCTAGTTGAGAAAATCGGAATTATTTGTGTTTTATGTGAATTTGAAGATGAAATTCCTACTTTTACCAAGTGTCCCTAATAATTTGATCACCCACTGTAGAATAATTAAGGTTATTTTTTGACTGTCTCGTATTATTATTATTACCTTTTTTACTTAACAGTGTTTAGCCACCGAAATAGTGTAATAGACCTTAGAATTAAAAAATTTTTGTTTATCACAACAAGGCTTGCTGATGAGCCACTTACAGATAACATTTATAAATTCACCACTGCTTATTAAAGTAATAGTAATATGCGTTACAAGAGCGGTATGTTGACGTTTTCATGGTCGAGGAAAAGATTGAAAAAGCGAAACGTAGTTGAGCTTTTTTAATTTCCGAGAACATGAAAACAAACATACCGCTCGTGTATCGTACATTATTTTGTACGAAGATCGTTTATTACATATCTGAAAGACGAATTTCTAATTAGTTGCAATGAAATCTTTATGTTGGTTTCTGTTTAATGACGACAACTTCGGAAAACCAAAATATCTTTCTTCAACATTGTTGCTATAAAATGTATTCTGTGTTTACTATACTCCAGCAGGCCGTGATATACGTCTGTCTTTTTTTCCCCCCAGTCTATAAATGCGAACTTAAAACAAATGGTAAGGTTATGTAATGATTTATTTTTCATTTTAATATTTTAACAATATTATTTATATAACATATTGCAGTAATAACATCGGCATCTGGAATCTTGTTGATTTTTTCACGGCTTCCTTAATGTTACTTGTATCAGGAATGCAATAAGTTTCGTGGAGTAGTAGACTTTACTTAATTTTTGCAAATATTTAAAAACAATAAATAACATTGCAATTTAGGTGAAATTGCAGTGGTAAGTTTCCAATTTATAATTATTACTATGTTAAACGTCTCTAAAAATAATATGTTAAAAGCCTAAAGCAGTAAAATGAATGTCGCGCTTAAGCGGTAAGAAGAGGGAAATTGTTATGTGTGTTACGTTGGGAATACTGAATGTGGTATTTCACACTTACCGCGTATTGGTTCTGTGCGGAAAACAAGCAAATACGCACCATCTCGCACAAATAAATATGTAGGTATTTTATTAGGCACTTATATTGCCATTATTTCAAAGTTATTGCTGGTTTTTCTTAGTCGACATTTTAGTTGATGAAACATACTTAATTGCCTAGTGTTATGATCATGACATTCTTCTTTCCTAAAAGTGTATTATTAAAATGTTGCTTGATATACATTAATAATTTTCAAATTTATAAACATGTGACAATTACGATCTTCTCGTTAATAAATAAAGGACGACAATGTTCATGATAATGAGAATTGGTGATAAACCTGACGGCTTTTTTCTGTAATTTAAAAATCTTGATGATGTGAGTAACTGTTGCTCCATAATAAGAAGCCATATTTTAATGTGCTGTTAAAATATGCATAATCGGCAGTCTTAATAAATTTTAATGATAATAGTTATTTATGGTAGTTGTGAGGTAAGTGCATCTTTCCACTCGCGCAATAAAGATCACGCTCACAAGTACCATACATAATTTTATCCATGACCATAACGAAAAATTCTGTTTTATAAAAGAAAATATGTTGAAAATAAGTCCTCATATAATCACATATCATGGCATGGATTTTAGAATCGATAAGTGTACTAGGTAGGTCATGATGTAGGAGGCCATGATTAGTGAAGAATGGTATGTAAGGCGTTGGATAAAATAACAAATTATAATTAATTATATAATTTTAATATGTATTTTTTCACTTTAAACGTGTATTTTCATATTTTTGAAGTTTCAGGGATTATTTAGAAGTGTTCACGGGACTAATGTGATTAAAATAATTTCACATTTTACTTCTGTAAACTTAAGAGGAATATTAAAACATAATCAATCATTGTGTCTGTTTAGCTCAGTCAACTAACGCGTGTTGTTATAAAATTATAAAAAATTATAAAATATAAAATCCTATAAACCCAACTTCACAGGTTCAAGTCTCCTCGCTTCCCAAAAGGTAAATTATTACAAATTAAAAAAAAAAATACATATTAGATATGGATGCAATGCATAAATTACGACGTAGCAGATAGAGAAAAGAGAAGGAGATTGAGTGTATGTATATTTAAGAAATGGTAATAAAGAAGTAGAGGTAGTGACATCTAGTAACTAATATATTAAATTCTTGAGTAATAATTCAATGGAAAAATGTACGTGTGTGCCCGGGTACTAGGAAAATATTAATGAACTGTGAGATAAAGTTCAAACTGTGAGGTAAAATCTTTATCTCACTAGTGAAATAAAGTAAAGTTGAATAAAAGCCTACTTTACAAACGCAAAAGTATTTAGTAAAGGCATGTTAAATGAAATCCTGAATAATCTAATATTTAAAAGCTCAATACATTGTCCCGAAGTTAGCTTTGTGTCAACCACAATTCCAAGCATGTTTTATGAACAATTTGTTGAGCAAGATTTTAAATGAAATGTTAATGATTCTGTTTTCTTTTCATTTAAAACTAAAGCATTAGCTTCAAAATAAATTTTTAACTTGTACAATATAAGTGTTTCACTTTGAAGCAACTGGAGATATTAAAAAGATATAAATACAAGATATCTTCCTTAATCCACAACTGACTCTACTATCCAAGTGCCATTACACTACGCAATGCATAGTATGCATCGAGAAGTAGCTGCAAGCCATTCTAGGTACGTTATACCTTAATGATTGTATAGTTTAGAATTATTAACTTGTTATCTACACTGCAGAAACTGACGCATTATCTATTAATTTCAGATTGTGTGACATCCTGTGAAAAATATGCTTTCTATGGGTAGTAAGCAGCGGCGGAGCATGAAATTTTGAGCAGGGGAAGCTAACTCAAGTTGTTTTTCATGCAATATGAGAAAACGTATTACAAAAATACAGTCTTAAAATAAATAGTAGTCAATTTCAAGTCAGCAGTCGAAGATTGGTTGGAACATCGTAAGTAACACCAATAAGGCATGACCTCAAATGATACGTAGTAAAATATAATTTCACGGTTTACACATATCTCTTAACAAATAGACACATATATGTATAACATTAGCTCACTCCCTGTCATACTTACAGAAATCACAATATTAGTATCATTATGTAAGTATGCGTCTGTCTTTTGGTTGTGTCCTTCATTGACAGCAAGGGAGTCAGTCATTTGTTTTTTAAATCACACTTTTGTTCGTAAGTCAGTCTTGATAATACAATTGTCCTAAAAAATTCTAGTAAACTAGTGTTAGGAACTGTTATTTCGCTCATTATTTATTATATCAGCCACAATGCACACTAACACTTCAACTGAACACAACTGACGAAAAGGGATAACTCGGAAACTACTTATTTTAAATGTTAAAGCTAGCTTCTTGCGAGCCTTGCGACTAGGGTAGTTTAGTTAGAAAGGGATGGAAAATCTGCGGGGTGGATTACACAGAAGAAACCAGTCTGCTTGGAAGCTGGTGTGTGCAGGCTTCTTGTTTACTGCTGCATCACAAATCATCCTGAGCTGCCGCATCACAATATTTAACGCGTAAATATAAATTCTATTAAAATTAATAAATAATTTTGTCCATAAACTGCAGGTTTATTATGAAATTATTATTAACTGGGGAAGCTAAGCTTTTTAGCTTACATTGACGCTACGCCACTGGTAGTAAGTGGTAACAAGTCAATGTGTTAAGTAAGAAATTCTTGTTGTACTGAGTTTGGAGGCTGGCAATAGTTTTGGAAGAATGCATATAAAAGAATAAGTACAATTTCCTCTCGTATTATTTGCACGGTAGATTTTCATTAGGAGCATATAAACTAGCAAATAATAGTCTTTGGAAATGGAGGGTAGTCATTATCAGTTACTAGGAGGAGTTGATATTTTCTTTCCTATATACCTGTAATATAAAACAATCTATCACCTATTTAATCTCAGCCATTCTATTAACTTTGCAACAATGAATATTCTCAACAAATCATAAAGATATTGGAACTTTATATTTCATTTTCGGTGCCAGAAGTAAAAGTATTGGCTATAATGTAATACAGAGGGTAGTTGAAGTTAATAAACTGGGACTGTGGAGAAGAGGAGAGAGAAAATTATGGAATTGAGTTACGGTAATCCATGATGCCACTCAGTAACGATTTGTTTAAGTATATTTCCAGGACTGGTACTTGTGTTGTATTTAACAAGTGGTACGTCTTGATTTGGCAATTTTTGTTGCAGGTGGCTCACTGACTGGAGAAAAAGAAGTGGAGTTGGCAAAATGGAGGCAAGAAATTGTTCATTCGAACACACAGCTCTCAAGAAGTGCGTTTGATGAGCGACAGAACAAAGAAATTGTACACCATCTAGCCCAGTTGCAAGCACACTCCTTGTAAGGGAATAGGGGGAGGTCAGAGACACCCAAAGTTAACAGATTCAGCTTGACTAAGACTCTGTCTCCTACCCCAGGTAAATGTAAAATGTTCAGTTTTTAATGTATCGACATCTGTTTCATTTTCGAGGACCTGCCTACAATCCATGCCCAGATATACTGTAAATAGTTTTTTACTATTTTCATATTTCCTACCTCTTCTTTAACTTTCTCTATGCTTTGTACTATGAAGGAACAACTATGAAACAAGCTCTACCATTAGATAAATACATTTTTTTTTTTTGTCGTTCTGAATATTAGTTGGCGACTTCATTGTGATACTTGTACAGGTACAGTAGCGGCTTAGTGCATAATGATTGCTAAATACTTGCCAGAACTTATAGAAGTGTGGCAGTACTTTTGTTTAGTGATTGTGTATAATAATTGACTTTACACTAATGGTTTTAGAGCACTTATAGGGATTGAAGTGTAGGTTCATTATTTTCCAAATTCATCATCATCATCATCATCATTGGCATTACGGCCCTTATAGTTTAGCCTTAGCCTCCCTCAGAACATCCGACCAATCACTCCTGTCTAATGCTCGTGTTCTCCATCTTCTAATTCCAACTTTTGTTAGGTCAGCCTGAACATCATCCAGCCATCTCAATTTAGGTCGTCCGACTTTCCTTCTTCCTACCGGCAATGCATCTAGTAGAGCTTTGGGTGTGCGATTGTTCTCCATCCTGGCTACGTGTCCCAGCCACTCTGACCTTCTGAGTTTTATATCAACAACAATGTTGTTATCTTTATATAATTCATATAACTCAGCATTTGTTTTAATTCGCCAAAACCCTTGCTCATAAGTAGGCCCAAAGATTTTCCGTAATACTTTCCTTTCCCAGGCATTTAAGATCTTTATTGCCCTTTCAGGTAGAGTCCAGGTTTCACTTCCATATACTACTATTGGTTTAATAATAGTTTTATATTTTCTTATTTTAACTTTACAAATTCATAGTAAGGTTTATTACATTGGGTACTGCTTGTGGTCTTGTTGTTTCGAATATTACTTGAGGACTTGTTTCTGATACTTGGAGAAGTGCAATAGGGACTATGGTCTTGCGTAATGATTGTTAAATTCATGCTAGGACTTACACAACTCTGGCAGTACTTTTGTTTATTGCTTTTACATAATAAATTATTTCACACTGATAATAATAGGGCAGTAGCGACAAATGAACTGTTGAATAAATATTTTACAAAGTCGTGACAAGATTTATTACATTCCCATGCTTCTTATGGACTTATTTTGAATTGTACCTAATATATTTATTAATGATATTTTAGATAATGTAGCAAATGTGAATTCTCATTGCCCAGTGTTAGATAACATACCTATTCCGGGACTACTTTTTGCAGATGACTGCGCTATTGGAGCATTTTCGGTCAACGGGCTTCAAAAGTCGATTAACGAAATCAATAGCTTCTGTAAAACTTGGGATCTGAAAATAAACGAAAAGAAATCAAAAGTCCTAATCTGCAAAAAGGGCAACGTGCATAGTAAGAAAGAGAAATGGTACGTGAATAAAGTTCCAATTGATTGTGTTTCCAGATTCAAGTACCTAGGAGTGATAATAGACAGTAGAGGAAATTGGAAGTTGCAAAATGAATTGGCACTGAATAAAGGTAAAAATGCACTTCAAGCAGTAGACAGATGCCTAAATAAATGGCCGAATATTGGGGTGAAGAATTTGGTCAACATCTATAATGCACTAGTAGAATCAAAGATATACAATATTGAGATCTGGGGTAGTAGGTTATCCAGCAGAAACATCGATAAAGTAAGAGCCAAAATGTGTAAAAAAATTTCTAGGAATACCGGAGAATGCTTCTAACCTGGCAGCTTTACTAGAGAGGGGAATCGATTCGAGTCTGGGAATTATTCTAGAAATAAAAATCAAATATTTAGGTAATATTCTGTGTAGGGATGATTCGGCAGTTATGAAAACATGTATCTTTTGTATGAAAGCCGCTAATTGGAAATCGAATTGGCTGAAGGAGCTGGAACGAGAAATAAGCAGATTAGGTCTAAATTGGCTATGGAGAGAACTAGGGTCTATAAACACGAAAACTATTGGAAGAATAGTAAAAGAGAGGGCAAACGAAACTTCGAGACAAGACATTTTTAGTAATATTAAAGACCTAGGATCACTAAAATACTATAGGGAGGTTAAGCAGTTTTGGGAATAGGAAGAATATGTTAGACTAAATTCAAGGGAAGAGAGAACAGGAATGGCATGGTGGAGATTAGTTATCTGGAGACTCAAGAATAGGAGAGGGAACGTAGAGAAGGATAAATGTCCTTTGTGTGGACTAGCTGAAGACGCAATGCATATTGCGCTAAAGTGCCAGGCAACGAATGATTTGAGACACAGTTGGGTAGATAAAAAATTTCTACACATAAACGCTATAGTAGCTTATAAAAAAATGAATGGTCACCTAAACGCCAGCAATTTGCATAAATTAGGAAAATTTCTTTTTAGAGTTAAAATTAGATTGGAAGAGAAAGTCAAAGCTCTAACGGAGATGGAATTATAAATGTTGAGTAGTCACACGATAAGAAACTACGAAGAGTAGTCAATGAAGTTAACAGAATAATTCTTAAGAGATTAAGCATAAAATGAAAAAGCTAAGGCAGGAGTTTTAAATACAAGAGCTATACTTATTATTAGTTGTGTACCATTATTATTATTACTATTATTATTATTATTATTATTATTATTATTATTATTATTATTGTAAACAGAGGATGCTTATAGGTTCATTATGTATTAGTTTGTGTTATATTTGTATAGAGCAGACGTGGGCATCAGTAGTACATGTCGCACGGAGTCGAACGCAACTACGTGATCTCCCTCCTTCCACACCCCTAGCTGTTCAACATACCCGGGTACCTGTCAGACTGGTTGAGGTACTATACTGGCAGTCAGCGGTGGATTTCAGTAAAAAAATTCGCTCTCTAAGGAAGCTCCTGAAGTAAAAAAGTCGAAAAATATTACTTCCACAAAGAATGGAAAAATGGATTCTTTTGTTGCGAAGAAGGGGAAAGTGTTAGGTGCTTATTATGCTACAAAATTTTACTAGCAGTGAAGAAGAGCAACGTTCAAAAGTAAAATATCCACATCTTCGGAGTTTTGTTATGAAAATTGATTCTATGTTTAGCTCAACCTACACTTGTGAAGAGTTATTTTCTCAGTTGGCCATTGTAAAATCCAAATCAAGATCACGCATTTCAGACGAAAATTTATTCCATCAGCTCACAATTGCAATGTCTGACATAACTTCAAATTTTGAAACACTTTGCTGATTTACGTGACGAAGAAGAATAAATGAACCCCTTCTTTTAAGGGCATAAGTTAATTGACGTAAATTGACAACAACAAAGAACTACAGTAATAGGTTTAAAATAGCCTAATTGTTGTTTTTTCTGTTTCTTAGTAATGTGCTTGATATTTTGTTAAGAATATGTTTTTCATAAGTTCCTTAATTTTATTTTCTAGTGATGCAAATTAGTGATTGATGCCCTTTCAGAACAAATAGGTTCAGATTATGGCATTACATTTTAACTGTTGTGGAATTGTACGTTTTATGTAATTTTATAAGGTTTTTACAGTAATTGTTTAAATTAGAAATACAGTTATGTTTCAGCTTATTGTAAAATAGTTTGCATTTTTTTTGGAAAATATGTTATCTTTCATTGTCATTATTCATAAAAATAACATTCAGAAAACTGTGTATCTTTTTGTCTTGCTTAATTGCTTAACATTCTGTGTTTCAATACTTCACGCGATCCACCGCTGAGTATTACATTAACAGGTGATGCGTGTTGCAGCAATCAGAGTAGTACGGCGCATCTCTTTAAATGCCCACGTCTGGTATAGAGAGTGATGGCGGATTAAGAACTGGAATACATCTAATCCGCCATGACGTGAACAAGGATTGATGAAATAAATAAATAAATAAAAAATAGTACCTAATGGACGAAATTATTGTGACTCTTAGCCAGCTGCAATAGGAATTCTGGTCTTGCATGCTAAATTCATGCTAGAACTTATGCAAGTATCAGAATACTTTTGTTTTGTTGCTTTACATAATAATTGGCTCAATCTACTAATTATAGAGCTGCATTACCGACTGAGTTCTTGCATGAATATGTACAAATTGAAGTAATTAGAACTGTAGAACTCCCATGCTCATTGTAGTGGTGGTGGTGTTTTGAATAGTAATTGACGAGTTCATACTGATACTTGGACACGTGTGATAAGGTCTCTAGTCTTGCATAATGATTTTTTTTTTTTTTGCAATTCATTTTGCGTAATTTTCAGAAAAGTCTGTGAATATATTAGAAATTTAATTTTTTTTTCAGTCGTTGACTTTACTACTTTATATATTTTGTTAGGTGTTAACCTTTACATAATAAATTGTGTGATGTATGAACGTTTTCGTTGACCATGTCAACATCATCAGATACACTCTGTCATTTTACAGTATCAATACTCTCAATGTTATCTACACAATCTACACATACAATACATGTTTACTATCATATGAAGATAAAACCTATTAAAAATTATATAAATTAGTTTTATAATGTTGAATTGTGGATACCCCAACTGTCAACAATTAAAATATGCTTATATTATCATGGGTATATTCTTTGCAAATCATCACATGTGTGCGATAATATGAACGATGTAATGCTATGAGGCTAAATGTAAGATAAAATATAAAAATGAGCTAACTCTATTTGATGCTTTACAATGCATGTGAGGATTTGCAAATTACAATATTTTGTTACAAGGTATTCACTTTTCCATATCATGGTATAAAATTCTAGCCTGTTATAACTGCCTATATTTTGTAGATCTTGGTGTTATTATTTATGCCAATATGTTGGGTTTAAACTGTTTATAGTTAATCAGATGATGGGCGTATGTTCTGTTGTTGTTCATGTTACAGGATAATTATTCAATGTAGTAGTGATGTTGTAGAAGTTTATTTAACATGGTGTGAATCGAAAGTTTGAAATCATAGTTGTGGAAGTGTTTTCTGTGGATGTTGGTCGTGTACTCTGTAACATGAACAACAACAGAACATACGCCCATCATCTGATTAACTATAAACAGTTTAAACCCAACATATTGGCATAAATAATAACACCAAGATCTACAAAATATAGGCAGTTATAACAGGTTAGAATTTTACACCATGATATGGAAAAGTGAATACCTTGTAACAAAATATTGTAATTTGCAAATCCTCACATGCATAATAAAGCATCAAATAGAGTTAGCTCATTTTTATATTTTATCTTACTTTTAGCCTCATATCATTACATCGTTCATATTATCGCACACATGTGATGATTTGCAAAGAATATACCCATGATAATATAAGCATATTTTAATTGTTGACAGTTGGGGTATCCACAATTCAACATTATAAAACTAATTCATATAATTTTTAATAGGTTTTATCTTCATATGATAGTAAACATGTATTGTATGTGTAGATTGTGTACATAACATTGAGAGTATTGATATTGTAAAATGACAGAGTATATCTGATGATGTTGACATGGTCAACGAAAACGTTCATACATCACACAATTTATTATGTAAAGGTTAACACCTAACAAAATATATAAAGTAGTAAAGTCAACGACTGAAAAAAAATTAAATTTCTAACATCTTGCATAATGGTTGCTAAAATAACGCCAGAACCTATACATAGGTGACAGTACTTTTGTTTAGTTCACATTGATAGTTAAAGTGCAGTAAAAACGACTGAACTGTTGGAAAATATTTTCCAAATAGCAATATTTATTATATTCCCATGCTTCTTGTGGCTTTGTTCTTTTGAATAGAAATTGACAACTTCATTCTGATACTTGCACAGCTGCAGTAGGTTCTCTAGTCTTGCATAACGATTGCTAAATTCATGCCAGAGCTCATAGAACTGTGGCAGTACTTTTGTTTAATGTTTTTCATAATAATTGACTTTCCACTAATAGTTATACAGCAGCTATTGGGACTGAAGTGTAGGTTAATTATTTTCCAAATTCGCAGTAAAGTTCCTTACATTCCTATGCTTGTTTAGGTATTGTAGTTTCAATAATGTTTGACAACTTCATACTCACACTTGGAGAACTGCAATAGTATAGTATAGTATTTATTAGCTGTCGTTATAGCAAAAGCTAATGACATTGTCAAATTACACGTGTGAAATTATAGTGCAAAAATGAAAATTATTCTAAACAACACTAAACATAAAACAAAATGATCACTAATACTCCTTAGAGTTTACAATTGAGAGTCGAAATTATCAAAAATAGGCTAATATCTGGATGAAAATTGTAACACACTGATCACAAATATTATTTGATTTGCTCTGTTTATATACAATAAAACAAGAATTAACTTAACAATTTATGAGAATTTCCTAATATATTACAAAATAATAATACAATTCAGAGAAAGAAACCTAAAAAATATCTACAGCTTGATTTTCTGATTCAAAATATCCTTGTACAGAATAGAATGGGTTTCCAAGAAGCCACGTTTTCACTTTGACTTTGAATATGTCAAGTGACACTTCCTGTGCTTCCATGTTGAACATCCTACAGCCCAACATGTTAGCACTTCTTTTAACTTTGGATAGTCTGGAAAATGGTATGTCCAGTTTTTCTTTATTCCGAGTATTATACTCATGTTTATCCATCCTACTGGTGAAGCCATAAAGATTTTTCTTGATGTAAAGGAGGAGTCCCAGAATATATTCATTAACAACTGTTAAGATGGACTCCTGTGGTTTACAATGTGATTTGCTTGGTACTTCTGTGATAATTCTTATTGCTTTCTTCTGAATCAGTAGGACTTCAGTAAGTTTATTGCTGTTCCCCACACCAGGATTCCATACTTCAATATGCTATGAAAAAAAGCAAAATAAACATTTCTTAGGTACTGCCCAGGTATTTTATCTCTAATTCCTCTTAAGAGATACAGGACTGGACATTCTCCGAGAGATGTATTCAATGTGGCAATCCCAGGTTAGTTTTGTATCAAGATGGATACCAAGTAATTTTACTGCCTTTTCTTCAGACCCTTCTTCTTTTTTCAATGTCAAAATTAATTTTTGAGTCTTCTCCTCGTTTAAAATTAACTTATTTGCTCTGAACCATTCTGCTGCTTCCAAAACTGTATTTGAGGTTAGCTGACGCAGTTCTGCTGCAGTAGTCGAACATGTTATGAAAGAAGTGTCATCTGCATATAATGTTGATTTGGCCATAATGTTGTATTTAATCATTTACAATAATTAGACATAAGAAAGGTCCTAAGATGGAACCCTAATGTTGAATATTAATTGACAAATTCATGTCATGACTTACGCAAGTCTGAGATTGCATTGTTTTCTGATTTTTCAAAATAATCGACTTAACCTATTAGTCATAGAGGTATATTACTGACTGAGCACTTGCATAAATATTTACTAATCTTGCATAATCATTGCTAAATTCATCCCAGGACTTATACATCTCTTACAATGCTTTTGTTTAGTGGTTTTACATAATAAATGACTTTACATTGATAGTTACAGAGCAGTTATATGGATTGATGTGTATGTTACATAGCAATATTTATTACATTCTTATGCTTGTTTAGGTGTTGTAGTGTTCTATAATGTTTGACGATTTCGTACTGACATTTGAATAGCTGCAATAGCTACGGGTACTCTACAGTTGAATATTTAATGCTAAATTGATGCCATTCTCAGAATATGCTACCTTTGTTTACTGTATCACATAATAACACAATCTACGAACCAAAGAGCTGTATTAGCGACTGAGTTCTTGAATGAAAGTTTACAAATTAAAAAAAAAATAGAATATGCATGCATGTTGTGGTGTTGTTGTTTGAATAACAATTGACGATTTCATAACTGTACATGTGCAATAGGTACCAGTACTCTGCTCTTAAATAATGACTGCGAAGTTCTTGCCATGACTTATAGAACTATGGCAGTATTTTTATTTGGTCCTTTTACATAATAAATGATTTGAGATTGTGTGTTGAAGAGGTAGTAACAGCGAGTGCACTGTTGGAAAATATTCTTCAAATTCTTAGGGTCTTGTGGTCTTGTTGATCTGAATAGAAATTGACGACTTCATTCTGACAGTTACAATAAGGACTCTGGTCATGCATAAAGCTTCCTAAATTCATGACAAGATTTATAGGAACGTGGCAGTACGTTGTTTTAGTGCTTTGGTATAATAACTAATTTTACACTATAATTATAGAATAATTATCAAGACTAATGTGTATCTTAATTATTTTCCAAATTCATAGCAAGATTTATTACATTCCAATGATTTCTTTTGGTGTTGTAGTGTTCAATAGTGTTTGAGGACTTCATACTAACACTTGGACAGCAGCAATGGTGATCACAGAGAGTGGAAAGAGAGCACAGAGAAAGAAGAGTGAACACGGAGAAACAGAAAAAGCACAGTCAGCACAGAGAAGGAGAGAGAGAACAGTGAGTAAAGAAAGCGAAAAGAGAGGTCAGACACATAACACAGAGGGCAAAGAGAGCACACAGAGGGCAAAAAGACCGAAAGTAGAGAGGACAGAGAGGCCAAAGTGACTACAGAGAGAGTACAGAGGAGGTAAATAGAATACAGAAAATTCAGATATAGTTCAGAGAGGGCAACCAGTCTTCAGAGATGGCAGATAGAGCACAAAGAGAAAGTGGAGACGATAAAGACATCACTGTGAGGGCAGAGAAAAACACGGTGCAGAGGGAGAACATAGAAAAGAATAAGTGGGGACAGGGAGAGTACAGAAAGTACTCGGAGAGCACAGGGGGAACAGGAAGGGGACAGAGTAGATAGAAAAAGCACAGAGGGGTCAGGGAGAATATAGAGGGAACATGTAGAGCATAGAGGGGACAGGAAAATTAGAGGGTACAGGGATACAACAGAGCGAACAGGGAGAGAAGAGAGGGAACAGTTAAAGCATAGACCTGACAGGAAAAGTACAGGGGGAACATGGAGAGGAGAGAGGTGACAGGGAGAGGACAGAAGGACCAGGGAGAGAACAGAGGGAACAGGGAGAGAAGAGAGGGGACAGTTAAAGCATAGACATGACAGGAAAAGTACAGGGGGAACATGGAGAGGAGAGAGGTGACAGAGAGAGCACAGAAGAACCAGGGAGAGAACAGAGGGAACAGGGAAAACATGGAGAGGAGAGAGGTGACAGGGAGAGCACAGAACGACCAGGGAGAGAAGAGTGGGGACAGTTAGAGCATAGACATGACAGGAAAAGTACAGGGGGAACATGGAGAGGAGGGAGGTGGCAGGAAGAGCAGAAAGGACCAGCGAGAGAACAGAGGGAACAGTTAGAGCATAGACATGACAGGAAAAGTACAGGGGAAACATGCAGAGGAGGGAGGTGACAGGAAGAGCACAGAAGGACCAGGGAGAGAAGAGAGGGGACAGTTAAAGCATAGACATGACAGGAAAAGTACAGGGGGAAATGGAGAGGAGGGAGGTGACAGGAAGAGCACATAAGGACCAGAGAGAGAAGAGAGGGGTCATGGAGAGAGGAGAGGGGACATTTAGAGCACAGACATGACAGGAAAAGTACGGGGGAAACATGGAGAGGGGAAAGGTGACAAGAAGAGCACATAAGGACCAGGAACAGAAAAGAGGGGACAGTTAGAGCATAGACATGACAGGAAAAGTACAGGGGAAACATGGAGAGGAGAGAGGTGACAGGAAGAGCACATAAGCACCAGGGTGAAAAGAGAGGGAACAGTTAGAGCATAGACATGAGAGGAAGACTATAGGGCAAACATGAAGAGGAGGGAGGTGACAGGAAGAGTACATAAGGACAAGTTGGAGAAGAGAGGAAACAGGAAGAGAAAAGAGGGGACAGTTGGAGCATAGACATGAAATGAGAAGTACAGGGGAAACATGGAGAGGAGAGGGGTGACAGGAAGAGCACATAAGAATCAGGGAGAAGAGAGGGGTCAGGGAGAGAGGAGATGGGAAGGTTAGAGCTAAGACATTACAGGAAAAGTACAGGAGAAACTTGGAGAGGAGAGAGATGACAGGAAGAGAAGGGAGGGGACAGTTAGAGCATAGACATGACAGGAAAATTACTGGTGAAACATTGATAGGAGGGAGGTGACAGGAAGAGCACATAAGGACCAGGGAGAGAAGAGAGGGGTAAGGGAGAGAGGAGAGGGGACAGTTAGAGGATAGACATGATAGTAAGAGTACAGGAGGAACATGGAGAGGAGAGAGGGGACCGTTAGAGCTTAGACATGACAGGAAAATTACAGGTGAAACATGGATAGGAGGGAGGTGACAGGAAGAGCACATAAGGACCAGGGAGAGAAGAGAGGGGACAGGAAGAGAAGAGAGGGGACAGATAGAGCTTAGACATTACAGAGAAAATACTGTGGAAAAATGGAGAGGGAGGTGACAGGAAGAGCACATAAGGTCCAGAGAGGGAGGAGAGAGGACTGTTAGAGCATAGACATTACAGAAAAAGTACTGTGGAAAAATGGAGAGGGAGGTGACAGGAAGAGCACTTAAGGACCAGAGAGAGAGGAGAGAGGACAGTTAGAGCATAGACATGACAGGAAAAGTACAGGAGAAACATGGAGAGGAGGGAGGTGACAGGAAGAGCACATAGGGACCAGGGAGAGAAGAGAGGGGACAGTTAGTGCTTAGACATGACAGGAAAAGTACGGGAGAAACATGGAGAGGAGAGAGGTGACAGGAAGAGCACATAGTTACCAGGGAGAGAAGAGAGGGGACAGTTAGAGCATAGACATCACAGGAAAAGTAAAGAGAAACATGGAGAAGAGGGAGGTGACAGGAGGAGCACATAGACACCAGGGAGAGAATAGAGGGGACAGTTAGAGCATAGACATGACTGGAAAAGTACAGGGGAAACATGGAGAGGAGGGAGGTGACAGGAAAAGCACATAGGGACCAGGGAGGGAAGAGAGGGGACAGTTTGAGCATAGAAATGAGAGGAAAAGTACAGGAGAATCATGAAGAGGGGATAGGTGACACGAAGAGCACATAAAAACCAGGGAGGGAAGAGAGGGGTCAGGGAGAGAGGAGAGGGACAGTTAGAGCATAGACATGACTGGAAAAGTACAGGAGAAACATGGAGAGGTGAGAGGTGGCAGGATGTGAAGAGAGGGGACAGTTAGCTCATAGACATGAGAGGAAAAGTAGAGGGCGAACATGGAGAGGAGGGATGTGAAAGGAAGAGCACATAAGGACCAGGGAGAGAAGAGAGGGGACAGTTAGAGCATTGATATGACACGAAAAGTACAGGGGAAACATGGAGAAGAGAGGTGACAGGAAGAGCACATAAGAACCAGGGAGAAAAAAGAGGGGACAGGGAGAGAGGAGAGGGGACAGGGGACAGTTAGAGCATAGACATGACTGGAAAAGTACAGGAGAAACATAGATAGGTGGGAGGTGATACGAAGTGAAGACACGGGACAGTTAGCGCATAGACATGACAGGAAAAGAACAGGGAGAACATGGAGAGGAGGGAGGTGAAAGGAAGAGCACATAAGGACCAGGGAGAGAAAAGAGGGGACAGTTAGAGCATGGACATGACAGGAAAAGTACTGGGGAAACATAGATAGGAGGGAGGTGACAGGAATAGCACATAAGGACCAGGGAGAGAAGAGAGGGGACAGTTAGAGCATGGACATGACATGAAAAGTACAGAGGAAACATGGAGAGGAGAGAGAGGTGACAGGGAGAGCACATAAGGACTAGGGAGACAACAGAGGGAACAGGGAGAGAAGAGAGGTGACAGAGCATGGACATGACATGAAAGGTACAGAGGAAACATGGAGAGGAGAGAGAGGTGATGGAGAGCACATAAGGACTAGGGAGAGAACAGGGGTAACAAGGAGAGAAGAGAGGTGACAGTTAGAGCATGGACATGACATGAATAGTAAAGAGGAAACATGGAGAGGAGAGAGAAGTGACAGGGAGAGCACATAAGGACTAGGGAGAGAACAGAGGGAACAGGGAGAGAAGAGAGGTGACAGTTAGCGCATCGACATGACATGAAAAGTACTGAGGGAACATGGAGAGGAGTGAGAGGTGACAGAGAGAACACATAAGGACTAGGGAGAGAACAGAGGGAACAGGGAGAGAAGAGAGGTGACAGTTAGAGCATGGAGATGACATGAAAAGTACAGACGAAAAATGGAGAGGAGAGAGAGGTGACAGGGAGAGCACATAAGGACTTGGGAGAGAACAGAGGGAACAGGGAGAGAAGAGAGGTGACAGTTAGAGCATGGACATGACATGAAAAGTACAGGGGAAACAAGGAGAGGAGAGAGAGTTGATATGGAGAGCAAATAAGGACTAGGGAGAGAAGAGAGGGAACAGGGAGACAAGAGAGGAGACGGTAAGAGCATGGACATGACAGGAAAAGTACAGAGGAAACATGGAGAGGAAAGAGAGGTGACAGAGAGAGCAAATAAGGACTTGGGAGAGAAGAGAGGTGACAGTTAGAGCATGGACATGACTTGAAAAGTACTGGGGAAACATGGTGAGGAGAGAGAGGTGACAGGGAGAGCACATAAGGACTTGGGAGAGAACCGAGGGAACAGGGAGAGAAGAGAGGTGACAGTTAGAGCATGGACATGACATGAAAAGTACAGAGGAAACATTGAGAGAAGAGAGAGGTGACAGGGAGAGCACATAAGGACTTGGGAGAGAACAGAGGGAACAGGGAGAGAAGAGAGGTGACAGCTAGAGCATGGACATGACATGAAAAGTACACGGGAAACAAGGAGAGTAGATAGAGGTGACAGGGAGAGCACTTAAGGACTAGGGAGGGAACAGAGGGAACAGGGAGAGAAGAGAGGTGACATTTAGAGCATGCACATGACATGAAAAGTACAGGGCAAACATGGAGAGGAGAGAGAGGTGACAGGGAGAGCACATAAGGACTAGGGAGAAAACTGAGGGAACAGGGAGAGAAGAGAAGTCACAGTTAGAGCATGGACATGACATGAAAAGTAGAGGGGAAACATGGAGAGGAGAGAGAGGTGATATGGAGAGCACAAAGGGACTAGGGAGAGAACAAGGGGAACAGGGAGAGAAGAGAGGGAACAGTTAGAGTATGGACATATCAGGAAAAGTACAGGGGAAACACGGAGAGGAGAGAGAGGTGACTGGGAGAGGACATTAGGCCCAGGGACAGAAGAGAGGAGACAGTTAGAGCATGGACATTTCAGGAAAAGTACAGGGGAAACATGGAGAGGAGGGAGGTGACAGGAAGAGCTCACAGGGACGAGGGAAAGTACAGAGGGAACAGGGAGAGAAGAGAGGGAAAAGTAAGAGCATGTACATGACAGGAAAAGTACAGAAGAAGCATGGAGAGGAGAGAGAGGTGACAGGTAGAGCACATAAGGACTTGGGAGAGAACAGAGGGAACAGGGAGAGAAGAGAAGTGACAGAGCATGGACATGACATGAAAAGTACAGGGGAAACATGGAGAGTAGAGAGAGGTGACAGGGAGAGCACTTAAGGACTAGGGAGAGAACAGAGGGAACAGGCAGAGAAGAGAGGTGACATTTAGAGTATGCACATGACATGAAAAGTACAGGGGAAACACGGAGAGGAGAGAGAGGTGACAGGGAGAGCACATAAGGACTAGGGAGAGAACTGAGGGAACAGGGAGAGAAGAGAGGTGACAGTTAGAGCATGGACATGACATGAAAAGTATAGGGGAAACATGGAGAGGAGAGAGAGGTGATATGGAGAGCACATAAGGACAAGGGAGAGAACAGGGAGAGAAGAGAGGGAACAGTTAGAGCATGGACATGACAGGAAAAGTACAGGGGAAACATGGAGAGGAGAGAGAGGTGACTGGGAGAGCACATTAGGCCCAGAGACATAAGAGAGGAGACAGTTAGAGCATGGACATTACAGGAAAAGTACAGGGGAAACATGGAGAGGAGGGAGGTGACAGGAAGAGCACATAGGGACTAGGGAGAGTACAGAGGGAACAGGGAGAGAAGAGAGGGAACAGTAAGAGCATGTACATGACAGGAAAAGTACAGAAGAAACATGGAGAGGAGAGAGAGGTGACAGGGAGAGCACATAAGGACTTGGGAGAGAACAGAGGGAACAGGGAGAGAAGAGAGGTGACAGTTAGAGCATCGACATGACATGAAAAGTACAGAGGAAACATGGAGAGGAGAGAGAGGTGACAGTTAGAGCACACAAGAAGTAGGGAGAGAACAGAGGGAACAGGGAGAGAAGAGAGGTGACAGTTAGCGCATGGACATGACATGAAAAGTACAGAGGAAACATGGAGAGGAGAAAGAGGTGACAGGGAGAGCAGACAAGGACTTGGGAGAGAACAGTGGGAACAGGGAGAGAAGAGATGTGACAGTTAGAGCGTGGACATGACATGAAAAGTACAGGGGAAACATGCAGAGGAGAGAGAGGTGACAGGGAGAGCCCATAAGGACTAGTGGGAGGACAGAGGAAACAGGGAGAGAAGAGAGGTGACAGAGCATGGACATGACATGAAAAGTACAGGGGAAACATGGAGGGGAGAGAGAGGTGACAGGGAGAGCTCATAAGGACTAGGGAGAAAAGAGAGGGAACAGGGAGAGAAGAGAGGTGACAGAGCATGGACATGATATGAAAAGTACAGGGGAAACATGGAGAGGAGAGAGAGGTGACAGGGAGAGCACATAAGAACTAGGGAGAGAACAGAGGGAACAGGGAGAGAAGAGAGGGGACAGTTAGAGCATGGACATGACATGAAAAGTACATGGGAAACATGGAGAGGAGAGAGAGTAGACAAGGGAGGACATAATTACTTGGGAGAGAACAGAGGGACCAGGGAGAGAAGAGAGGTGACAGTTAGAGCATGGACATGACATGAAAAGTAGAGAGGAAACATGGAGAGGAGAGAGAGGTGACAGGGAAAGCACATAAGGACTTGGGAGGGAACAGGGAGAGAAGAGAGGTGACAGAGCATTGACATGACATGAAAAGTACAGGGGAAACATGGAGAGTAGAGAGAGGTGACAGGGAGAGCACTTAAGGACTAGGGAGAGAACAGAGGGAACAGGCAGAGAAGAGAGGTGACATTTAGAGTATGCACATGACATGAAAAGTACAGGGGAAACACGGAGAGGAGAGAGAGGTGACAGGGAGAGCACATAAGGACTAGGGAGAGAACTGAGGGAACAGGGAGAGAAGAGAGGTGACAGTTAGAGCATGGACATGACATGAAAAGTATAGGGGAAACATGGAGAGGAGAGAGAGGTGACAGGGAGAGGACATAAGGACTTGCGAGAGAACAGAGGGAACAGGGAGAGAAGAGACGTGAGAGTTAGAGCATGGATATGACATGAAAAATACAGAAGAAACATGGAGAGGTGAGAGAGGTGACAGGGAGAGCACATAACTAATAGGGAGAGAACAAAGGGAACAGGGAGAGAAGAGAAGTGACAGTTAGAGCATGGACATGACTTGAAAAGTACAGAGGAAACATGGAGAGGAGAGAGAGGTGACAGGGAGAGCACATAAGGACTTGGGAGAGAACAGAGGGAACAGGGAGAGAAGAGAGGTGACAGTTAGAGCATGGACATGACATGAATAGTACAGAGGAAACATGGAGAGGAGAGAGAGTTGACAGGGAGAGCACATAAGGACTAGGGAGAGAACAGAGGGAACAGGGAGAGAAGAGAGGTGACAGTTAGAGCATGGACATGACATGAAAAGTACAGGGGAAACATGGAGAGGAGAGACAGGTGATATGGAGAGCAGATAAGGACTAGGGAGAGAACAGGGGGAACAGGGAGAGAAGAGAGGGAACATTAGAGCATGGACATGACAGGAAATGTACAGGGGAAACATGGAGAGGAGAGAGAGGTGACTGGGAGAGCACTTTAGGCCCAGGGAGAGAAGATAGGAGACAGTTAGAGCATGGACATTACAGGAAAAGTACAGGGGAAACATGGAGACGAGGGAGGTGACAGGAAGAGCACATAGGGACTAGGGAGAGTACAGAGGGGACAGGGAGAGAAGAGAGGGAACAGTATGAACATGTACATGACAGGAAAATTACAGAGGGAACATGGAGAGGAGAGAGAGGTGACAGGGAGAGCACATAAGGACTTGGGAGAGAACAGAGGGAACAGGGAGAGAAGAGATGTGACAGTTAGAGCGTGGACATGACATGAAAAGTACAGGGGAAACATGCAGAGGAGAGAGAGGTGACAGGGAGAGCCCATAAGGACTAGTGGGAGGACAGAGGAAACAGGGAGAGAAGAGAGGTGACAGAGCATGGACATGACATGAAAAGTACAGGGGAAACATGGAGGGGAGAGAGAGGTGACAGGGAGAGCTCATAAGGACTAGGGAGAAAAGAGAGGGAACAGGGAGAGAAGAGAGGTGACAGAGCATGGACATGATATGAAAAGTACAGGGGAAACATGGAGAGGAGAGAGAGGTGACAGGGAGAGCACATAAGAACTAGGGAGAGAACAGAGGGAACAGGGAGAGAAGAGAGGGGACAGTTAGAGCATGGACATGACATGAAAAGTACATGGGAAACATGGAGAGGAGAGAGAGTAGACAAGGGAGGACATAATTACTTGGGAGAGAACAGAGGGACCAGGGAGAGAAGAGAGGTGACAGTTAGAGCATGGACATGACATGAAAAGTAGAGAGGAAACATGGAGAGGAGAGAGAGGTGACAGGGAAAGCACATAAGGACTTGGGAGGGAACAGGGAGAGAAGAGAGGTGACAGAGCATTGACATGACATGAAAAGTACAGGGGAAACATGGAGAGTAGAGAGAGGTGACAGGGAGAGCACTTAAGGACTAGGGAGAGAACAGAGGGAACAGGCAGAGAAGAGAGGTGACATTTAGAGTATGCACATGACATGAAAAGTACAGGGGAAACACGGAGAGGAGAGAGAGGTGACAGGGAGAGCACATAAGGACTAGGGAGAGAACTGAGGGAACAGGGAGAGAAGAGAGGTGACAGTTAGAGCATGGACATGACATGAAAAGTATAGGGGAAACATGGAGAGGAGAGAGAGGTCACAGGGAGAGGACATAAGGACTTGCGAGAGAACAGAGGGAACAGGGAGAGAAGAGACGTGAGAGTTAGAGCATGGACATGACATGAAAAATACAGAAGAAACATGGAGAGGTGAGAGAGGTGACAGGGAGAGCACATAACTAATAGGGAGAGAACAAAGGGAACAGGGAGAGAAGAGAAGTGACAGTTAGAGCATGGACATGACTTGAAAAGTACAGAGGAAACATGGAGAGGAGAGAGAGGTGACAGGGAGAGCACATAAGGACTTGGGAGAGAACAGAGGGAACAGGGAGAGAAGAGAGGTGACAGTTAGAGCATGGACATGACATGAATAGTACAGAGGAAACATGGAGAGGAGAGAGAGTTGACAGGGAGAGCACATTAGGACTAGGGAGAGAACAGAGGGAACAGGGAGAGAAGAGAGGTGACAGTTAGAGCATGGACATGACATGAAAAGTACAGGGGAAACATGGAGAGGAGAGACAGGTGATATGGAGAGCAGATAAGGACTAGGGAGAGAACAGGGGGAACAGGGAGAGAAGAGAGGGAACATTAGAGCATGGACATGACAGGAAATGTACAGGGGAAACATGGAGAGGAGAGAGAGGTGACTGGGAGAGCACTTTAGGCCCAGGGAGAGAAGATAGGAGACAGTTAGAGCATGGACATTACAGGAAAAGTACAGGGGAAACATGGAGACGAGGGAGGTGACAGGAAGAGCACATAGGGACTAGGGAGAGTACAGAGGGGACAGGGAGAGAAGAGAGGGAACAGTATGAACATGTACATGACAGGAAAATTACAGAGGGAACATGGAGAGGAGAGAGAGGTGACAGGGAGAGCACATAAGGACTTGGGAGAGAACAGAGGGAACAGGGAGAGAAGAGAGGTGACAGTTAGAGCATGGACATGACATGAAAAGTACAGAGGAAACACGGAGAGGAGAGAGAGGTGACAGGGAGAGCACATAAGGACTAGGGAGAGAACAGAGGGAACAGGGAGAGAAGAGATGTGACAGTTAGAGCATGGACATGACATGAAAAGTACAGGGGAAACATGGAGAGGAGAGAGAGGTGACAGGCAGAGCACATAAGCACTAGGGAGAGACGAGAGGTAACAGGGAGAGAAGAGAGGGGACAGTAAGAGCATGGACATGACATGAAAAGTACAGGGGAAACATGGAGAGGAGAGAGAGGTGACAGGGAGAGCACATAAGGACTTGGGAGTGAAGAGAGGGAACAGGGAGAAGAGAGCTGACAGTTAGAGCATGGACATGACATGAAAAGTACAGGGGAAATATGGAGAGGAGAGAGAGGTGACAGGGAGAGCACATAAGGACTTGGGAGAGAACAGAGGGAACAGGGAGAGAAGAGAGGTGACAGTTAGAGCATGGACATGATATGAAAAGTACAGGGGAAACATGGAGAGGAGAGAGAGTTGATAGGGAGAGCACATAAAGACTAGGGAGACAACAGAGGGAACAGGGAGAGAAGAGAGGTGACAGTTAGAGCATGGACATGACATGAAAAGTACAGAGGAAAAATGGAGAGGAGAGGTGACAGGGAGAGGACATAAGGACTAGGGAGAGAACAGGGAGAGAAGAGAGGTGACAGTTAGAGCATGGACATGACATGAAAAGTACAGGGGAAACATGGAGAGGAGAGAGAGTTGATAGGGAGAGCACATAAGGACTAGGGAGAGAAGAGTGGGATCAGGGAGAGGAGAGAGGGGACAGTAAGGGAATGGACATGACAGGAAAAGTACAGAGGAAACATGGAGAGGAGAGAGTGGTGACAGGGAGAGCACATAAGGACTTGGGATAGAAGAGAGGGAACAGGGTGAGAAGAGAGGTGACAGTTAGAGAATGGTCATGACATGAAAAGTACAGAGGAAAAATGGAGAGGAGAGAGAGGTGACAGGGAGAGCACATAAGAACAAGGGAGAGAACAGAGGGAACAGGGAGAGAAGAGAGGTGACATTTAGAGCATGGACATGACATGAAAAGTACAGGGGAAACATGGAGAGGAGAGAGAGGTGACAGGGAGAGCACATAAGGACTAGGGAGAGAACAGGGAGAGAAGAGAGGTGACAGTTAGAGCATGGACATGACATGAAAAGTACTGGGGAAACATGGAGAGGAGAGAGAGTTGATATGGAGAGCACATAAGGACTAGGGAGAGAAGAGTGGGATCAGGGAGAGGAGAGAGGGGACAGTAAGAGAATAAACATGACAGGAAAAGTACAGAGGAAACATGGAGAGGAGAGAGTGGTGACAGGGAGAGCACATAAGGACTTGGGATAGAAGAGAGGGAACAGGGTGAGAAGAGAGGAGACAGTTAGAGCATGGATATGACATGAATAATACAGAGGAAAAATGGAGAGGAGAGAGAGGTGACAGGGAGAGCACATAAGGACTTGGGAGAGAACAGAGGGAACAGGGAGAGAAGAGAGGTGAAAGTTAGAGCATGGACATGACATGAAAAGTACAGGGGAAGCATGGAGAGGAGAGAGAGTTGATAGGGAGAGCACATAAGGACTAGGGAGAGAAGAGAGGGGACATTAAGAGCATGGACATGACAGGAAAAGTACAGAGGAAACATGGAGAGGAGAGAGAGGTGACAGGGAGAGCACATAAGATCTTGGGAGAGAAGAGAGGTGACAGTTAGAGCATGGACATGACTTGAAAAGTACAGGGGAAAGATGGTGAGGAGAGTGAGGTGACAGGGAGAGCACATAAGGACTTGGGAGAGAACAGAGGGAACCGGGAGAGAAGAGAGGTGACAGTAAGAGCATGGACATGACATGAAAAGTACAGAGGAAACATGGAGAGGAGAGAGAGGTGACAGGGAGAGCACATAAAGACTAGGGAGAGAACTGAGGGAACAGGGAGAGAAGAGAGGTGACAGTTAGAGCATGGACATGACATGAAAAGTAGAGGGGAAACATGGAGAGTAGATAGGTGTGACAGGGAGGGCACTTAAGGACTAGGGAGAGAACAGAGGGAACAGGGAGAGAAGAGAGGTGACATTTAGGGCATGCACATGACTTGAAAAGTACAGGGCAAACATGGGGAGGAGAGAGAGGTGACAGGGAGAGCACATTAGGACTAGGGAGAGAACTGAGGGAACAGGGAGAGAAGAGAGGTGACAGTTAGAGCATGGACATGACATGAAAAGTACAGGGGAAACATGGAGAGGAGAGAGAGGTCATATGGAGAGCACATAAGGACTAGGGAGAGAACAGGGGGAACAGGGAGAGAAGATAGGGAACAGTTAGAGCATGGACATGACAGGAAAAGTACAGGGGAAAAATGGAGAGGAGGGAGGTGACAGGAAGAGAACATAGGGACTAGGGAGAGTACAGTGGGAACAGGGAGAGAAGAGAGGGAACAGTAAGAGCATGTACATGACAGGAAAAGTACAGAAGAAACATGGAGAGGAGAGAGAGGTGACAGGGAGAGCACATAAGGTCTTGGGAGAGAACAGAGGGAACAGGAAGAGAAGAGAGGTGACAGTTAGAGCATGGCCATGACTTGAAAAGTGCAGGGGAAACATGGAGAGTAGAGAGAGGTGACAGGGAGAGCACTTAAGGACTAGGGAGAGAACAGAGGGAGCAGGGAGAGAAGAGAGGTGACATTTAGAGCATGGACATGACATGGAAAGTACAGGGGAAACATGGAGAGGAGAGAGAGGTGACAGGGAGAGCACATAAGGACTTGGGAGAGAACAGAGGGAACAGGAAGAGAAGAGGGGTGACAGTTAGAGCATGGCCATGACTTGAAAAGTGCAGGGGAAACATGGAGAGTAGAGAGAGGTGACAGGGAGAGCACTTAAGGACTAGGGAGAGAACAGAGGGAGCAGGGAGAGAAGAGAGGTGACATTTACAGCATGGACATGACATGGAAAGTACAGGGGAAACATGGAGAGGAGAGAGAGGTGATATGGAGAGCACATAAGGACTAGGGAGAGAACAGGGAGAGAAGAGAGGGAACAGTTAGAGCATGGACATGACAGGAAATGTACAGGGGAAACATGGAGAGGAGAGAGAGGTGACTGGGAGAGCACATTAGGCCCAGGGACAGAAGTGAGGAGACAGTTAGAGCATTGACATTACAGGAAAAGTACAGGGGAAACATGGAGAGGAGGGAGTTGACAGGAAGAGCACATAGGGACTAGGGAGAGTACAGAGGGAACAGGGAGAGAAGAGAGGGAACAGTAAGAGCATGTACATGACAGGAAAAGTACAGAAGAAGTAAGGAGAGGAGAGAGAGGTGACAGGGAGAGCACATAAGGACTTGGGAGAGAACAGAGGGAACAGGGAGAGAAGAGAGGTGACAGAGCATGGACATGACATGAAAAGTACAGAGAAAACATGGAGAGGAGAGAGAGGTGACAGGGAGAGAACAGAGGGAACAAGGAGAGAAGAGAGGTGACAGTTAGAGCATGGACATGACATGAAAAGTACAAAGAAAACATGGAGAGGAGAGAGAGGTGACAGGGAGAGCACATAAAGACTAGGGAGACAACAGAGGGAACAGGGAGAGAAGAGAGGTGACAGTTAGAGCATGGACATGACATGAAAAGTACAGAGGAAAAATGGAGAGGAGAGGTGACAAGGGAGAGGACATAAGGACTTGGGAGAGAACAGAGGGAACAGGGAGTGAAGAGAGGTGACAGAGCATGCACATGACATGAAAAGTACAGAGGAAACATGGAGAGGAGAGAGAGGTGACAGGGAGAGCACATAAGGACTAGGGAGAGAACAGAGGGAACAGGGAGAGAAGAGAGGTGACAGTTAGAGCATGGACATGAGATGAAAAGTACAGAGGAAACATGGAGAGGAGAGAGAGGTATTGGAGAGCACATAAGGACTAGGGAGAGGACAGGGGTAACAGGGAGAGAAGAGAGGTGACAGTTAGAGCATGGACATGACATTAAAAGTACAGAGGAAACATGGACAGGAGAGAGAGGTGACAGGGAGAGCACATAAGGACTAGGGAGAGAACAGAGGGAACAGGGAGAGAAGAGAGGTGACAGTTAGAGCATGGACATGACATGAAAAGTACAGAGGAAAAATGGAGAGGAGAGACAGGTGACATGGAGAGCACATAAGGACTTGGGAGAGAACAGGGGGAACAGGGAGAGAAGAGAGGTGACAGTTAGAGCATGGATATGACATGAAAAGTACAGGGAAAGCATGGAGAGGAGAGAGAGTTGATAGGGAGAGCACATAAGGACTAGGGAGAGAAGAGAGGGAACAGGTAGAGAAGAGAGGGGACAGTAAGAGCATGGACATGACAGGAAAAGTACAAAGAAAACATGGACAGGAGAGAGAGGTGACAGGGAGAGCACATAAGGACTTGGGAGAGAAGAGAGGTGACAGTTAGAGCATGGACATGACTTGAAAAGTACAGGGGAAACATGGTGAGGAGAGAGAGGTGACAAGGAGAGCACATAAGGACTTGGGAGAGAACAGAGGGAACAGGGAGAGAAGAGAGGTGACATTAAGAGCATGGACATGACATGAAAAGTACAGAAGAAACATGGAGAGGAGAGAGAGGTGACAGGGAGAGCACATAAGGACTAGGGAGAGAACATTTAGAGCATGGACATGACAGGAAAAGTACAGGGGAAACATGGAGAGGAGAGAGAGGTGACTGGGAGAGCACATTAGGCCCAGGGACAGAAGAGAGGAGACAGTTAGAGCATGGACATTTCAGGAAAAGTACAGGGGAAACATGGAGAGGAGGGAGGTGACAGTAAGAGCACACGAGGATTAGGGAGAGTACAGAGGGAACAGGGAGAGAAGAGAGGGAACAGTAAGAGCATGTGCATGACAGGAAAGGTACAGAAGAAACATGGAGAGGAGAGAGAGGTGACAGGTAGAGCACATAAGGACTTGGGAGAGAACAGAGGGAACAGGGAGAGAAGAGAGGTGACAGAGCATGGACATGACATGAAAAGTACAGGGGAAACATGGAGAGTAGAGAGAGGTGACAGGGAGAGCACTTAAGGACTAGGGAGAGAACGGAGGGAACAGGCAGAGAATAAGAGGTGACATTTAGAGTATGCACATGACATGAAAAGTACTGGGGAAACACGGAGAGGAGAGAGAGGTGACAGGGAGAGCACATAAGGACTAGGGAGAGAACTGAGGGAACAGGGAGAGAAGAGAGGTGACAGTTAGAGCATGGACATGACATGAAAAGTACAGGGGAAACATGGAGAGGAGAGAGAGGTGATATGGATAGCACATAAGGACTAGGGAGAGAACAGGGAGAGAAGAGAGGGAACAGTTAGAGCATGGACATGACAGGAAAAGCACAGGGGAAACATGGAGAGGAGAGAGAGGTGACTGGGAGAGCACATTACGCCCAGGGACATAAGAGAGGAGACAGTTAGAGCATGGACATTACAGGAAAAGTACAGGGGAAACATGGAGAGGAGAGAGGTGACAGGAAGAGCACATAGGGACTAGGGAGAGTACAGAGGGAACAGGGAGAGAAGAGAGGGAACAGTAAGAGCATGTACATGACAGGAAAAGTACAGAAGAAACATGGAGAGGAGAGAGAGGTGACAGGGAGAGCACATAAGGACTTGGGAGAGAACAGAGGGAACAGGGACAGAAGAGAGGTGACAGTTAGAGCATCGACATGACATGAAAAGTACAGAGGAAACATGGAGAGGAGAGAGAGGTGAGAGTGAGAGCACACAAGAAGTAGGGAGAGAACAGAGGAAACATGGAGAGGAGAGAGAGGTGACAGGGAGAGCAGATAAGTACTTGGGAGAGAACAGAGGGAACAGGGAGAGAAGAGATGTGACAGTTAGAGCGTGGACATGACATGAAAAGTACAGGGGAAACATGGAGAGGAGAGAGAGGTGACAGGGAGAGCCCACAAGGACTAGAGAGAGAACAGAGGGAACAGGGAGAGAAGAGAGGTTACAGAGCATGGACATGACATGAAAAGTACAGGGGAAACATGGAGAGGAGAGAGAGGTGACAGGGAGAGCACATAAGGACTAGGGAGAGAAGAGAGGGAACAGGGAGAGAAGAGAGGTGAGAGAGAATGGACATGATATGAAAAGTACAGGGGAAACATGGAGAGGAGAGAGAGGTGATAGGGAGAGCACATAAGAACAAGGGAGAGAACAGAGGAAACAGGGAGAGAAGAGAGGGGACAGTTAGAGCATGGACATGACATGAAAAGTACAGAGGAAACATGGAGAGGAGAGAGAGGTGAGAGTGAGAGCACACAAGAAGTAGGGAGAGAACTGAGGGAACAGGGAGAGAAGAGAGGTGACAGTTAGCGCATGGACATGACATGAAAAGTACAGAGGAAACATGGAGAGGAGAGAGAGGTGACAGGGAGACCAGATAAGTACTTGGGAGAGAACAGAGGGAACAGGGAGAGAAGAGATGTGACAGTTAGAGCGTGGACATGACATGAAAAGTACAGGGGAAACATGGAGAGGAGAGAGAGGTGACAGGGAGAGCCCACAAGGACTAGTGAGAGAACAGAGAGAACAGGGAGAGAAGAGAGGTGACAGAGCATGGACATGACATGAAAAGTACAGGGGAAACATCGAGAGGAGAGAGAGGTGACAGGGAGAGCACATAAGGACTAGGGAGAGAAGAGAGGGAACAGGGAGAGAAGAGAGGTGAGAGAGCATGGACATGATATGAAAAGTACAGGGGAAACATGGAGAGGAGAGAGAGGTGACAGGGAGAGCACATAAGAACAAGGGAGAGAACAGAGGGAACAGGGAGAAAAGAGAGGGGACAGTTAGAGCATGGACATGACATGAAAAGTACAGGGGAAACATGGAGAGGAGAGAGAGTAGACAGGGGAAGACATAATTACTTGGAAGAGAACAGAGGGACCAGGGAGAGAAGAGAGGTGACAGTTAGAGCATGGACATGACATGAAAAGTAGAGAGGAAACATGGAGAGGAGAGAGAGGTGACAGGTAAAGCACATAAGGACTTGGGAGGAAACAGGGAGAGAAGAGAGGTGACAGAGCATTGACATGACATGAAAAGTACAGAGGAAACATGGAGAGGGGAGAGAGGTGACAGGGAGAGGACATAAGGACTTGGGAGAGAACAGAGTGAACAGGGAGAGAAGAGACGTGAGAGTTAGAGCATGGACATGACATGAAAAATACAGAAGAACATGGAGAGGTGAGAGAGGTGACAGGGAGAGCACATAAGGAATAGGGAGAGAACAAAGGGAACAGGGAGAGAAGAGGGGTGACAGTTAGAGCATGGACATGACATGAAAAGTACAGAGGAAACATGGAGAGGAGAGAGAGGTGACAGGGAGAGCACATAAGGACTTGGGAGAGAACAGAGGGAACAGGGAGAGAAGAGAGGTGACAGTTAGAGCATGGACATGACATGAAATGTACAGAGGAAACATGGAGAGGAGAGAGAGGTGACAGGGAGAGCACATAAGGACTAGGGAGAGAACAGAGGGAACAGGGAGAGAAGAGAGGGAACAGTAAGAGCATGTACATGACAGGAAAAGTACAGAAGAAGTAAGGAGAGGAGAGAGAGGTGACAGGGAGAGCACATAAGGACTTGGGAGAGAACAGAGGGAACAGGGAGAGAAGAGAGGTGACAGAGCATGGACATGACATGAAAAGTACAGAGAAAACATGGAGAGGAGAGAGAGGTGACAGGGAGAGAACAGAGGGAACAAGGAGAGAAGAGAGGTGACAGTTAGAGCATGGACATGACATGAAAAGTACAAAGGAAACATGGAGAGGAGAGAGAGGTGACAGGGAGAGCACATAAAGACTAGGGAGACAACAGAGGGAACAGGGAGAGAAGAGAGGTGACAGTTAGAGCATGGACATGACATGAAAAGTATAGAGGAAAAATGGAGAGGAGAGGTGACAAGGGAGAGGACATAAGGACTTGGGAGAGAACAGAGGGAACAGGGAGTGAAGAGAGGTGACAGAGCATGGACATGACATGAAAAGTACAGAGGAAACATGGAGAGGAGAGAGAGGTGACAGGGAGAGCACATAAGGACTAGGGAGAGAACAGAGGGAACAGGGAGAGAAGAGAGGTGACAGTTAGAGCATGGACATGAGATGAAAAGTACAGAGGAAACATGGAGAGGAGAGAGAGGTATTGGAGAGCACATAAGGACTAGGGAGAGAACAGGGGTAACAGGGAGAGAAGAGAGGTGACAGTTAGAGCATGGACATGACATTAAAAGTACAGAGGAAACATGGACAGGAGTGAGAGGTGACAGGGAGAGCACATAAGGACTAGGGAGAGAACAGAGGGAACAGGGAGAGAAGAGAGGTGACAGTTAGAGCACCGACATGACATGAAAAGTACAGAGGAAACATGGAGAGGAGAGAGAGGTGACAGAGAGAGCACATAAGGACTAGGGAGAGAACAGAGGGAACAGGGAGAGAAGAGAGGTGACAGTTAGAGCATGGACATGACATGAAAAGTACAGAGGAAAAATGGAGAGGAGAGACAGGTGACATGGAGAGCACATAAGGACTTGGGAGAGAACAGGGGGAACAGGGAGAGAAGAGAGGTGACAGTTAGAGCATGGATATGACATGAAAAGTACAGGGAAAGCATGGAGAGGAGAGAGAGTTGATAGGGAGAGCACATAAGGACTAGGGAGAGAAGAGAGGGAACAGGGAGAGAAGAGAGGGGACAGTAAGAGTATGGACATGACAGGAAAAGTACAAAGGAAACATGGACAGGAGAGAGAGGTGACAGGGAGAGCACATAAGGACTTGGGAGAGAAGAGAGGTGACAGTTAGAGCATGGACATGACTTGAAAAGTACAGGGGAAACATGGTGAGGAGAGAGAGGTGACAAGGAGAGCACATAAGGACTTGGGAGAGAACAGAGGGAACAGGGAGAGAAGAGAGGTGACATTAAGAGCATGGACATGACATGAAAAGTACAGAAGAAACATGGAGAGGAGAGAGAGGTGACAGGGAGAGCACATAAGGACTAGGGAGAGAACATTTAGAGCATGGACATGACAGGAAAAGTACAGGGGAAACATGGAGAGGAGAGAGAGGTGACTGGGAGAGCACATTAGGCCCAGGGAGAGAAGAGAGGAGACAGTTAGAGCATGGACATTTCAGGAAAAGTACAGGGGAAACATGGAGAGGAGGGAGGTGACGGGAAGAGCACACTGGGACTAGGGAGAGTACAGAGGGAACAGGGAGAGAAGAGAGGGAACAGTAAGAGCATGTGCATGACAGGAAAGGTACAGAAGAAACATGGAGAGGAGAGAGAGGTGACAGGTAGTGCACATAAGGACTTGGGAGAGAACAGAGGGAACAGGGAGAGAGGAGAGTTGACAGAGCATGGACATGACATGAAAAGTACAGGGGAAACATGGAGAGTAGAGAGAGGTGACAGGGAGAGCACTTAAGGACTAGGGAGAGAACGGAGGGAACAGGCAGAGAATAAGAGGTGACATTTAGAGTATGCACATGACATGAAAAGTACAGGGGAAACACGGAGAGGGGAGAGAGGTGACAGGGAGAGCACATAAGGACTAGGGAGAGAACTGAGGGAACAGGGAGAGAAGAGAGGTGACAGAGCATGGACATGACATGAAAAGTACAGGGGAAACATGGAGAGGAGAGAGAGGTGATATGGATAGCACATAAGGACTAGGGAGAGAACAGGGAGAGAAGAGAGGGAACAGTTAGAGCATGGACATGACAGGAAAAGTACAGGGGAAACATGGAGAGGAGAGAGAGGTGACTGGGAGAGCACATTACGCCCAGGGACATAAGAGAGGAGACAGTTAGAGCATGGACATTACAGGAAAAGTACAGGGGAAACAGGGAGAGGAGGGAGGTGACAGGAGGAGCACATAGGGACTAGGGAGAGTACAGAGGGAACAGGGAGAGAAGAGAGGGAACAGTAAGAGCATATACATGACAGGAAAAGTACAGAAGAAACATGGAGAGGAGAGAGAGGTGACAGGGAGAGCACATAAGGACTTGGGAGAGAACAGAGGGAACAGGGAGAGAAGAGAGGTGACAGTTAGAGCATCGACATGACATGAAAAGTACAGAGGAAACATGGAGAGGAGAGAGAGGTGAGAGTGAGAGCACACAAGAAGTAGGGAGAGAACAGAGGGAACAGGGAGAGATGAGAGGTGACAGTTAGCGCATGGACATGACATGAAAAGTACAGAGGAAACATGGAGAGGAGAGAGAGGTGACACGGAGAGCAGATAAGTACTTGGGAGAGAACAGAGGGAACAGGGAGAGAAGAGATGTGACAGTTAGAGCGTGGACATGACATGAAAAGTACAGGGGAAACATGGAGAGGAGAGAGAGGTGACAGGGAGAGCCCACAAGGACTAGAGAGAGAACAGAGGGAACAGGGAGAGAAGAGAGGTTACAGAGCATGGACATGACATGAAAAGTACAGGGGAAACATGGAGAGGAGAGAGAGGTGACAGGGAGAGCACATAAGGACTAGGGAGAGAAGAGAGGGAACAGGGAGAGAAGAGAGGTGAGAGAGAATGGACATGATATGAAAAGTACAGGGGAAACATGGAGAGGAGAGAGAGGTGATAGGGAGAGCACATAAGAACAAGGGAGAGAACAGAGGAAACAGGGAGACAAGAGAGGGGACAGTTAGAGCATGGACATGACATGAAAAGTACAGAGGAAACAAGGATAGGAGAGAGAGGTGAGAGTGAGAGCACACAAGAAGTAGGGAGAGAACAGAGGGAACAGGGAGAGAAGAGAGGTGACAGTTAGCGCATGGACATGACATGAAAAGTACAGAGGAAACATGGAGAGGAGAGAGAGGTGACAGGGAGAGCAGATAAGTACTTGGGAGAGAACAGAGGGAACAGGGAGAGAAGAGATGTGACAGTTAGAGCGTGGACATGACATGAAAAGTACAGGGGAAACATGGAGAGGAGAGAGAGGTGACAGGGAGAGCCCACAAGGACTAGTGAGAGAACAGAGGGAACAGGGAGAGAAAAGAGGTGACAGAGCATGGACATGACATGAAAAGTACAGGGGAAACATGGTGAGGAGAGAGAGGTGACAGGGAGAGCACATAAGGACTATGGAGAGAAGAGAGGGAACAGGGAGAGAAGAGAGGTGAGAGAGCATGGACATGATATGAAAAGTACAGGGGAAACATGGAGAGGAGAGAGAGGTGACAGGGAGAGCAGATAAGAACAAGGGAGAGAACAGAGGGAACAGGGAGAAAAGAGAGGGGACAGTTACAGCATGGACATGACATGAAAAGTACAGGGGAAACATGGAGAGGAGAGAGAGTAGACAGGGGAGGACATAATTACTTGGAAGAGAACAGAGGGACCAGGGAGAGAAGAGAGGTGACAGTTAGAGCATGGACATGACATGAAAAGTAGAGAGGAAACATGGAGAGGAGAGAGAGGTGACAGGGAAAGCACATAAGGACTTGGGAGGAAACAGGGAGAGAAGAGAGGTGACAGAGCATTGACATGACATGAAAAGTACAGAGGAAACATGGAGAGGGGAGAGAAGTGACAGGGAGAGGACATAAGGACTTGGGAGAGAACAGAGTGAACAGGGAGAGAAGAGACGTGAGAGTTAGAGCATGGACATGACATGAAAAATACAGAAGAAACATGGAGAGGTGAGAGAGGTGACAGGGAGAGCACATAAGGAATAGGGAGAGAACAAAGGGAACAGGGAGAGAAGAGAGGTGACAGTTAGAGCATGGACATGACATGAAAAGTACAGAGGAAACATGGAGAGGAGAGAGAGGTGACAGGGAGAGCACATAAGGACTTGGGAGAGAACAGAGGGAACAGGGAGAGAAGAGAGGTGACAGAGCATGGACATGACATGAAAAGTACAGAGGAAACATGGAGAGGAGAGAGAGGTGACAGGGAGAGCACATAAGGACTAGGGAGAGAACAGAGGGATCAGGGAGAGAAGAGAGGTGACAGTTAGAGCATGGACATGACATGAAAAGTACAGGGGAAACATGGAGAGGAGAGAGAGGTGATATGGAGAGCAGATAAGGACTAGGGAGAGAACAGGGGGAACAGGGAGAGAAGAGAGGAACATTAGAGCATGGACATGACAGGAAATGTACAGGGGAAACATGGAGAGGAGAGAGAGGTGACTGGGAGAGCACTTTAGGCTCAGGGAGAGAAGAGAGGAGACAGTTAGAGCATGGAAATTACAGGAAAAGTACAGGGGAAACATGGAGACGAGGGAGGTGACAGGAAGAGCACATAGGGACTAGGGAGAGTACAGAGGGAACAGGGAGAGAAGAGAGGGAACAGTAAGAACATGTACATGACAGGAAAATTATAGAGGAAACATGGAGAGGAGAGAGAGGATACAGGGAGATCACATAGGGACTTGGGGAGAACAGAGGGAACAGAGAGAGAGGAGAGATGACAGTAAGAGCATGGACATGACATGAAAAGTACAGAGGAAACATGGAGAGGAGAGAGAGGTGACAGGGAGAGCACATCAGGACTAGGGAGAGAACAGAGGGAACAGGGAGAGAAGAGAGGTGACAGTTAGAGCATGGACATTACATGAAAAGTACAGGGGAAACATGGAGAGGAGAGAGAGGTGACAGGGGAGCACATAAGGACTTGGGAGAGAAGAGAGTGAACAGGGAGAAGAGAGGTGACAGCGCATGGATATGACATGAAAAGTACAGGGGAAACATGGAGAGGAGGGAGAGGTGACAGGGAGAGCACATAAGGACTTGGGAGAGAACAGTGGGAACAGGGAGAGAAGAGAGGTGACAGTTAGAGCATGGACATGATATGAAATGTACAGGGGAAACATCGAGAGTAGAGAGAGGTGACAGGGAGAGCACTTAAGGACTAGGGAGAGAACAGAGGGAACAGGGAGAGAAGAGAGGTGACATATAGGGCATGGACATGACATGAAAAGTACAGGGGAAACATGGAAATGAGAGAGAGGTGACAGGGAGAGCACATAAGGACTAGGGAGAGAAGAGAGGGAACAGGGAGAGAAGAGAGGGGACAGTAAGAGCATGGAGATGACAGGAAAATTACAGAGGAAACATGGAGAGGAGAGAGAGGTGACAGGGAGAGCACATAAGGACTTGGGATAGAAGAGTGGAAACAGGGTGAGAAGAGAGGTGACAGTTAGTAGTGCATGGACATGACATGAAAAGTACAGGGGAAAAATGGAGAGGAGAGAGAGGTGATAAGGAGAGCACATAAGGACTAGAGAGAGAACAGGGGGAACAGGGAGAGAAGAGAGGTGACAGTAAGAGCATGGACATGACATGAAAAGTACAGAAGAAACATGGAGAGGAGAGAGAGGTGACAGGGAGAGTACATAAGGACTAGGGAGAGAAAAGAGGGAACAGGGAGAAAAGAGAGGTGACAGTTAGAGCATGGTCATAACATGAAAAGTACAGGGGAAACATGGAGAGTAGAGAGAGGTGACAGGGAGAGCACTTTAGGACTAGGGAGTGAACTGAGGGAACAGGGAGAGAAGAGAGGTGACAGTTAGAGCATGGACATGACATGAAAAGTACAGGGGAAACATGGAGAGGAGAGAGAGGTGACAGGGAGAGCACATAAGGACTAGGGAGAGAACAGGGGGAACAGGGAGAGAAGAGAGGGAACATTTAGAGCATGGACATGACAGGAAAAATACAGGGGAAACATGGGGAGGAGAGAGAGGTGACAGGGGAGCACATAAGGACTTGGGAGAGAGGAGAGTGAACAGGGAGAAGAGAAGTGACAGTTAGAGCATGGACATGACATGAAAAGTACAGGGGAAACATGGAGAGGAGAGAGAGGTCACAGGGAGAGCACATAAGGACTTGGGAGAGAGGAGAGTCAACAGGGAGAAGAGAGGTGACAGTTAGAGCATGGACATGACATGAAAAGTACAGGGGAAACATGGGGAGGAGAGAGAGGTGACAGGGGAGCACATAAGGACTAGGGAGAGAGGAGAGTGAACAGGGAGAAGAGAGGTGACAGTTAGAGCATGGACATGACATGAAAAGTACAGGGGAAACATGGAGAGTAGAGAGAGGTGACAGGGAGAGCACTTAAGGACTAGGGAGAGAACAGAAGGAACAGGGAGAGAAGAGAGGTGACATTTAGGGCATGGACATGACATGAAAAATACAGAAGAAACATGGAGAGGTGAGAGAGGTGACAGGGAGAGCACATAAGGAATAGGGAGAGAACAAAGGTAACAGGGAGAGAAGAGAGGTGACAGTTAGAGCATGGACATGACATGAAAAGTACAGAGGAAACATGGAGAGGAGAGAGAGGTGACAGGGAGAGCACATAAGGACTTGGGAGAGAACAGAGGGAACAGGGAGAGAAGAGAGTTGACAGTTAGAGCATGGACATGACATGAAAAGTACAGGGAAACATGGAGAGGAGAGAGAGGTGACAGGGAGAGCACATAAGGACTTGGGAGAGAACAGTGGGAACAGGGAGAGAAGAGAGTTGACAGTTAGAGCATGGACATGATATGAAAAGTACAGGGGAAACATGGAGAGTAGAGAGAGGTGACAGGGAGAGCACTTAAGGACTAGGGAGAGAACAGAGGGAACAGGGAGAGAAGAGAGGTGACATTTAGGGCATGGACATGACATGAAAAGTACAGGGGAAACATGGAGAGGAGAGAGAGGTGACAGGGAGAGCACATAAGGACTAGGGAGAGAAGAGAGGGAACAGGGAGAGGAGAGAGGGGACAGTAAGAGCATGGAGATGACAGGAAAAGTACAGAGGAAACATAGAGAGGAGAGAGAGGTGACAGGGAGAGCACATAAGGACTTGGGATAGAAGAGAGGGAACAGGGTGAGAAGAGAGGTGAGAGTTAGTGCATGGACATGACATGAAAAGTACAGGGGAAAAATGGAGAGGAGAGAGAGGTGATAGGGAGGGCACATAAGGACTAGGGAGAGAACAGGGGGAACAGGGAGAGAAGAGAGGTGACAGTAAGAGCATGGACATGACATGAAAAGTACAGAAGAAACATGGAGAGGAGAGAGAGGTGACAGGGAGAGCACATAAGGACTAGGGAGAGAACAGATTGAACAGGGAGAAAAGAGAGGTGACAGTTAGAGCATGGACATGACATGAAAAGTACAGGGGAAACATGGAGAGTAGAGAGAGGTGACAGGGAGAGCACTTAAGGACTAGGGAGAGAACTGAGGGAACAGGGAGAGAAGAGAGGTGACAGTTAGAGCATGGACATGACATGAAAAGTACAGGGGAAACATGGAGAGGAGAGAGAGTTGACAGGGAGAGCACATAAGGACTAGGGAGAGAACAGGGGGAAAAGGGAGAGAAGAGAGGGAACATTTAGAGCATGGACATGACAGGAAAAGTACAGGGGAAACATGGAGAGGAGAGAGAGGTGACTGGGAGAGCACATTAGGCCCAGGAACAGAAGAGAGGAGACAGTTAGAGCATGGACATTTCAGGAAAAGTACAGGGGAAACATGGAGAGGAGGGAGGTGACTGGAAGAGCACACAGGGAGTAGGGAGAGTACAGAGGGAACAGGGAGAGAAGAGAGGGAACAGTAAGAGCATGTACATGACAGGAAAAGTACAGAAGAAACATGGAGAGGAGAGAGAGGTGACAGGTAGAGCACATAAGGACTTGGGAGAGAACAGAGGGAACAGGGAGAGAAGAGAGGTGACAGAGCATGGACATGACATGAAAAGTACAGGGGAAACATGGAGAGTAGAGAGAGGTGACAGGGAGAGCACTTAAGGACTAGGGAGAGAACAGAGGGAACAGGCAGAGAAGAGAGGTGACATTTAGAGTATGCACATGACATGAAAAGTACAGGGGAAACACGGAGAGGAGAGAGAGGTGACAGGGAGAGCACATAAGGACTAGGGAGAGAACTGAGGGAACAGGGAGAGAAGAGAGGTGACAGTTAGAGCATGGACATGACATGAAAAGTACAGGGGAAACATGGAGAGGAGAGAGAGGTGATATGGGGAGCACATAAGGACTAGGGAGAGAACAGGGAGAGAAGAGAGGGAACAGTTAGAGCATGGACATGACAGGAAAAGTGCAGGGGAAACATGGAGAGGAGAGAGAGGTGACTGGGAGAGCACATTAGGCCCAGGGACATAAGAGAGGAGACAGTTAGAGCATGGACATTACAGGAAAAGTACAGGGGAAACATCTAGAGGAGGGAGGTGACAGAAAGATCACATAGGGAGTAGGGAGTGTACAGAGGGAACTGGGAGAGGAGAGAGGGAACAGTAAGAGCATGTACATGACAGGAAAAGTACAGAAGAAACATGGAGATGAGAGAGAGGTGACAGGGAGGGCACATAAGGACTTGGGAGAGAACAGAGGGAACAGGGAGAGAAGAGAGGTGACAGTTAGCGCATGGACATGACATGAAAAGTGCAGAGGAAACATGGAGAGGAGAGAGAGGTGACAGGGAGAGCAGATAAGTACTTGGGAGAGAACAGAGGGAACAGGGAGAGAAGAGATGTGACAGTTAGAGCGTGGACATGACATGAAAAGTACAGGGGAAACATGGAGAGGAGAGAGAGGTGACAGGGAGAGCCCATAAGGACTAGTGAGAGAACAGAGGGAACAGGGAGAGAAGAGAGGTGACAGAGCATGGACATGACATGAAAAGTACAGGGGAACCATGGAGAGGAGAGAGAGGTGACAGGGAGAGCACATAAGGACTAGGGAGAGAAGAGAGGGAACAGGGAGAGAAGAGAGGTGACAGAGCATGGACATGATATGAAAAGTACAGGGGAAACATGGAGAGGAGAGAGAGGTGACAGGGAGAGCACATAAGAACTAGGGAGAGAACAGAGGGAAGAGGGAGAGAAGAGAGGGGACAGTTAGAGCATGGACATGACATGAAAAGTACAGGGGAAACATGGAGGGGAGAGAGAGTAGACAGGGGAGGACATAATTACTTGGGAGAGAACAGAGGGACCAGGTAGAGAAGAGAGGTGACAGAGCATGGACATGACATGAAAAGTAGAGAGGAAACATGATGGGGGGAGAGAGGTGACAGGGAAAGCACATAAGGACTTGGGAGGGAACAGGGAGAGAAGAGAGGTGACAGAGCATTGACATGACATGAAAAGTACAGGGGAAACATGGAGAGGAGAGAGAGGTGACAGGGAGAGGACATAAGGACTTGGGAGAGAACAGAGTGAACAGGGAGAGAAAAGACGTGAGAGTTAGAGCATGGACATGACATGAAAAATACAGAAGAAACATGGAGAGGAGAGAGAGGTGACAGGGAGAGCACATAAGGAATAGGGAGAGAACAGGGAGAGAAGAGAGGTGACAGTTAGAGCATGGACATGACATGAAAAGTACAGGGGAAAAATGGAGAGAAGAGAGAGGTGATATGGAGAGCAGATAAGGACTAGGGGGAGAACAGGGGGAACAGGGAGAGAAGAGAGGGAACATTAGAGCATGGACATGACAGGAAATGTACAGGGGAAACATGGAGAGGAGAGAGAGGTGACTGGGAGAGCACTTTAGGCCCAGGGAGAGAAGAGAGGAGACAGTTAGAGCATGGACATTACAGGAAAAGTACAGGGGAAACATGGAGACGAGGGAGGTGACAGGAAGAGCACATAGGGACTAGGGAGAGTACAGAGGGAACAGGGAGAGAAGAGAGGGAACAGTAAGAACATGTACATGACAGGAAAATTACAGAGGAAACATGGAGAGAAGATAGAGGTGACAGGGAGAGCACATAAGGACTTGGGAGAGAACAGAGGGAACAGGGAGAGAAGAGAGGTGACGGTTAGAGCATGGACATGACATGAAAAGTACAGAGGAAAGATGGAGAGGAGAGAGAGGTGACAGGGAGAGCACATAAGGACTTGGGAGAGAACAGAGGGAACAGGGAGAGAAGAGAGGTGACAGTTAGAGCATGGACATGACATGAAAAGTACAGAGGAAACATGGAGAGGAGAGAGAGGTGACAGGGAGAGCACATAAGGACTAGGGAGAGAACAGAGGGAACAGGGAGAGAAGAGATGTGACAGTTAGAGCATGGACATGACATGAAAAGTACAGGGGAAACATGGAGAGGAGAGAGAGGTGACAGGCAGAGCACATAAGCTCTAGGGAGAGACGAGAGGTAACAGGGAGAGAAGAGAGGGGACAGTAAGAGCATGGACATGACATGAAAAGTACAGGGGAAACATGGAGAGGAGGGAGAGGTGACAGGGAGAGCACATAAGGACTTGGGAGTGAAGAGAGGGAACAGGGAGAAGAGAGCTGACAGTTAGAGCATGGACATGACATGAAAAGTACAGGGGAAATATGGAGAGGAGAAAGAGGTGACAGGCAGAGCACATAAGGACTTGGGAGAGAACAGAGGGAACAGGGAGAGAAGAGAGGTGACAGTGAGAGCATGGACATGATATGAAAAGTACAGGGGAAACATGGTGAGTAGAGAGAGGTGACAGGGAGAGCACTTAAGGACTAGGGTGAGAACAGAGGGAACAGGGAGAGAAGAGAGGTGACATTTAGAGCATGGACATGACATGAAAAGTACAGGGGAAACATGGAGAGGAGAGAGAGGTGACAGGGAGAGCACATAAGGACTTGGGATAGAAGAGAGGGAACAGGGTGAGAACAGAGGTGACAGTTAGAGCATGGACATGACATGAAAAGTACAGAGGAAAAACGGAGAGGAGAGAGAGGTGACAGGGAGAGCACATAAGGACTTGGGATAGAAGAGAGGGAACACGGAGAGAAGAGAGGTGACAGTTAGAGCATGGACATGATATGAAAAGTACAGGGGAAACATAGAGAGTGACAGGGAGAGCACATAAGGACTTGGGATAGAAGAGAGGGAACAGGGAGAGAAGAGAGGTGACAGTTAGAGCATGGACATGATATGAAAAGTACAGGGGAAACATGGAGAGTAGAGAGAGGTGACAGGGAGAGCACATAAGGACTAGGGAGAGAACAGGGGGATCAGGGAGAGAAGAGAAGGAACAGTTAGAGCATGGACATGACAGTAAAAGTACAGGGGAAACATGGAGACGAGGGAGGTGACAGGAAGAGCACATAGGGACTAGGGAGAGTACAGAGGGAACAGGGAGAGAAGAGAGGGAACAGTAAGAACATGTACATGACAGGAAAATTACAGAGGAAACATGGAGAGAAGATAGAGGTGACAGGGAGAGCACATAAGTACTTGGGAGAGAACAGAGGGAACAGGGAGAGAAGAGAGGTGACAGTTAGAGCATGGACATGACATGAAAAGTACAGAGGAAAGATGGAGAGGAGAGAGAGGTGACAGGGAGAGCACATTAGGACTTGGGAGAGAACAGAGGGAACAGGGAGAGAAGAGAGGTGACAGTTAGAGCATGGACATGACATGAAAAGTACAGAGGAAACATGGAGAGGAGAGAGAGGTGACAGGGAGAGCATATAAGGACTAGGGAGAGAACAGAGGGAACAGGGAGAGAAGAGATGTGACAGTTAGAGCATGGACATGACATGAAAAGTACAGGGGAAACATGGAGAGGAGAGAGAGGTGACAGGCAGAGCACATAAGCACTAGGGAGAGACGAGAGGTACCAGGGAGAGAAGAGAGGGGACAGTAAGAGCATGGATATGACATGAAAAGTACAGGGGAAACATATAGAGGAGAGAGAGGTGACAGGGAGAGCACATAAGGACTTGGGAGTGAAGAGAGGGAACAGGGAGAAGAGAGCTGACAGTTAGAGCATGGACATGACATGAAAAGTACAGGGGAAATATGGAGAGGAGAAAGAGGTGACAGGGAGAGCACATAAGGACTTGGGAGAGAACAGAGGGAACAGGGAGAGAAGAGAGGTGACAGTTAGAGCATGGACATGATATGAAAAGTACAGGGGAAACATGGTGAGTAGAGAGAGGTGACAGGGAGAGCACTTAAGGACTAGGGAGAGAACAGAGGGAACAGGGAGAGAAGAGAGGTGACATTTAGAGCATGGACATGACATGAAAAGTACAGGGGAAACATGGAGAGGAGAGAGAGGTGACAGGGAGAGCACATAAGGACTTGGGATAGAAGAGAGGGAACAGGGTGAGAAGAGAGGTGACAGTTAGAGCATGGACATGACATGAAAAGTACAGAGGAAAAATGGAGAGGAGAGAGAGGTGACAGGGAGAGCACGTAAGGACTTGGGATAGAAGAGAGGGAACAGGGAGAGAAGAGAGGTGACAGTTAGAGCATGGACATGATATGAAAAGTACAGGGGAAACATGGAGAGTCACAGGGAGAGCACATAAGGACTTGGGATAGAAGAGAGGGAACAGGGAGAGAAGAGAGGTGACAGTTAGATCATGGACATGATATGAAAAGTACAGGGGAAACATGGAGAGTAGAGAGAGGTGACAGGGAGAGCACATAAGGACTAGGGAGAGAACAGGGAGAGATGAGAGGTGACAGTTAGAGCATGGACATGACATGAAAAGTACAGGGGAAAAATGGAGAGGAGAGAGAGGTGACATAGAGAGCACATAAGGACTTGGGATAGAAGACAGGGAACAGGGTGAGAAGAGAGGTGACAGTTAGAGCATGGACATGACATGAAAAGTACAGGGGAAAAATGGAGAGGAGAGAGAGGTGACAGGGAGAGCACATAAGGACTTGGGATAGAAGAGAGGGAACAGGGAGAGAAGAGAGGTGACAGTTAGAGCATGGACATGATATGAAAAGTACAGGGGAACATGGAGAGTAGAGAGAGGTGAGAGGGAGAGCACTTAAGGACTAGGGAGAGAACAGAGGAAACAGGGAGAGAAGAGAGGTGAAATTTAGAGCATGGACATGACATGAAAAGTACAGGGGAAACATGGAGAGGAGAGAGAGGTGACAGGGAGAGCACATAAGGACTAGGGAGAGAAAAAGGAGAGAAGAGAGGTGACAGTTAGAGTATGGACATGACATGAAAAGTACAGGGGAAAAATGGAGAGGAGAGAGAGTTGATAGGGAGAGCACATAAGGACTAGGGAGAGAAGAGAGGGAACAGGGAGAGGAGAGAGGGGACAGTAAGAGAATGGACATGACAGGAAAAGTACAGAGGAAACATGGAGAGGAGAGAGAGGTGACAGGGAGAGCACATAAGGACTTGGGATAGAAGAGAGGGAACAGGGTGAGAAGAGAGGTGACAGTTAGAGCATGGACATGACATGTATAGTACAGAGGAAAAATGGAGAGGAGAGAGAGGTGACAGGGAGAGCACATAAGGACTTGGGAGAGAACAGAGGCAACAGGGAGAGAAGAGAGGTGACAGTTAGAGCATGGACATGACATGAAAAGTACGGGGGAAGCATGGAGAGGAGAGAGAGTTGATAGGGAGAACACATAAGGATTAGGGAGAGAAGAGAGGGGACAGTAAGAGCATGGACATGACAGGAAAAGTACAGAGGAAACATGGAGAGGAGAGAGAGGTGACAGGGAGAGCACATAAGGACTTGGGAGAGAAGAGAGTTGACAGTTAGAGCATGGACATGACTTGAAAAGTACAGGGGAAACATGGTGAGGAGAGAGAGGTGACAGGGAGAGCACATAAGGACTTGGGAGGGAACAGAGGGAACAGGGAGATAGGAGAGGTTGCAGTAAGAGCATGGACATGACATGAAAAATACAGAGGAAACATGGAGAGGAGAGAGAGGTGACAGGGAGAGCACATAAGGACTAGGGAGAGAACAGAGGGAACAGGGAGAGAAGAGTAGTGACAGTTAGAGCATGGACATGACATGAAAAGTACAGGGGAAACATGGAGAGGAGAGAGAGATGACAGGGGAGCACATAAGGACTTGGGAGAGAAGAGAGTGAACAGAGAGAAGAGAGGTGACAGTTAGAGCATGGACATGACATGAAAAGTACAGGGGAAACATGGAGAGGAGAGAGAGGTGACAGGGAGAGCACATAAGGACTTGGGAGAGAACAGTGGGAACAGGGAGAGAAGAGAGGTGACAGTTAGAGCATGGCCATGATATGAAAAGTACAGGGGAAACATGGAGAGTAGAGAGAGGTGACAGGGAGAGCACTTAAGGACTAGGGGAGAACAGAGGGAACAGGGAGAGCAGAGAGGTGACAGGGAGAGCACATAAGGACTAGGGAGAGAAGAGAGGGAACAGGGAGAGGAGAGAGGGGACAGTAAGAGCATGGAGATGACAGGAAAAGTACAGAGGAAACATGGAGAGGAGAGAGAGGTGACAGGGAGAGCACATAAGGACTAGCGAGAGAACAGGGGGAACAGGGAGAGAAGAGAGGGAACAGTTAGAGCATGGACATGACAGGAAAAGTACAGGGGAAACATAGAGAAGAGAGAGAGGTGACTGGGAGAGCACATAAGGACTAGGGAGAGAACAGAGGGAACAGGGAGAGAAGAGAGGTGACAGTTAGAGCATGGACATGACATGAAAAGTACAGGGTAAACATGGAGAGGAGAGAGAGGTGACAGGGAGAGCACATAAGGACTAGGGAGAGAACAGAGGGAACAGGGGGAGAAGAGAGGTGACAGTTAGAGCATGGACATGGCATAAAAAGTACAGAGGAAACATGGAGAGGAGGGAGAGGTGACAGGGAGAGCACATAAGGACTTGGAAGAGAACAGAGGGAACAGGGAGAGAAGAGAGGTGACAGTTAGAGCATGGACATGACATGAAATGTACAGGGTAAACATGGAGAGGAGAGAGAGGTGACAGGGAGAGGACATAAGGACTAGGGAGAGAACAGAGGGAACAGGGGGAGAAGAGAGGTGACAGTTAGAGGATGGACATGGCATGAAAAGTAGAGAGGAAAAATGGAGAGGAGAGAGAGGTGACAGGGAGAGCACATAAGGACTTGGGAGAGAACAGAGGGAACAGGGAGGGAAGAGAGGTGACAGTTAGAGCATGGACATGATATGAAAAGTACAGGGGAAACATGGAGAGTAGAGAGAGGTGACAGGGAGAGCACTTAATGACTAGGGAGAGAACAGAGGGAACAGGGAGAGAAGAGAGGTGACATTTATAGCATGGACATGACATGAAAAGTACAGGGGAAACATGTAGATGAGAGAGAGGTGACAGGGAGAGCACATAAGGACTAGGGAGAGAACAGGGAGAGAAGAGAGGTGACAGAGAATGAACATGACATGAAAAGTACAGGGGAAATATGGAGAGGAGAGAGAGTTGATAGGGAAAGCACATAAGGACTATGGAGAGAAGAGAGGGAACAGGGAGAGGAGAGAGGGGACAGTAAGAGAATGGACATGACAGGAAAAGTACAGAGGAAACATGGAAAGGAGAGAGAGGTGACAGTGAGAGCACATAAGGACTTGGGATAGAAGAGAGGGAACAGGGTGAGAAGAGAGGTGACAGTTAGTGCATGGACATGACATGAAAAGTACAGGGGAAACATGGTGAGGAGAGAGAGGTGATAGGGACAGCACATAAGGACTAGGCAGAGAACAGGGGGAACAGGGAGAAAAGAGAGGGAACAGTTAGAGCATGGACATGACAGGAAAAGTACAGGGGAAACATAGAGAGGAGAGAGAGGTGACTGAGAGAGCACATAAGGACTAGGGAGAGAACAGAGGGAACAGGGAGAGAAGAGAGAGATGACAGTTTGAGCATGGACATGACATGAAAAGTACAGAGGAAACATGGAGAGGAGAGAGAGGTGACAGGGAGAGCACATAAGGACTTGGGAGAGAACAGAGGGAACAGGGAGAGAAGAGAGGTGACAGTTAGAGCATGGACATGACATGACAAGTACAGGGGAAACATGGAGAGGAGAGAGAGTTGATAGGGAGAGCACATAAGGACTAGGGAGATAAGAGAGGGAACAGGGAGTGAAGAGAGGGGACAGTAAGAGCATGGACATGACAGGAAAAGTACAGAGGAAACATGGAGAGGAGAGAGATGTGACAGGGAGAGCGCATAAGGACTTGGGAGAGAACAGAGCGAACAGGGAGAGAAGAGATGTGGCAGTTAGAGCATGGACATGACATGAAAAGTACAGAGGAAACATGGAGATGGGAGAGAGGTGGCAGGGAGAGCACATAAGGACTTGGGGGAGGAGAGAGGGAACAGGGAGAGAAGAGAGGTGACAGTTATAGAGCATGGAGATGACATGAAATATACAGAAGAAACATGGACAGGTGAGAGAGGTGACAGGGAGATCACATAAGGACTTGGGAGAGAACAGAGGGAACAGGGAGAGAAGAGAGGTGACAGTTAGAGCATGGACATGACATGAAAAGTACGGGGGAAGCATGGAGAGGAGAGAGAGTTGATAGGGAGAGCACATAATGACTAGGGAGAGAAGAGAGGGAACAGGGAGACAAGAGAGGGGACAGTAAGAGCATGGACATGACAGGAAAAGTACAGAGGAAACATGGAGAGGAGAGAGAGGTGACAGGGAGAGCACATAAGGACTTGGGAGAGAAGAGAGGTGACAGTTAGAGCATGGACATGACTTGAAAAGTACAGGGGAAACATGGTGAGAAGAGAGAGGTGACAGGGATAGCACATAAGGACTTGGGAGAGAACAGAGGGAACAGGGAGAGAAGAGAGGTGAAAGTAAGAGCATGGACATGACATGAAAAGTACAGGGGAAACATGCAGAGGAGAGAGAGGTGACAGGGAGAGCACATAAGGACTAGGGAGAGAAGAGAGGGAACAGGGAGAGAAGAGAGGTGACAGTTAGAGCATGGACATGATTTGAAAAATACAGGGGAAACATGGAGAGGAGAGAGAGGTGACAGGGAGAGCACAGAAGGACTAGGGAGAGAACAGTGGGAACAGGGAGAGAAGAGAGGGGACAGTTAGAGTATGGACATGACATGAAAAGTACAGGGGAGACATGGAGAGGAGAGAGAGTAGACAGGGAGAGGACATAATTACTTGGGAGAGAACAGAGGGACCAGGGAGAGAGGAGAGGTGACAGTTAGAGCATGGACATGACATGAAAAGTACAGAGGAAACATGGAGAGGAGAGAGATGTGACAGAGAGAGCACATAAGGACTTCGGAGAGAACAGAGGGAACAGGGAGAGAAGAGAGGTGACAGTAAGAGCATGGACATGACATGAAAAGTACAGAGGAAACATGGAGGGGTGAGAGAGGTGACAGGGAGAGCATATAAGGACTAGGGAGAGAACAGAGGGAACAGGGAGAGAAGAGAGGTGACAGTTAGAGCATGGACATGACATGAAAAGTACAGGGGAAACATGGAGAGTAGAGAGAGGTGACAGGGAGAGCACTTAAGGACTAGGGAGAGAACAGAGGGAACAGGGAGAGAAGAGAGGTGACATTTAGAGCATGCACATGACATGAAAAGTACAGGGGAAACATGGAGAGGAGAGAGAGGTGACAAGGAGAGCACATAAGGACTAGGGAGAGAACAGGGGGAACAGGGAGAGAAGAGAGGGAACATTTAGAGCATGGACATTACAGGAAAAGTACAGCGGAAACATGGAGAGGAGTGAGAGGTGATATGGAGAGCACATAAGGACTAGGGAGAGAACAGGGGGAACAGGGAGAGAAGAGAGGGACCAGTTAGAGCATGGACATGACACGAGAAGTACAGGGGAAACATGGAGAGGAGAGGGAGGTGACAGGGAGAGCACATTAGGCCCAGGGACAGAAGAGACGAGACAGTTAGAGCATGGACATTACAGGAAAAGTACAGAGGAAACATGGAGAGAGGGAGGTGACAGGAAGAGCACATAGGGACTAGGGAGAGTACAGAGGGAACAGGGAGAGAAGAGAGGGAACAGTAAGAGCATGTACATGACAGGAAAAGTACAGAAGAAATATGGAGAGGAGAGAGAGGTGACAGGGAGAGCACATAAGGACTTGGGAGAGAACAGAGGGAACAGGGAGAGAAGAGAGGTGACAGTTAGAGCATCGACATGACATGAAAAGTACAGAGGAAATATGGAGAGGAGAGAGAGGTGACAGTGAGAGCACACAAGAAGTAGGGAGAGAACAGAGGGAACAGGGAGAGAAGAGAGGTGACAGTTAGCGCATGGACATGACATGAAAAGTACACAGGAAACATGGAGAGGAGAGAGAGGTGACAGGGAGAGCACATAAGGACTTGGGAGAGAAGAGAGGGAACAGGGAGAGAAGAGATGTGACAGTTAGAGCGTGGACATGACATGAAAAGTACAGGGGAAACATGGAGAGGAGAGAGAGGTGACAGGGAGAGCACATAAGGACTAGGGAGAGAACAGAGGGAACAGGGAGAGAAAAGAGGTGACAGAGCATGGACATGACATGAAAAGTACAGGGGAAACATGGAGAGGAGAGAGAGGTGACAGGGAGAGCACATAAGGACTAGGGAGAGAACAGAGGGAACAGGGAGAGAAGAGAGGGGACAGTTAGAGCATGGACATGACATGAAAAGTAAAGGGGAGACATGGAGAGGAGAGAGAGTAGACAGGGAGAGGACATAATTACTTGGGAGAGAACAGAGGGACCAGGGAGAGAAGAGAGGTGACAGTTAGAGCATGGACATGACATGAAAAGTACAGAGCAAACATGGAGAGGAGAGAGAGGTGACAGGGAGAGCACATAAGGACTTGGGAGAGAGCAGGGAGAGAAGAGAGGTGACAGTTAGAGCATGGACATGACATGAAAAGTACAGAGGAAACATGGAGAGGAGAGAGAGGTGACAGGGAGAGGACATAAGGACTTGGGAGAGAACAGAGGGAACAGGGAGAGAAGAGAGGTGAGAGTTAGACCAAGGACATGACATGAAAAATACAGAAGAAACATGGAGAGGTGAGAGGTGACAGGGAGAGCACATAAGGAATAGGGAGAGAACAGAGGGAACAGGGAGAGAAGAGAGGTGACAGTTAGAGCATGGACATGACATGAAAAATACAGAGGAAACATGGAGAGGAGAGAGAGGTGCCAGGAAGAGCAATTTAAGACAGGGAGAGAACACAGGGAATAGGGAGAGAAGAGAGGTGACAGTTAGAGCATGGACATGACGTGAAAAGTACAGAGGAAAAATGGAGAGGAGAGAGAGGTGATATGGAGAGCACATGAGGACTAGGGAGAGAACAGGGGGAACAGGGAGAGAAGAGAGGGAACATTAGAGCATGGACATGACAGGAAATATACAGGGGAAACATGGAGAGGAGAGAGAGGTGACTGGGAGAGCACATTAGGCCCAGGGAGAGAAGAGAGGAGACAGTTAGAGCATGGACATTACAGGAAAAGTGCAGGGGAAACATGGAGAGGAGGGAGGTGACAGGAAGAGCACATAGGGACTAGGGAGAGTACAGAGGGAACAGGGAGAGAAGAGAGGGAACAGTAAGAGCATGTACATGACAGGAAAATTACAGAGGAAGCATGGAGAGGAGAGAGAGGTGACAGGGAGAGCGCATAAGGACTTGGGAGAGAACAGAGGGAACAGGGAGAGATGAGAGGTGACAGTTAGAGCATGGACATGACATGAAAAGTACAGAGGAAACATGGAGAGTAGAGAGAGGTGACAGGGAGAGTACATAAGGACTTGGGAGAGAACAGAGGGAACAGGGAGAGAAGAGAGGTGACAGTTAGAGCATGGACATGACATGAAAAGTACAGAGGAAACATGGAGAGGAGAGAGAGGTGACAGGGAGAGCACATAAGGACTAGGGAGAGAACAGAGGGAACAGGGAGACAAGAGAGGTGACAGTTAGAGCATGGGCATGACATGACATGAAAAGTACAGAGGAAACATGGAGAGGAGAGAGAGGTGACAGGGAGCGCACATAAGGACTAGGGAGAGAACAGAGGGAACAGGGAGAGAAGAGAGGTGACAGTTAGAGCATGGACATGACATGAAAAGTACAGAGGAAAAATGGAGAGGAGAGAGAGGTGACAGGGAGAGCACATAAGGACTTGGGAGAGAACAGAGGGAACAGGGAGAGAAGTGAGGTGACAGTTAGAGCATGGACATGACATGACAAGTACAGGGGAAACATGGAGAGGAGAGAGAGTTGATAGGGAGAGCACATAAGTACTAGGGAGATAAGAGAGGGAACAGGGAGTGAAGAGAGGGGACAGTAAGAGCATGGACATGACAGGAAAAGTACAGAGGAAACATGGAGAGGAGAGAGAGGTGACAGGGAGAGCACATTAGGACTTGGGAGAGAACAGAGGGAACAGGGAGAGAAGAGAGGTGACAGTTAGAGCATCGACATGACATGAAAAGTACAGAGGAAAAATGGAGAGGAGAGAGAGGTGACAGGGAGAGCACATAAGGACTTGGGAGAGAACAGAGGGAACAGGGAGAGAAGAGAGGTGAGAGTTAGAGCATGGACATGACATGAAAAGTACAGGGGAAGCATGGAGAGGAGAGAGAGTTGATAGGGAGAGCACATAAGGACTATGGAGAGAAGAGAGGGAACAGGGTGACAAGAGAGGGGACAGTAAGAGCATGGACATGACAGGAAAAGTACAGAGGAAACATGGAGAGGAGAGAGAGGTGACAGGGAGAGCACATAAGGACTTGGGAGAGAAGAGAGGTGACAGTTAGAGCATGGACATGACTTGAAAAGTACAGGGGAAACATGGTGAGGAGAGAGAGGTGACAGGGAGAGAACAGAGGGAACAGGGAGAGAAGAGAGGTGAAAGTAAGAGCATGGACATGACATGAAAAGTACAGAAGAAACATGGAGAGGAGAGAGAGGTGACAGGGAGAGCACATAAGGACTTGGGAGAGAACAGAGGGAACAGGGAGAGAAGAGAGGTGACAGAGCATGGACATGACATGAAAAGTACAGAGGAAACATGGAGGGGTGAGAGAGGTGACAGGGAGAGCATATAAGGACTAGGGAGAGAACAGAGGGAACAGGGAGAGAAGAGAGGTGACAGTTAGAGCATGGACATGACATGAAAAGTACAGGGGAAACATGGAGAGTAGAGAGAGGTGACAGGGAGAGCACTTAAGGACTAGGGAGAGAACAGAGGGAACAGGGAGAGAAGAGAGGTGACATTTAGAGCATGCACATGACATGAAATGTACAGGGGAAACATGGAGAGGAGAGAGAGGTGACAAGGAGAGCACATAAGGACTAGGGAGAGAACTGAGGGAACAGGGAGAGAAGAGAGGTGACAGAGCATGGACATGACATGAAAAGTACAGGGGGAACATGGAGAGGAGAGAGAGGTGACAGGGAGAGCACATAAGGACTAGGGAGAGAACAGGGGGAACAGGGAGAGAAGAGAGGGAACATTTAGAGCATTGACATTACAGGAAAAGTACAGCGGAAACATGGAGAGGAGTGAGAGGTGATATCGAGAGCACATAAGGACTAGGGAGAGAACAGGGGGAACAGGGAGAGAAGAGAGGGACCAGTTAGAGCATGGACATGACACGAGAAGTACAGGGGAAACATGGAGAGGAGAGGGAGGTGACAGGGAGAGCACATTAGGCCCAGGGACAGAAGAGACGAGACAGTTAGAGCATGGACATTACAGGAAAAGTACAGAGGAAACATGGAGAGAGGGAGGTGACAGGAAGAGCACATAGGGACTAGGGAGAGTATAGAGGGAACAGGGAGAGAAGAGAGGGAACAGTAAGAGCATGTACATGACAGAGGAAAAGTACAGAAGAAATATGGAGAGGAGAGAGAGGTGACAGGGAGAGCACATAAGGACTTGGGAGAGAACAGAGGGAACAGGGAGAGAAGAGAGGTGACAGTTAGAGCATCGACATGACATGGAAAGTACAGAGGAAATATGGAGAGGAGAGAGAGGTGACAGTGAGAGCACACAAGAAGTAGGGAGAGAACAGAGGTGACAGTTAGCGCATGGACATGACATGAAAAGTACACAGGAAACATGGAGAGGAGAGAGAGGTGACAGGGAGAGCACATAAGGACTTGGGAGAGAAGAGAGGGAACAGGGAGAGAAGAGATGTGACAGTTAGAGCGTGGACATGACATGAAAAGTACAGGGGAAACATGGAGAGGAGAGAGAGGTGACAGGGAGAGCACATAAGGACTAGGGAGAGAACAGAGGGAACAGGGAGAGAAAAGAGGTGACAGAGCATGGACATGACATGAAAAGTACAGGGGAAACATGGAGAGGAGAGAGAGGTGACAGGGAGAGCACATAAGGACTAGGGAGAGAACAGAGGGAACAGGGAGAGAAGAGAGGGGACAGTTAGAGCATGGACATGACATGAAAAGTAAAGGGGAGACATGGAGAGGAGAGAGAGTAGACAGGGAGAGGACATAATTACTTGGGAGAGAACAGAGGGACCAGGGAGAGAAGAGAGGTGACAGTTAGAGCATGGACATGACATGAAAAGTACAGAGCAAACATGGAGAGGAGAGAGAGGTGACAGGGAGAGCACATAAGGACTTGGGAGGGAGCAGGGAGAGAAGAGAGGTGACAGTTAGAGCATGGACATGACATGAAAAGTACAGAGGAAACATGGAGAGGAGAGAGAGGTGACAGGGAGAGGACATAAGGACTTGGGAGAGAACAGAGGGAACAGGGAGAGAAGAGAGGTGAGTGTTAGACCAAGGACATGACATGAAAAATACAGAAGAAACATGGAGAGGTGAGAGGTGACAGGGAGAGCACATAAGGAATAGGGAGAGAACAGAGGGAACAGGGAGAGAAGAGAGGTGACAGTTAGAGCATGGACATGACATGAAAAATACAGAGGAAACATGGAGAGGAGAGAGAGGTGCCAGGAAGAGCAATTAAAGACAGGGAGAGAACACAGGGAATAGGGAGAGAAGAGAGGTGACAGTTAGAGCATGGACATGACGTGAAAAGTACAGAGGAAAAATGGAGAGGAGAGAGAGGTGATATGGAGAGCACATAAGGACTAGGGAGAGAACAGGGGGAACAGGGAGAGAAGAGAGGGAACATTAGAGCATGGACATGACAGGAAATGTACAGGGGAAACATGGAGAGGAGAGAGAGGTGACTGGGAGAGCATATTAGGCCCAGGGAGAGAAGAGAGGAGACAGTTAGAGCATGGACATTACAGGAAAAGTACAGGGGAAACATGGAGAGGAGGGAGGTGACAGGAAGAGCACATAGGGACTAGGGAGAGTACAGAGGGAACAGGGAGAGAAGAGAGGGAACAGTAAGAGCATGTACATGACAGGAAAATTACAGAGGAAGCATGGAGAGGAGAGAGAGGTGACAGGGAGAGCGCATAAGGACTTGGGAGAGAACAGAGGGAACAGGGAGAGATGAGAGGTGACAGTTAGAGCATGGACATGACATGAAAAGTACAGAGGAAACATGGAGAGTAGAGAGAGGTGACAGGGAGAGTACATAAGGACATGGGAGAGAACAGAGGGAACAGGGAGAGAAGAGAGGTGACAGTTAGAGCATGGACATGACATGAAAAGTACAGAGGAAACATGGAGAGGAGAGAGAGGTGACAGGGAGAGCACATAAGGACTAGGGAGAGAACAGAGGGAACAGGGAGACAAGAGAGGTGACAGTTAGAGCATGGGCATGACATGACATGAAAAGTACAGAGGAAACATGGAGAGGAGAGAGAGGTGTCAGGGAGCGCACATAAGGACTAGGGAGAGAACAGAGGGAACAGGGAGAGAAGAGAGGTGACAGTTAGAGCATGGACATGACATGAAAAGTACAGAGGAAAAATGGAGAGGAGAGAGAGGTGACAGGGAGAGCACATAAGGACTTGGGAGAGAACAGAGGGAACAGGGAGAGAAGAGAGGTGACAGAGCATGGACATGACATGAAAAGTACAGGGGAAACATGGAGAGTAGAGAGAGGTGACAGGGAGAGCACTTAAGGACTAGGGAGAGAACAGAGGGAACAGGCAGAGAAGAGAGGTGACATTTAGAGTATGCACATGACATGAAAAGTACAGGGGAAACACGGAGAGGAGAGAGAGGTGACAGGGAGAGCACATAAGGACTAGGGAGAGAACTGAGGGAACAGGGAGAGAAGAGAGGTGACAGTTAGAGCATGGACATGACATGAAAAGTACAGGGGAAACATGGAGAGGAGAGAGAGGTGATATGGGGAGCACATAAGGACTAGGGAGAGAACAGGGAGAGAAGAGAGGGAACAGTTAGAGCATGGACATGACAGGAAAAGTGCAGGGGAAACATGGAGAGGAGAGAGAGGTGACTGGGAGAGCACATTAGGCCCAGGGAGAGAAGAGAGGAGACAGTTAGAGCATGGACATTGCAGGAAGAGTACAGGGGAAACATCTAGAGGAGGGAGGTGACAGAAAGAGCACATAGGGAGTAGGGAGAGTACAGAGGGAACTGGGAGAGGAGAGAGGGAACAGTAAGAGCATGTACATGACAGGAAAAGTACAGAAGAAACATGGAGATGAGAGAGAGGTGACAGGGAGAGCACATAAGGACTTGGGAGAAAACAGAGGGAACAGGGAGAGAAGAGAGGTGACAGTTAGCGCATGGACATGATATGAAAAGTGCAGAGGAAACATGGAGAGGAGAGAGAGGTGACAGGGAGAGCAGATAAGTACTTGGGAGAGAACAGAGGGAACAGGGAGAGAAGAGATGTGACAGTTAGAGCGTGGACATGACATGAAAAGTACAGGGGAAACATGGAGAGGAGAGAGAGGTGACAGGGAGAGCCCACATGGACTAGTGAGAGAACAGAGGGAACAGGGAGAGAAGAGAGGTGACAGAGCATGGACATGACATGAAAAGTACAGGGGAACCATGGAGAGGAGAGAGAGGTGACAGGGAGAGCACATAAGGACTAGGGAGAGAAGAGAGGGAACAGGGAGAGAAGAGAGGTGACAGAGCATGGACATGATATGAAAAGTACAGGGGAAACATGGAGAGGAGAGAGAGGTGACAGGGAGAGCACATAAGAACTAGGGAGAGAACAGAGGGAAGAGGGAGGGAAGAGAGGGGACAATTAGAGCATGGACATGACATGAAAAGTACAGGGGAAACATGGAGGGGAGAGAGAGTAGACAGGGGAGGACATAATTACTTGGGAGAGAACAGAGGTACCAGGTAGAGAAGAGAGGTGACAGAGCATGGACATGACATGAAAAGTAGAGAGGAAACATGGTGGGGGGAGAGAGGTGACAGGGAAAGCACATAAGGACTTGGGAGGGAACAGGGAGAGAAGAGAGGTGACAGAGCATTGACATGACATGAAAAGTACAGAGGAAACATGGAGAGGAGAGAGAGGTGACAGGGAGAGGACATAAGGACTTGGGAGAGAACAGAGTGAACAGGGAGAGCAGACGTGAGAGTTAGAGAATGGACATGACATGAAAAATACAGAAGAAACATGGAGAGGAGAGAGAGGTGACAGGGAGAGCACATAAGGAATAGGGAGAGAACAGGGAGAGAAGAGAGGTGACAGTTAGAGCATGGACATGACATGAAAAGTACAGGGGAAAAATGGAGAGGAGAGAGAGGTGATATGGAGAGCAGATAAGGACTAGGGAGAGAACAGGGGGAACAGGGAGAGAAGAGAGGGAACATTAGAGCATGGACATGACAGGAAATGTACAGGGGAAACATGGAGAGGAGAGAGAGGTGACTGGGAGAGCACTTTAGGCCCAGGGAGAGAAGAGAGGAGACAGTTAGAGCATGGACATTACAGGAAAAGTACAGGGGAAACATGGAGACGAGGGAGGTGACAGGAAGAGCACATAGGGACTAGGGAGAGTACAGAGGGAACAGGGAGAGAAGAGAGGGAACAGTAAGAACATGTACATGACAGGAAAATTACAGAGGAAACATGGAGAGAAGATAGAGGTGACAGGGAGAGCACATAAGGACTTGGGAGAGAACAGAGGGAACAGGGAGAGAAGAGAGGTGACGGTTAGAGCATAGACATGACATGAAAAGTACAGAGGAAAGATGGAGAGGAGAGAGAGGTGACAGGGAGAGCACATAAGGACTTGGGAGAGAACAGAGGGAACAGGGAGAGAAGAGAGGTGACAGTTAGAGCATGGACATGACATGAAAAGTACAGAGGAAACATGGAGAGGAGAGAGAGGTGACAGGGAGAGCACATAAGGACTAGGGAGAGAACAGAGGGAACAGGGAGAGAAGAGATGTGACAGTTAGAGCATGGACATGACATGAAAAGTACAGGGGAAACATGGAGAGGAGAGAGAGGTGACAGGCAGAGCACATAAGCTCTAGGGAGAGACGAGAGGTAACAGGGAGAGAAGAGAGGGGACAGTAAGAGCATGGACATGACATGAAAAGTACAGGGGAAACATGGAGAGGAGAGAGAGGTAACAGGGAGAGCACATAAGGACTTGGGAGTGAAGAGAGGGAACAGGGAGAAGAGAGCTGACAGTTAGAGCATGGACATGACATGAAAAGTACAGGGGAAATATGGAGAGGAGAAAGAGGTGACAGGCAGAGCACATAAGGACTTGGGAGAGAACAGAGGGAACAGGGAGAGAAGAGAGGTGACAGTGAGAGCATGGACATGCTATGAAAAGTACAGGGGAAACATGGTGAGTAGAGAGAGGTGACAGGGAGAGCACTTAAGGACTAGGGAGAGAACAGAGGGAACAGGGAGAGAAGAGAGGTGACATTTAGAGCATGGACATGACATGAAAAGTACAGGGGAAACATGGAGAGGAGAGAGAGGTGACAGGGAGAGCACATAAGGACTTGGGATAGAAGAGAGGGAACAGGGTGAGAACAGAGGTGACAGTTAGAGCATGGACATGACATGAAAAGTACAGAGGAAAAACGGAGAGGAGAGAGAGGTGACAGGGAGAGCACATAAGGACTTGGGATAGAAGAGAGGGAACAGGAAGAGAAGAGAGGTGACAGTTAGAGCATGGACATGATATGAAAAGTACAGGGGAAACATGGAGAGTGACAGGGAGAGCACATAAGGACTTGGGATAGAAGAGAGGGAACAGGGAGAGAAGAGAGTTGACAGTTAGAGCATGGACATGATATGAAAAGTACAGGGGAAACATGGAGAGTAGAGAGAGGTGACAGGGAGAGCACATAAGGACTAGGGAGAGAACAGGGGGAACAGGGAGAGAAGAGAGGGAACAGTTAGAGCATGGACATGACAGGAAAAGTACAGGGTAAACATGGAGACGAGGGAGGTGACAGGAAGAGCACATAGGGACTAGGGAGAGTACAGAGGGAACAGGGAGAGAAGAGAGGGAACAGTAAGAACATGTACATGACAGGAAAATTACAGAGGAAACATGGAGAGAAGATAGAGGTGACAGGGAGAGCACATAAGTACTTGGGAGAGAAGAGAGGGAACAGGGAGAGAAGAGAGTTGACAGTTAGAGCATGGACATGACATGAAAAGTACAGGGAAACATGGAGAGGAGAGAGAGGTGACAGGGAGAGCACATAAGGACTTGGGAGAGAACAGTGGGAACAGGGAGAGAAGAGAGTTGACAGTTAGAGCATGGACATGATATGAAAAGTACAGGGGAAACATGGAGAGTAGAGAGAGGTGACAGGGAGAGCACTTAAGGACTAGGGAGAGAACAGAGGGAACAGGGAGAGAAGAGAGGTGACATTTAGGGCATGGACATGACATGAAAAGTACAGGGGAAACATGGAGAGGAGAGAGAGGTGACAGGGAGAGCACATAAGGACTAGGGAGAGAAGAGAGGGAACAGGGAGAGGAGAGAGGGGACAGTAAGAGCATGGAGATGACAGGAAAAGTACAGAGGAAACATAGAGAGGAGAGAGAGGTGACAGGGAGAGCACATAAGGACTTGGGATAGAAGAGAGGGAACAGGGTGAGAAGAGAGGTGAGAGTTAGTGCATGGACATGACATGAAAAGTACAGGGGAAAAATGGAGAGGAGAGAGAGGTGATAGGGAGGGCACATAAGGACTAGGGAGAGAACAGGGGGAACAGGGAGAGAAGAGAGGTGACAGTAAGAGCATGGACATGACATGAAAAGTACAGAAGAAACATGGAGAGGAGAGAGAGGTGACAGGGAGAGCACATAAGGACTAGGGAGAGAACAGATTGAACAGGGAGAAAAGAGAGGTGACAGTTAGAGCATGGACATGACATGAAAAGTACAGGGGAAACATGGAGAGTAGAGAGAGGTGACAGGGAGAGCACTTAAGGACTAGGGAGAGAACTGAGGGAACAGGGAGAGAAGAGAGGTGACAGTTAGAGCATGGACATGACACGAAAAGTACAGGGGAAACATGGAGAGGAGAGAGAGTTGACAGGGAGAGCACATAAGGACTAGGGAGAGAACAGGGGGAAAAGGGAGAGAAGAGAGGGAACATTTAGAGCATGGACATGACAGGAAAAGTACAGGGGAAACATGGAGAGGAGAGAGAGGTGACTGGGAGAGCACATTAGGCCCAGGAACAGAAGAGAGGAGACAGTTAGAGAATGGACATTTCAGGAAAAGTACAGGGGAAACATGGAGAGGAGGGAGGTGACTGGAAGAGCACACAGGGAGTAGGGAGAGTACAGAGGGAACAGGGAGAGAAGAGAGGGAACAGTAAGAGCATGTACATGACAGGAAAAGTACAGAAGAAACATGGAGAGGAGAGAGAGGTGACAGGTAGAGCACATAAGGACTTGGGAGAGAACAGAGGGAACAGGGAGAGAAGAGAGGTGACAGAGCATGGACATGACATGAAAAGTACAGGGGAAACATGGAGAGTAGAGAGAGGTGACAGGGAGAGCACTTAAGGACTAGGGAGAGAACAGAGGGAACAGGCAGAGAAGAGAGGTGACATTTAGAGTATGCACATGACATGAAAAGTACAGGGGAAACACGGAGAGGAGAGAGAGGTGACAGGGAGAGCACATAAGGACTAGGGAGAGAACTGAGGGAACAGGGAGAGAAGAGAGGTGACAGTTAGAGCATGGACATGACATGAAAAGTACAGGGGAAACATGGAGAGGAGAGAGAGGTGATATGGGGAGCACATAAGGACTAGGGAGAGAACAGGGAGAGAAGAGAGGGAACAGTTAGAGCATGGACATGACAGGAAAAGTGCAGGGGAAACATGGAGAGGAGAGAGAGGTGACTGGGAGAGCACATTAGGCCCAGGGACATAAGAGAGGAGACAGTTAGAGCATGGACATTACAGGAAAAGTACAGGGGAAACATCTAGAGGAGGGAGGTGACAGAAAGATCACATAGGGAGTAGGGAGTGTACAGAGGGAACTGGGAGAGGAGAGAGGGAACAGTAAGAGCATGTACATGACAGGAAAAGTACAGAAGAAACATGGAGATGAGAGAGAGGTGACAAGGAGGGCACATAAGGACTTGGGAGAGAACAGAGGGAACAGGGAGAGAAGAGAGGTGACAGTTAGCGCATGGACATGACATGAAAAGTGCAGAGGAAACATGGAGAGGAGAGAGAGGTGACAGGGAGAGCAGATAAGTACTTGGGAGAGAACAGAGGGAACAGGGAGAGAAGAGATGTGACAGTTAGAGCGTGGACATGACATGAAAAGTACAGGGGAAACATGGAGAGGAGAGAGAGGTGACAGGGAGAGCCCATAAGGACTAGTGAGAGAACAGAGGGAACAGGGAGAGAAGAGAGGTGACAGAGCATGGACATGACATGAAAAGTACAGGGGAACCATGGAGAGGAGAGAGGTGACAGGGAGAGCAGATAAGGACTAGGGAGAGAAGAGAGGGAACAGGGAGAGAAGAGAGGTGACAGAGCATGGACATGATATGAAAAGTACAGGGGAAACATGGAGAGGAGAGAGAGGTGACAGGGAGAGCACATAAGAACTAGGGAGAGAACAGAGGGAAGAGGGAGAGAAGAGAGGGGACAGTTAGAGCATGGACATGACATGAAAAGTACAGGGGAAACATGGAGGGGAGAGAGAGTAGACAGGGGAGGACATAATTACTTGGGAGAGAACAGAGGGACCAGGTAGAGAAGAGAGGTGACAGAGCATGGACATGACATGAAAAGTAGAGAGGAAACATGATGGGGGGAGAGAGGTGACAGGGAAAGCACATAAGGACTTGGGAGGGAACAGGGAGAGAAGAGAGGTGACAGAGCATTGACATGACATGAAAAGTACAGAGGAAACATGGAGAGGAGAGAGAGGTGACAGGGAGAGGACATAAGGACTTGGGAGAGAACAGAGTGAACAGGGAGAGAAAAGACGTGAGAGTTAGAGCATGGACATGACATGAAAAATACAGAAGAAACATGGAGAGGAGAGAGAGGTGACAGGGAGAGCACATAAGGAATAGGGAGAGAACAGGGAGAGAAGAGAGGTGACAGTTAGAGCATGGACATGACATGAAAAGTACAGGGGAAAAATGGAGAGAAGAGAGAGGTGATATGGAGAGCAGATAAGGACTAGGGGGAGAACAGGGGGAACAGGGAGAGAAGAGAGGGAACATTAGAGCATGGACATGACAGGAAATGTACAGGGGAAACATGGAGAGGAGAGAGAGGTGACTGGGAGAGCACTTTAGGCCCAGGGAGAGAAGAGAGGAGACAGTTAGAGCATGGACATTACAGGAAAAGTACAGGGGAAACATGGAGACGAGGGAGGTGACAGGAAGAGCACATAGGGACTAGGGAGAGTACAGAGGGAACAGGGAGAGAAGAGAGGGAACAGTAAGAACATGTACATGACAGGAAAATTACAGAGGAAACATGGAGAGAAGATAGAGGTGACAGGGAGAGCACATAAGGACTTGGGAGAGAACAGAGGGAACAGGGAGAGAAGAGAGGTGACGGTTAGAGCATGGACATGACATGGAAAGTACAGAGGAAAGATGGAGAGGAGAGAGAGGTGACAGGGAGAGCACATAAGGACTTGGGAGAGAACAGAGGGAACAGGGAGAGAAGAGAGGTGACAGTTAGAGCATGGACATGACATGAAAAGTACAGAGGAAACATGGAGAGGAGAGAGAGGTGACAGGGAGAGCAAATAAGGACTAGGGAGAGAACAGAGGGAACAGGGAGAGAAGAGATGTGACAGTTAGAGCATGGACATGACATGAAAAGTACAGGGGAAACATGGAGAGGAGAGAGAGGTGACAGGCAGAGCACATAAGCTCTAGGGAGAGACGAGAGGTAACAGGGAGAGAAGAGAGGGGACAGTAAGAGCATGGACATGACATGAAAAGTACAGGGGAAACATGGAGAGGAGAGAGAGGTGACAGGGAGAGCACATAAGGACTTGGGAGTGAAGAGAGGGAACAGGGAGAAGAGAGCTGACAGTTAGAGCATGGACATGACATGAAAAGTACAGGGGAAATATGGAGAGGAGAAAGAGGTGACAGGCAGAGCACATAAGGACTTGGGAGAGAACAGAGGGAACAGGGAGAGAAGAGAGGTGACAGTGAGAGCATGGACATGATATGAAAAGTACAGGGGAAACATGGTGAGTAGAGAGAGGTGACAGGGAGAGCACTTAAGGACTAGGGTGAGAACAGAGGGAACAGGGAGAGAAGAGAGGTGACATTTAGAGCATGGACATGACATGAAAAGTACAGGGGAAACATGGAGAGGAGAGAGAGGTGACAGGGAGAGCACATAAGGACTTGGGATAGAAGAGAGGGAACAGGGTGAGAACAGAGGTGACAGTTAGAGCATGGACATGACATGAAAAGTACAGAGGAAAAACGGAGAGGAGAGAGAGGTGACAGGGAGAGCACATAAGGACTTGGGATAGAAGAGAGGGAACACGGAGAGAAGAGAGGTGACAGTTAGAGCATGGACATGATATGAAAAGTACAGGGGAAACATAGAGAGTGACAGGGAGAGCACATAAGGACTTGGGATAGAAGAGAGGGAACAGGGAGAGAAGAGAGGTGACAGTTAGAGCATGGACATGATATGAAAAGTACAGGGGAAACATGGAGAGTAGAGAGAGGTGACAGGGAGAGCACATAAGGACTAGGGAGAGAACAGGGGGATCAGGGAGAGAAGAGAAGGAACAGTTAGAGCATGGACATGACAGTAAAAGTACAGGGGAAACATGGAGACGAGGGAGGTGACAGGAAGAGCACATAGGGACTAGGGAGAGTACAGAGGGAACAGGGAGAGAAGAGAGGGAACAGTAAGAACATGTACATGACAGGAAAATTACAGAGGAAACATGGAGAGAAGATAGAGGTGACAGGGAGAGCACATAAGTACTTGGGAGAGAACAGAGGGAACAGGGAGAGAAGAGAGGTGACAGTTAGAGCATGGACATGACATGAAAAGTACAGAGGAAAGATGGAGAGGAGAGAGAGGTGACAGGGAGAGCACATTAGGACTTGGGAGAGAACAGAGGGAACAGGGAGAGAAGAGAGGTGACAGTTAGAGCATGGACATGACATGAAAAGTACAGAGGAAACATGGAGAGGAGAGAGAGGTGACAGGGAGAGCATATAAGGACTAGGGAGAGAACAGAGGGAACAGGGAGAGAAGAGATGTGACAGTTAGAGCATGGACATGACATGAAAAGTACAGGGGAAACATGGAGAGGAGAGAGAGGTGACAGGCAGAGCACATAAGCACTAGGGAGAGACGAGAGGTACCAGGGAGAGAAGAGAGGGGACAGTAAGAGCATGGATATGACATGAAAAGTACAGGGGAAACATATAGAGGAGAGAGAGGTGACAGGGAGAGCACATAAGGACTTGGGAGTGAAGAGAGGGAACAGGGAGAAGAGAGCTGACAGTTAGAGCATGGACATGACATGAAAAGTACAGGGGAAATATGGAGAGGAGAAAGAGGTGACAGGGAGAGCACATAAGGACTTGGGAGAGAACAGAGGGAACAGGGAGAGAAGAGAGGTGACAGTTAGAGCATGGACATGATATGAAAAGTACAGGGGAAACATGGTGAGTAGAGAGAGGTGACAGGGAGAGCACTTAAGGACTAGGGAGAGAACAGAGGGAACAGGGAGAGAAGAGAGGTGACATTTAGAGCATGGACATGACATGAAAAGTACAGGGGAAACATGGAGAGGAGAGAGAGGTGACAGGGAGAGCACATAAGGACTTGGGATAGAAGAGAGGGAACAGGGTGAGAAGAGAGGTGACAGTTAGAGCATGGACATGACATGAAAAGTACAGAGGAAAAATGGAGAGGAGAGAGAGGTGACAGGGAGAGCACGTAAGGACTTGGGATAGAAGAGAGGGAACAGGGAGAGAAGAGAGGTGACAGTTAGAGCATGGACATGATATGAAAAGTACAGGGGAAACATGGAGAGTCACAGGGAGAGCACATAAGGACTTGGGATAGAAGAGAGGGAACAGGGAGAGAAGAGAGGTGACAGTTAGATCATGGACATGATATGAAAAGTACAGGGGAAACATGGAGAGTAGAGAGAGGTGACAGGGAGAGCACATAAGGACTAGGGAGAGAACAGGGAGAGATGAGAGGTGACAGTTAGAGCATGGACATGACATGAAAAGTACAGGGGAAAAATGGAGAGGAGAGAGAGGTGACATAGAGAGCATATAAGGACTTGGGATAGAAGACAGGGAACAGGGTGAGAAGAGAGGTGACAGTTAGAGCATGGACATGACATGAAAAGTACAGGGGAAAAATGGAGAGGAGAGAGAGGTGACAGGGAGAGCACATAAGGACTTGGGATAGAAGAGAGGGAACAGGGAGAGAAGAGAGGTGACAGTTAGAGCATGGACATGATATGAAAAGTACAGGGGAACATGGAGAGTAGAGAGAGGTGAGAGGGAGAGCACTTAAGGACTAGGGAGAGAACAGAGGAAACAGGGAGAGAAGAGAGGTGACATTTAGAGCATGGACATGACATGAAAAGTACAGGGGAAACATGGAGAGGAGAGAGAGGTGACAGGGAGAGCACATAAGGACTAGGGAGAGAAAAAGGAGAGAAGAGAGGTGACAGTTAGAGTATGGACATGACATGAAAAGTACAGGGGAAAAATGGAGAGGAGAGAGAGTTGATAGGGAGAGCACATAAGGACTAGGGAGAGAAGAGAGGGAACAGGGAGAGGAGAGAGGGGACAGTAAGAGAATGGACATGACAGGAAAAGTACAGAGGAAACATGGAGAGGAGAGACAGGTGACAGGGAGAGCACATAAGGACTTGGGATAGAAGAGAGGGAACAGGGTGAGAAGAGAGGTGACAGTTAGAGCATGGACATGACATGTATAGTACAGAGGAAAAATGGAGAGGAGAGAGAGGTGACAGGGAGAGCACATAAGGACTTGGGAGAGAACAGAGGCAACAGGGAGAGAAGAGAGGTGACAGTTAGAGCATGGACATGACATGAAAAGTACGGGGGAAGCATGGAGAGGAGAGAGAGTTGATAGGGAGAGCACATAAGGATTAGGGAGAGAAGAGAGGGGACAGTAAGAGCATGGACATGACAGGAAAAGTACAGAGGAAACATGGAGAGGAGAGAGAGGTGACAGGGAGAGCACATAAGGACTTGGGAGATAAGAGAGTTGACAGTTAGAGCATGGACATGACTTGAAAAGTACAGGGGAAACATGGTGAGGAGAGAGAGGTGACAGGGAGAGCACATAAGGACTTGGGAGGGAACAGAGGGAACAGGGAGATAGGAGAGGTTGCAGTAAGAGCATGGACATGACATGAAAAATACAGAGGAAACATGGAGAGGAGAGAGAGGTGACAGGGAGAGCACATAAGGACTAGGGAGAGAACAGAGGGAACAGGGAGAGAAGAGTAGTGACAGTTAGAGCATGGACATGACATGAAAAGTACAGGGGAAACATGGAGAGGAGAGAGAGATGACAGGGGAGCACATAAGGACTTGGGAGAGAAGAGAGTGAACAGAGAGAAGAGAGGTGACAGTTAGAGCATGGACATGACATGAAAAGTACAGGGGAAACATGGAGAGGAGAGAGAGGTGACAGGGAGAGCACATAAGGACTTGGGAGAGAACAGTGGGAACAGGGAGAGAAGAGAGGTGACAGTTAGAGCATGGCCATGATATGAAAAGTACAGGGGAAACATGGAGAGTAGAGAGAGGTGACAGGGAGAGCACTTAAGGACTAGGGGAGAACAGAGGGAACAGGGAGAGCAGAGAGGTGACAGGGAGAGCACATAAGGACTAGGGAGAGAAGAGAGGGAACAGGGAGAGGAGAGAGGGGACAGTAAGAGCATGGAGATGACAGGAAAAGTACAGAGGAAACATGGAGAGGAGAGAGAGGTGACAGGGAGAGCACATAAGGACTAGCGAGAGAACAGGGGGAACAGGGAGAGAAGAGAGGGAACAGTTAGAGCATGGACATGACAGGAAAAGTACAGGGGAAACATAGAGAAGAGAGAGAGGTGACTGGGAGAGCACATAAGGACTAGGGAGAGAACAGAGGGAACAGGGAGAGAAGAGAGGTGACAGTTAGAGCATGGACATGACATGAAAAGTACAGGGTAAACATGGAGAGGAGAGAGAGGTGACAGGGAGAGCACATAAGGACTAGGGAGAGAACAGAGGGAACAGGGGGAGAAGAGAGGTGACAGTTAGAGCATGGACATGGCATAAAAAGTACAGAGGAAACATGGAGAGGAGGGAGAGGTGACAGGGAGAGCACATAAGGACTTGGAAGAGAACAGAGGGAACAGGGAGAGAAGAGAGGTGACAGTTAGAGCATGGACATGACATGAAATGTACAGGGTAAACATGGAGAGGAGAGAGAGGTGACAGGGAGAGGACATAAGGACTAGGGAGAGAACAGAGGGAACAGGGGGAGAAGAGAGGTGACAGTTAGAGGATGGACATGGCATGAAAAGTAGAGAGGAAAAATGGAGAGGAGAGAGAGGTGACAGGGAGAGCACATAAGGACTTGGGAGAGAACAGAGGGAACAGGGAGGGAAGAGAGGTGACAGTTAGAGCATGGACATGATATGAAAAGTACAGGGGAAACATGGAGAGTAGAGAGAGGTGACAGGGAGAGCACTTAATGACTAGGGAGAGAACAGAGGGAACAGGGAGAGAAGAGAGGTGACATTTATAGCATGGACATGACATGAAAAGTACAGGGGAAACATGTAGATGAGAGAGAGGTGACAGGGAGAGCACATAAGGACTAGGGAGAGAACAGGGAGAGAAGAGAGGTGACAGAGAATGAACATGACATGAAAAGTACAGGGGAAATATGGAGAGGAGAGAGAGTTGATAGGGAAAGCACATAAGGACTATGGAGAGAAGAGAGGGAACAGGGAGAGGAGAGAGGGGACAGTAAGAGAATGGACATGACAGGAAAAGTACAGAGGAAACATGGAAAGGAGAGAGAGGTGACAGTGAGAGCACATAAGGACTTGGGATAGAAGAGAGGGAACAGGGTGAGAAGAGAGGTGACAGTTAGTGCATGGACATGACATGAAAAGTACAGGGGAAACATGGTGAGGAGAGAGAGGTGATAGGGACAGCACATAAGGACTAGGCAGAGAACAGGGGGAACAGGGAGAAAAGAGAGGGAACAGTTAGAGCATGGACATGACAGGAAAAGTACAGGGGAAACATAGAGAGGAGAGAGAGGTGACTGAGAGAGCACATAAGGACTAGGGAGAGAACAGAGGGAACAGGGAGAGAAGAGAGAGATGACAGTTTGAGCATGGACATGACATGAAAAGTACAGAGGAAACATGGAGAGGAGAGAGAGGTGACAGGGAGAGCACATAAGGACTTGGGAGAGAACAGAGGGAACAGGGAGAGAAGAGAGGTGACAGTTAGAGCATGGACATGACATGACAAGTACAGGGGAAACATGGAGAGGAGAGAGAGTTGATAGGGAGAGCACATAAGGACTAGGGAGATAAGAGAGGGAACAGGGAGTGAAGAGAGGGGACAGTAAGAGCATGGACATGACAGGAAAAGTACAGAGGAAACATGGAGAGGAGAGAGATGTGACAGGGAGAGCGCATAAGGACTTGGGAGAGAACAGAGCGAACAGGGAGAGAAGAGATGTGGCAGTTAGAGCATGGACATGACATGAAAAGTACAGAGGAAACATGGAGATGGGAGAGAGGTGGCAGGGAGAGCACATAAGGACTTGGGGGAGGAGAGAGGGAACAGGGAGAGAAGAGAGGTGACAGTTATAGAGCATGGAGATGACATGAAATATACAGAAGAAACATGGACAGGTGAGAGAGGTGACAGGGAGATCACATAAGGACTTGGGAGAGAACAGAGGGAACAGGGAGAGAAGAGAGGTGACAGTTAGAGCATGGACATGACATGAAAAGTACGGGGGAAGCATGGAGAGGAGAGAGAGTTGATAGGGAGAGCACATAATGACTAGGGAGAGAAGAGAGGGAACAGGGAGACAAGAGAGGGGACAGTAAGAGCATGGACATGACAGGAAAAGTACAGAGGAAACATGGAGAGGAGAGAGAGGTGACAGGGAGAGCACATAAGGACTTGGGAGAGAAGAGAGGTGACAGTTAGAGCATGGACATGACTTGAAAAGTACAGGGGAAACATGGTGAGAAGAGAGAGGTGACAGGGATAGCACATAAGGACTTGGGAGAGAACAGAGGGAACAGGGAGAGAAGAGAGGTGAAAGTAAGAGCATGGACATGACATGAAAAGTACAGGGGAAACATGCAGAGGAGAGAGAGGTGACAGGGAGAGCACATAAGGACTAGGGAGAGAAGAGAGGGAACAGGGAGAGAAGAGAGGTGACAGTTAGAGCATGGACATGATTTGAAAAATACAGGGGAAACATGGAGAGGAGAGAGAGGTGACAGGGAGAGCACAGAAGGACTAGGGAGAGAACAGTGGGAACAGGGAGAGAAGAGAGGGGACAGTTAGAGTATGGACATGACATGAAAAGTACAGGGGAGACATGGAGAGGAGAGAGAGTAGACAGGGAGAGGACATAATTACTTGGGAGAGAACAGAGGGACCAGGGAGAGAGGAGAGGTGACAGTTAGAGCATGGACATGACATGAAAAGTACAGAGGAAACATGGAGAGGAGAGAGATGTGACAGAGAGAGCACATAAGGACTTCGGAGAGAACAGAGGGAACAGGGAGAGAAGAGAGGTGACAGTAAGAGCATGGACATGACATGAAAAGTACAGAGGAAACATGGAGGGGTGAGAGAGGTGACAGGGAGAGCATATAAGGACTAGGGAGAGAACAGAGGGAACAGGGAGAGAAGAGAGGTGACAGTTAGAGCATGGACATGACATGAAAAGTACAGGGGAAACATGGAGAGTAGAGAGAGGTGACAGGGAGAGCACTTAAGGACTAGGGAGAGAACAGAGGGAACAGGGAGAGAAGAGAGGTGACATTTAGAGCATGCACATGACATGAAAAGTACAGGGGAAACATGGAGAGGAGAGAGAGGTGACAAGGAGAGCACATAAGGACTAGGGAGAGAACAGGGGGAACAGGGAGAGAAGAGAGGGAACATTTAGAGCATGGACATTACAGGAAAAGTACAGCGGAAACATGGAGAGGAGTGAGAGGTGATATGGAGAGCACATAAGGACTAGGGAGAGAACAGGGGGAACAGGGAGAGAAGAGAGGGACCAGTTAGAGCATGGACATGACACGAGAAGTACAGGGGAAACATGGAGAGGAGAGGGAGGTGACAGGGAGAGCACATTAGGCCCAGGGACAGAAGAGACGAGACAGTTAGAGCATGGACATTACAGGAAAAGTACAGAGGAAACATGGAGAGAGGGAGGTGACAGGAAGAGCACATAGGGACTAGGGAGAGTACAGAGGGAACAGGGAGAGAAGAGAGGGAACAGTAAGAGCATGTACATGACAGGAAAAGTACAGAAGAAATATGGAGAGGAGAGAGAGGTGACAGGGAGAGCACATAAGGACTTGGGAGAGAACAGAGGGAACAGGGAGAGAAGAGAGGTGACAGTTAGAGCATCGACATGACATGAAAAGTACAGAGGAAATATGGAGAGGAGAGAGAGGTGACAGTGAGAGCACACAAGAAGTAGGGAGAGAACAGAGGGAACAGGGAGAGAAGAGAGGTGACAGTTAGCGCATGGACATGACATGAAAAGTACACAGGAAACATGGAGAGGAGAGAGAGGTGACAGGGAGAGCACATAAGGACTTGGGAGAGAAGAGAGGGAACAGGGAGAGAAGAGATGTGACAGTTAGAGCGTGGACATGACATGAAAAGTACAGGGGAAACATGGAGAGGAGAGAGAGGTGACAGGGAGAGCACATAAGGACTAGGGAGAGAACAGAGGGAACAGGGAGAGAAAAGAGGTGACAGAGCATGGACATGACATGAAAAGTACAGGGGAAACATGGAGAGGAGAGAGAGGTGACAGGGAGAGCACATAAGGACTAGGGAGAGAACAGAGGGAACAGGGAGAGAAGAGAGGGGACAGTTAGAGCATGGACATGACATGAAAAGTAAAGGGGAGACATGGAGAGGAGAGAGAGTAGACAGGGAGAGGACATAATTACTTGGGAGAGAACAGAGGGACCAGGGAGAGAAGAGAGGTGACAGTTAGAGCATGGACATGACATGAAAAGTACAGAGCAAACATGGAGAGGAGAGAGAGGTGACAGGGAGAGCACATAAGGACTTGGGAGAGAGCAGGGAGAGAAGAGAGGTGACAGTTAGAGCATGGACATGACATGAAAAGTACAGAGGAAACATGGAGAGGAGAGAGAGGTGACAGGGAGAGGACATAAGGACTTGGGAGAGAACAGAGGGAACAGGGAGAGAAGAGAGGTGAGAGTTAGACCAAGGACATGACATGAAAAATACAGAAGAAACATGGAGAGGTGAGAGGTGACAGGGAGAGCACATAAGGAATAGGGAGAGAACAGAGGGAACAGGGAGAGAAGAGAGGTGACAGTTAGAGCATGGACATGACATGAAAAATACAGAGGAAACATGGAGAGGAGAGAGAGGTGCCAGGAAGAGCAATTTAAGACAGGGAGAGAACACAGGGAATAGGGAGAGAAGAGAGGTGACAGTTAGAGCATGGACATGACGTGAAAAGTACAGAGGAAAAATGGAGAGGAGAGAGAGGTGATATGGAGAGCACATGAGGACTAGGGAGAGAACAGGGGGAACAGGGAGAGAAGAGAGGGAACATTAGAGCATGGACATGACAGGAAATATACAGGGGAAACATGGAGAGGAGAGAGAGGTGACTGGGAGAGCACATTAGGCCCAGGGAGAGAAGAGAGGAGACAGTTAGAGCATGGACATTACAGGAAAAGTGCAGGGGAAACATGGAGAGGAGGGAGGTGACAGGAAGAGCACATAGGGACTAGGGAGAGTACAGAGGGAACAGGGAGAGAAGAGAGGGAACAGTAAGAGCATGTACATGACAGGAAAATTACAGAGGAAGCATGGAGAGGAGAGAGAGGTGACAGGGAGAGCGCATAAGGACTTGGGAGAGAACAGAGGGAACAGGGAGAGATGAGAGGTGACAGTTAGAGCATGGACATGACATGAAAAGTACAGAGGAAACATGGAGAGTAGAGAGAGGTGACAGGGAGAGTACATAAGGACTTGGGAGAGAACAGAGGGAACAGGGAGAGAAGAGAGGTGACAGTTAGAGCATGGACATGACATGAAAAGTACAGAGGAAACATGGAGAGGAGAGAGAGGTGACAGGGAGAGCACATAAGGACTAGGGAGAGAACAGAGGGAACAGGGAGACAAGAGAGGTGACAGTTAGAGCATGGGCATGACATGACATGAAAAGTACAGAGGAAACATGGAGAGGAGAGAGAGGTGACAGGGAGCGCACATAAGGACTAGGGAGAGAACAGAGGGAACAGGGAGAGAAGAGAGGTGACAGTTAGAGCATGGACATGACATGAAAAGTACAGAGGAAAAATGGAGAGGAGAGAGAGGTGACAGGGAGAGCACATAAGGACTTGGGAGAGAACAGAGGGAACAGGGAGAGAAGTGAGGTGACAGTTAGAGCATGGACATGACATGACAAGTACAGGGGAAACATGGAGAGGAGAGAGAGTTGATAGGGAGAGCACATAAGTACTAGGGAGATAAGAGAGGGAACAGGGAGTGAAGAGAGGGGACAGTAAGAGCATGGACATGACAGGAAAAGTACAGAGGAAACATGGAGAGGAGAGAGAGGTGACAGGGAGAGCACATTAGGACTTGGGAGAGAACAGAGGGAACAGGGAGAGAAGAGAGGTGACAGTTAGAGCATCGACATGACATGAAAAGTACAGAGGAAAAATGGAGAGGAGAGAGAGGTGACAGGGAGAGCACATAAGGACTTGGGAGAGAACAGAGGGAACAGGGAGAGAAGAGAGGTGAGAGTTAGAGCATGGACATGACATGAAAAGTACAGGGGAAGCATGGAGAGGAGAGAGAGTTGATAGGGAGAGCACATAAGGACTATGGAGAGAAGAGAGGGAACAGGGTGACAAGAGAGGGGACAGTAAGAGCATGGACATGACAGGAAAAGTACAGAGGAAACATGGAGAGGAGAGAGAGGTGACAGGGAGAGCACATAAGGACTTGGGAGAGAAGAGAGGTGACAGTTAGAGCATGGACATGACTTGAAAAGTACAGGGGAAACATGGTGAGGAGAGAGAGGTGACAGGGAGAGAACAGAGGGAACAGGGAGAGAAGAGAGGTGAAAGTAAGAGCATGGACATGACATGAAAAGTACAGAAGAAACATGGAGAGGAGAGAGAGGTGACAGGGAGAGCACATAAGGACTTGGGAGAGAACAGAGGGAACAGGGAGAGAAGAGAGGTGACAGAGCATGGACATGACATGAAAAGTACAGAGGAAACATGGAGGGGTGAGAGAGGTGACAGGGAGAGCATATAAGGACTAGGGAGAGAACAGAGGGAACAGGGAGAGAAGAGAGGTGACAGTTAGAGCATGGACATGACATGAAAAGTACAGGGGAAACATGGAGAGTAGAGAGAGGTGACAGGGAGAGCACTTAAGGACTAGGGAGAGAACAGAGGGAACAGGGAGAGAAGAGAGGTGACATTTAGAGCATGCACATGACATGAAATGTACAGGGGAAACATGGAGAGGAGAGAGAGGTGACAAGGAGAGCACATAAGGACTAGGGAGAGAACTGAGGGAACAGGGAGAGAAGAGAGGTGACAGAGCATGGACATGACATGAAAAGTACAGGGGGAACATGGAGAGGAGAGAGAGGTGACAGGGAGAGCACATAAGGACTAGGGAGAGAACAGGGGGAACAGGGAGAGAAGAGAGGGAACATTTAGAGCATTGACATTACAGGAAAAGTACAGCGGAAACATGGAGAGGAGTGAGAGGTGATATCGAGAGCACATAAGGACTAGGGAGAGAACAGGGGGAACAGGGAGAGAAGAGAGGGACCAGTTAGAGCATGGACATGACACGAGAAGTACAGGGGAAACATGGAGAGGAGAGGGAGGTGACAGGGAGAGCACATTAGGCCCAGGGACAGAAGAGACGAGACAGTTAGAGCATGGACATTACAGGAAAAGTACAGAGGAAACATGGAGAGAGGGAGGTGACAGGAAGAGCACATAGGGACTAGGGAGAGTATAGAGGGAACAGGGAGAGAAGAGAGGGAACAGTAAGAGCATGTACATGACAGAGGAAAAGTACAGAAGAAATATGGAGAGGAGAGAGAGGTGACAGGGAGAGCACATAAGGACTTGGGAGAGAACAGAGGGAACAGGGAGAGAAGAGAGGTGACAGTTAGAGCATCGACATGACATGGAAAGTACAGAGGAAATATGGAGAGGAGAGAGAGGTGACAGTGAGAGCACACAAGAAGTAGGGAGAGAACAGAGGTGACAGTTAGCGCATGGACATGACATGAAAAGTACACAGGAAACATGGAGAGGAGAGAGAGGTGACAGGGAGAGCACATAAGGACTTGGGAGAGAAGAGAGGGAACAGGGAGAGAAGAGATGTGACAGTTAGAGCGTGGACATGACATGAAAAGTACAGGGGAAACATGGAGAGGAGAGAGAGGTGACAGGGAGAGCACATAAGGACTAGGGAGAGAACAGAGGGAACAGGGAGAGAAAAGAGGTGACAGAGCATGGACATGACATGAAAAGTACAGGGGAAACATGGAGAGGAGAGAGAGGTGACAGGGAGAGCACATAAGGACTAGGGAGAGAACAGAGGGAACAGGGAGAGAAGAGAGGGGACAGTTAGAGCATGGACATGACATGAAAAGTAAAGGGGAGACATGGAGAGGAGAGAGAGTAGACAGGGAGAGGACATAATTACTTGGGAGAGAACAGAGGGACCAGGGAGAGAAGAGAGGTGACAGTTAGAGCATGGACATGACATGAAAAGTACAGAGCAAACATGGAGAGGAGAGAGAGGTGACAGGGAGAGCACATAAGGACTTGGGAGGGAGCAGGGAGAGAAGAGAGGTGACAGTTAGAGCATGGACATGACATGAAAAGTACAGAGGAAACATGGAGAGGAGAGAGAGGTGACAGGGAGAGGACATAAGGACTTGGGAGAGAACAGAGGGAACAGGGAGAGAAGAGAGGTGAGTGTTAGACCAAGGACATGACATGAAAAATACAGAAGAAACATGGAGAGGTGAGAGGTGACAGGGAGAGCACATAAGGAATAGGGAGAGAACAGAGGGAACAGGGAGAGAAGAGAGGTGACAGTTAGAGCATGGACATGACATGAAAAATACAGAGGAAACATGGAGAGGAGAGAGAGGTGCCAGGAAGAGCAATTAAAGACAGGGAGAGAACACAGGGAATAGGGAGAGAAGAGAGGTGACAGTTAGAGCATGGACATGACGTGAAAAGTACAGAGGAAAAATGGAGAGGAGAGAGAGGTGATATGGAGAGCACATAAGGACTAGGGAGAGAACAGGGGGAACAGGGAGAGAAGAGAGGGAACATTAGAGCATGGACATGACAGGAAATGTACAGGGGAAACATGGAGAGGAGAGAGAGGTGACTGGGAGAGCATATTAGGCCCAGGGAGAGAAGAGAGGAGACAGTTAGAGCATGGACATTACAGGAAAAGTACAGGGGAAACATGGAGAGGAGGGAGGTGACAGGAAGAGCACATAGGGACTAGGGAGAGTACAGAGGGAACAGGGAGAGAAGAGAGGGAACAGTAAGAGCATGTACATGACAGGAAAATTACAGAGGAAGCATGGAGAGGAGAGAGAGGTGACAGGGAGAGCGCATAAGGACTTGGGAGAGAACAGAGGGAACAGGGAGAGATGAGAGGTGACAGTTAGAGCATGGACATGACATGAAAAGTACAGAGGAAACATGGAGAGTAGAGAGAGGTGACAGGGAGAGTACATAAGGACATGGGAGAGAACAGAGGGAACAGGGAGAGAAGAGAGGTGACAGTTAGAGCATGGACATGACATGAAAAGTACAGAGGAAACATGGAGAGGAGAGAGAGGTGACAGGGAGAGCACATAAGGACTAGGGAGAGAACAGAGGGAACAGGGAGACAAGAGAGGTGACAGTTAGAGCATGGGCATGACATGACATGAAAAGTACAGAGGAAACATGGAGAGGAGAGAGAGGTGTCAGGGAGCGCACATAAGGACTAGGGAGAGAACAGAGGGAACAGGGAGAGAAGAGAGGTGACAGTTAGAGCATGGACATGACATGAAAAGTACAGAGGAAAAATGGAGAGGAGAGAGAGGTGACAGGGAGAGCACATAAGGACTTGGGAGAGAACAGAGGGAACAGGGAGAGAAGAGAGGTGACAGAGCATGGACATGACATGAAAAGTACAGGGGAAACATGGAGAGTAGAGAGAGGTGACAGGGAGAGCACTTAAGGACTAGGGAGAGAACAGAGGGAACAGGCAGAGAAGAGAGGTGACATTTAGAGTATGCACATGACATGAAAAGTACAGGGGAAACACGGAGAGGAGAGAGAGGTGACAGGGAGAGCACATAAGGACTAGGGAGAGAACTGAGGGAACAGGGAGAGAAGAGAGGTGACAGTTAGAGCATGGACATGACATGAAAAGTACAGGGGAAACATGGAGAGGAGAGAGAGGTGATATGGGGAGCACATAAGGACTAGGGAGAGAACAGGGAGAGAAGAGAGGGAACAGTTAGAGCATGGACATGACAGGAAAAGTGCAGGGGAAACATGGAGAGGAGAGAGAGGTGACTGGGAGAGCACATTAGGCCCAGGGAGAGAAGAGAGGAGACAGTTAGAGCATGGACATTGCAGGAAGAGTACAGGGGAAACATCTAGAGGAGGGAGGTGACAGAAAGAGCACATAGGGAGTAGGGAGAGAACAGAGGGAACTGGGAGAGGAGAGAGGGAACAGTAAGAGCATGTACATGACAGGAAAAGTACAGAAGAAACATGGAGATGAGAGAGAGGTGACAGGGAGAGCACATAAGGACTTGGGAGAAAACAGAGGGAACAGGGAGAGAAGAGAGGTGACAGTTAGCGCATGGACATGATATGAAAAGTGCAGAGGAAACATGGAGAGGAGAGAGAGGTGACAGGGAGAGCAGATAAGTACTTGGGAGAGAACAGAGGGAACAGGGAGAGAAGAGATGTGACAGTTAGAGCGTGGACATGACATGAAAAGTACAGGGGAAACATGGAGAGGAGAGAGAGGTGACAGGGAGAGCCCACATGGACTAGTGAGAGAACAGAGGGAACAGGGAGAGAAGAGAGGTGACAGAGCATGGACATGACATGAAAAGTACAGGGGAACCATGGAGAGGAGAGAGAGGTGACAGGGAGAGCACATAAGGACTAGGGAGAGAAGAGAGGGAACAGGGAGAGAAGAGAGGTGACAGAGCATGGACATGATATGAAAAGTACAGGGGAAACATGGAGAGGAGAGAGAGGTGACAGGGAGAGCACATAAGAACTAGGGAGAGAACAGAGGGAAGAGGGAGGGAAGAGAGGGGACAATTAGAGCATGGACATGACATGAAAAGTACAGGGGAAACATGGAGGGGAGAGAGAGTAGACAGGGGAGGACATAATTACTTGGGAGAGAACAGAGGTACCAGGTAGAGAAGAGAGGTGACAGAGCATGGACATGACATGAAAAGTAGAGAGGAAACATGGTGGGGGGAGAGAGGTGACAGGGAAAGCACATAAGGACTTGGGAGGGAACAGGGAGAGAAGAGAGGTGACAGAGCATTGACATGACATGAAAAGTACAGAGGAAACATGGAGAGGAGAGAGAGGTGACAGGGAGAGGACATAAGGACTTGGGAGAGAACAGAGTGAACAGGGAGAGAACAGACGTGAGAGTTAGAGAATGGACATGACATGAAAAATACAGAAGAAACATGGAGAGGAGAGAGAGGTGACAGGGAGAGCACATAAGGAATAGGGAGAGAACAGGGAGAGAAGAGAGGTGACAGTTAGAGCATGGACATGACATGAAAAGTACAGGGGAAAAATGGAGAGGAGAGAGAGGTGATATGGAGAGCAGATAAGGACTAGGGAGAGAACAGGGGGAACAGGGAGAGAAGAGAGGGAACATTAGAGCATGGACATGACAGGAAATGTACAGGGGAAACATGGAGAGGAGAGAGAGGTGACTGGGAGAGCACTTTAGGCCCAGGGAGAGAAGAGAGGAGACAGTTAGAGCATGGACATTACAGGAAAAGTACAGGGGAAACATGGAGACGAGGGAGGTGACAGGAAGAGCACATAGGGACTAGGGAGAGTACAGAGGGAACAGGGAGAGAAGAGAGGGAACAGTAAGAACATGTACATGACAGGAAAATTACAGAGGAAACATGGAGAGAAGATAGAGGTGACAGGGAGAGCACATAAGGACTTGGGAGAGAACAGAGGGAACAGGGAGAGAAGAGAGGTGACGGTTAGAGCATAGACATGACATGAAAAGTACAGAGGAAAGATGGAGAGGAGAGAGAGGTGACAGGGAGAGCACATAAGGACTTGGGAGAGAACAGAGGGAACAGGGAGAGAAGAGAGGTGACAGTTAGAGCATGGACATGACATGAAAAGTACAGAGGAAACATGGAGAGGAGAGAGAGGTGACAGGGAGAGCACATAAGGACTAGGGAGAGAACAGAGGGAACAGGGAGAGAAGAGATGTGACAGTTAGAGCATGGACATGACATGAAAAGTACAGGGGAAACATGGAGAGGAGAGAGAGGTGACAGGCAGAGCACATAAGCTCTAGGGAGAGACGAGAGGTAACAGGGAGAGAAGAGAGGGGACAGTAAGAGCATGGACATGACATGAAAAGTACAGGGGAAACATGGAGAGGAGAGAGAGGTAACAGGGAGAGCACATAAGGACTTGGGAGTGAAGAGAGGGAACAGGGAGAAGAGAGCTGACAGTTAGAGCATGGACATGACATGAAAAGTACAGGGGAAATATGGAGAGGAGAAAGAGGTGACAGGCAGAGCACATAAGGACTTGGGAGAGAACAGAGGGAACAGGGAGAGAAGAGAGGTGACAGTGAGAGCATGGACATGCTATGAAAAGTACAGGGGAAACATGGTGAGTAGAGAGAGGTGACAGGGAGAGCACTTAAGGACTAGGGAGAGAACAGAGGGAACAGGGAGAGAAGAGAGGTGACATTTAGAGCATGGACATGACATGAAAAGTACAGGGGAAACATGGAGAGGAGAGAGAGGTGACAGGGAGAGCACATAAGGACTTGGGATAGAAGAGAGGGAACAGGGTGAGAACAGAGGTGACAGTTAGAGCATGGACATGACATGAAAAGTACAGAGGAAAAACGGAGAGGAGAGAGAGGTGACAGGGAGAGCACATAAGGACTTGGGATAGAAGAGAGGGAACAGGAAGAGAAGAGAGGTGACAGTTAGAGCATGGACATGATATGAAAAGTACAGGGGAAACATGGAGAGTGACAGGGAGAGCACATAAGGACTTGGGATAGAAGAGAGGGAACAGGGAGAGAAGAGAGTTGACAGTTAGAGCATGGACATGATATGAAAAGTACAGGGGAAACATGGAGAGTAGAGAGAGGTGACAGGGAGAGCACATAAGGACTAGGGAGAGAACAGGGGGAACAGGGAGAGAAGAGAGGGAACAGTTAGAGCATGGACATGACAGGAAAAGTACAGGGTAAACATGGAGACGAGGGAGGTGACAGGAAGAGCACATAGGGACTAGGGAGAGTACAGAGGGAACAGGGAGAGAAGAGAGGGAACAGTAAGAACATGTACATGACAGGAAAATTACAGAGGAAACATGGAGAGAAGATAGAGGTGACAGGGAGAGCACATAAGTACTTGGGAGAGAAGAGAGGGAACAGGGAGAGAAGAGAGTTGACAGTTAGAGCATGGACATGACATGAAAAGTACAGGGAAACATGGAGAGGAGAGAGAGGTGACAGGGAGAGCACATAAGGACTTGGGAGAGAACAGTGGGAACAGGGAGAGAAGAGAGTTGACAGTTAGAGCATGGACATGATATGAAAAGTACAGGGGAAACATGGAGAGTAGAGAGAGGTGACAGGGAGAGCACTTAAGGACTAGGGAGAGAACAGAGGGAACAGGGAGAGAAGAGAGGTGACATTTAGGGCATGGACATGACATGAAAAGTACAGGGGAAACATGGAGAGGAGAGAGAGGTGACAGGGAGAGCACATAAGGACTAGGGAGAGAAGAGAGGGAACAGGGAGAGGAGAGAGGGGACAGTAAGAGCATGGAGATGACAGGAAAAGTACAGAGGAAACATAGAGAGGAGAGAGAGGTGACAGGAAGAGCACATAAGGACTTGGGATAGAAGAGAGGGAACAGGGTGAGAAGAGAGGTGAGAGTTAGTGCATGGACATGACATGAAAAGTACAGGGGAAAAATGGAGAGGAGAGAGAGGTGATAGGGAGGGCACATAAGGACTAGGGAGAGAACAGGGGGAACAGGGAGAGAAGAGAGGTGACAGTAAGAGCATGGACATGACATGAAAAGTACAGAAGAAACATGGAGAGGAGAGAGAGGTGACAGGGAGAGCACATAAGGACTAGGGAGAGAACAGATTGAACAGGGAGAAAAGAGAGGTGACAGTTAGAGCATGGACATGACATGAAAAGTACAGGGGAAACATGGAGAGTAGAGAGAGGTGACAGGGAGAGCACTTAAGGACTAGGGAGAGAACTGAGGGAACAGGGAGAGAAGAGAGGTGACAGTTAGAGCATGGACATGACACGAAAAGTACAGGGGAAACATGGAGAGGAGAGAGAGTTGACAGGGAGAGCACATAAGGACTAGGGAGAGAACAGGGGGAAAAGGGAGAGAAGAGAGGGAACATTTAGAGCATGGACATGACAGGAAAAGTACAGGGGAAACATGGAGAGGAGAGAGAGGTGACTGGGAGAGCACATTAGGCCCAGGAACAGAAGAGAGGAGACAGTTAGAGAATGGACATTTCAGGAAAAGTACAGGGGAAACATGGAGAGGAGGGAGGTGACTGGAAGAGCACACAGGGAGTAGGGAGAGTACAGAGGGAACAGGGAGAGAAGAGAGGGAACAGTAAGAGCATGTACATGACAGGAAAAGTACAGAAGAAACATGGAGAGGAGAGAGAGGTGACAGGTAGAGCACATAAGGACTTGGGAGAGAACAGAGGGAACAGGGAGAGAAGAGAGGTGACAGAGCATGGACATGACATGAAAAGTACAGGGGAAACATGGAGAGTAGAGAGAGGTGACAGGGAGAGCACTTAAGGACTAGGGAGAGAACAGAGGGAACAGGCAGAGAAGAGAGGTGACATTTAGAGTATGCACATGACATGAAAAGTACAGGGGAAACACGGAGAGGAGAGAGAGGTGACAGGGAGAGCACATAAGGACTAGGGAGAGAACTGAGGGAACAGGGAGAGAAGAGAGGTGACAGTTAGAGCATGGACATGACATGAAAAGTACAGGGGAAACATGGAGAGGAGAGAGAGGTGATATGGGGAGCACATAAGGACTAGGGAGAGAACAGGGAGAGAAGAGAGGGAACAGTTAGAGCATGGACATGACAGGAAAAGTGCAGGGGAAACATGGAGAGGAGAGAGAGGTGACTGGGAGAGCACATTAGGCCCAGGGACATAAGAGAGGAGACAGTTAGAGCATGGACATTACAGGAAAAGTACAGGGGAAACATCTAGAGGAGGGAGGTGACAGAAAGATCACATAGGGAGTAGGGAGTGTACAGAGGGAACTGGGAGAGGAGAGAGGGAACAGTAAGAGCATGTACATGACAGGAAAAGTACAGAAGAAACATGGAGATGAGAGAGAGGTGACAAGGAGGGCACATAAGGACTTGGGAGAGAACAGAGGGAACAGGGAGAGAAGAGAGGTGACAGTTAGCGCATGGACATGACATGAAAAGTGCAGAGGAAACATGGAGAGGAGAGAGAGGTGACAGGGAGAGCAGATAAGTACTTGGGAGAGAACAGAGGGAACAGGGAGAGAAGAGATGTGACAGTTAGAGCGTGGACATGACATGAAAAGTACAGGGGAAACATGGAGAGGAGAGAGAGGTGACAGGGAGAGCCCATAAGGACTAGTGAGAGAACAGAGGGAACAGGGAGAGAAGAGAGGTGACAGAGCATGGACATGACATGAAAAGTACAGGGGAACCATGGAGAGGAGAGAGAGGTGACAGGGAGAGCACATAAGGACTAGGGAGAGAAGAGAGGGAACAGGGAGAGAAGAGAGGTGACAGAGCATGGACATGATATGAAAAGTACAGGGGAAACATGGAGAGGAGAGAGAGGTGACAGGGAGAGCACATAAGAACTAGGGAGAGAACAGAGGGAAGAGGGAGAGAAGAGAGGGGACAGTTAGAGCATGGACATGACATGAAAAGTACAGGGGAAACATGGAGGGGAGAGAGAGTAGACAGGGGAGGACATAATTACTTGGGAGAGAACAGAGGGACCAGGTAGAGAAGAGAGGTGACAGAGCATGGACATGACATGAAAAGTAGAGAGGAAACATGATGGGGGGAGAGAGGTGACAGGGAAAGCACATAAGGACTTGGGAGGGAACAGGGAGAGAAGAGAGGTGACAGAGCATTGACATGACATGAAAAGTACAGAGGAAACATGGAGAGGAGAGAGAGGTGACAGGGAGAGGACATAAGGACTTGGGAGAGAACAGAGTGAACAGGGAGAGAAAAGACGTGAGAGTTAGAGCATGGACATGACATGAAAAATACAGAAGAAACATGGAGAGGAGAGAGAGGTGACAGGGAGAGCACATAAGGAATAGGGAGAGAACAGGGAGAGAAGAGAGGTGACAGTTAGAGCATGGACATGACATGAAAAGTACAGGGGAAAAATGGAGAGAAGAGAGAGGTGATATGGAGAGCAGATAAGGACTAGGGGGAGAACAGGGGGAACAGGGAGAGAAGAGAGGGAACATTAGAGCATGGACATGACAGGAAATGTACAGGGGAAACATGGAGAGGAGAGAGAGGTGACTGGGAGAGCACTTTAGGCCCAGGGAGAGAAGAGAGGAGACAGTTAGAGCATGGACATTACAGGAAAAGTACAGGGGAAACATGGAGACGAGGGAGGTGACAGGAAGAGCACATAGGGACTAGGGAGAGTACAGAGGGAACAGGGAGAGAAGAGAGGGAACAGTAAGAACATGTACATGACAGGAAAATTACAGAGGAAACATGGAGAGAAGATAGAGGTGACAGGGAGAGCACATAAGGACTTGGGAGAGAACAGAGGGAACAGGGAGAGAAGAGAGGTGACGGTTAGAGCATGGACATGACATGGAAAGTACAGAGGAAAGATGGAGAGGAGAGAGAGGTGACAGGGAGAGCACATAAGGACTTGGGAGAGAACAGAGGGAACAGGGAGAGAAGAGAGGTGACAGTTAGAGCATGGACATGACATGAAAAGTACAGAGGAAACATGGAGAGGAGAGAGAGGTGACAGGGAGAGCAAATAAGGACTAGGGAGAGAACAGAGGGAACAGGGAGAGAAGAGATGTGACAGTTAGAGCATGGACATGACATGAAAAGTACAGGGGAAACATGGAGAGGAGAGAGAGGTGACAGGCAGAGCACATAAGCTCTAGGGAGAGACGAGAGGTAACAGGGAGAGAAGAGAGGGGACAGTAAGAGCATGGACATGACATGAAAAGTACAGGGGAAACATGGAGAGGAGAGAGAGGTGACAGGGAGAGCACATAAGGACTTGGGAGTGAAGAGAGGGAACAGGGAGAAGAGAGCTGACAGTTAGAGCATGGACATGACATGAAAAGTACAGGGGAAATATGGAGAGGAGAAAGAGGTGACAGGCAGAGCACATAAGGACTTGGGAGAGAACAGAGGGAACAGGGAGAGAAGAGAGGTGACAGTGAGAGCATGGACATGATATGAAAAGTACAGGGGAAACATGGTGAGTAGAGAGAGGTGACAGGGAGAGCACTTAAGGACTAGGGTGAGAACAGAGGGAACAGGGAGAGAAGAGAGGTGACATTTAGAGCATGGACATGACATGAAAAGTACAGGGGAAACATGGAGAGGAGAGAGAGGTGACAGGGAGAGCACATAAGGACTTGGGATAGAAGAGAGGGAACAGGGTGAGAACAGAGGTGACAGTTAGAGCATGGACATGACATGAAAAGTACAGAGGAAAAACGGAGAGGAGAGAGAGGTGACAGGGAGAGCACATAAGGACTTGGGATAGAAGAGAGGGAACACGGAGAGAAGAGAGGTGACAGTTAGAGCATGGACATGATATGAAAAGTACAGGGGAAACATAGAGAGTGACAGGGAGAGCACATAAGGACTTGGGATAGAAGAGAGGGAACAGGGAGAGAAGAGAGGTGACAGTTAGAGCATGGACATGATATGAAAAGTACAGGGGAAACATGGAGAGTAGAGAGAGGTGACAGGGAGAGCACATAAGGACTAGGGAGAGAACAGGGGGATCAGGGAGAGAAGAGAAGGAACAGTTAGAGCATGGACATGACAGTAAAAGTACAGGGGAAACATGGAGACGAGGGAGGTGACAGGAAGAGCACATAGGGACTAGGGAGAGTACAGAGGGAACAGGGAGAGAAGAGAGGGAACAGTAAGAACATGTACATGACAGGAAAATTACAGAGGAAACATGGAGAGAAGATAGAGGTGACAGGGAGAGCACATAAGTACTTGGGAGAGAACAGAGGGAACAGGGAGAGAAGAGAGGTGACAGTTAGAGCATGGACATGACATGAAAAGTACAGAGGAAAGATGGAGAGGAGAGAGAGGTGACAGGGAGAGCACATTAGGACTTGGGAGAGAACAGAGGGAACAGGGAGAGAAGAGAGGTGACAGTTAGAGCATGGACAAGACATGAAAAGTACAGAGGAAACATGGAGAGGAGAGAGAGGTGACAGGGAGAGCATATAAGGACTAGGGAGAGAACAGAGGGAACAGGGAGAGAAGAGATGTGACAGTTAGAGCATGGACATGACATGAAAAGTACAGGGGAAACATGGAGAGGAGAGAGAGGTGACAGGCAGAGCACATAAGCACTAGGGAGAGACGAGAGGTACCAGGGAGAGAAGAGAGGGGACAGTAAGAGCATGGATATGACATGAAAAGTACAGGGGAAACATATAGAGGAGAGAGAGGTGACAGGGAGAGCACATAAGGACTTGGGAGTGAAGAGAGGGAACAGGGAGAAGAGAGCTGACAGTTAGAGCATGGACATGACATGAAAAGTACAGGGGAAATATGGAGAGGAGAAAGAGGTGACAGGGAGAGCACATAAGGACTTGGGAGAGAACAGAGGGAACAGGGAGAGAAGAGAGGTGACAGTTAGAGCATGGACATGATATGAAAAGTACAGGGGAAACATGGTGAGTAGAGAGAGGTGACAGGGAGAGCACTTAAGGACTAGGGAGAGAACAGAGGGAACAGGGAGAGAAGAGAGGTGACATTTAGAGCATGGACATGACATGAAAAGTACAGGGGAAACATGGAGAGGAGAGAGAGGTGACAGGGAGAGCACATAAGGACTTGGGATAGAAGAGAGGGAACAGGGTGAGAAGAGAGGTGACAGTTAGAGCATGGACATGACATGAAAAGTACAGAGGAAAAATGGAGAGGAGAGAGAGGTGACAGGGAGAGCACGTAAGGACTTGGGATAGAAGAGAGGGAACAGGGAGAGAAGAGAGGTGACAGTTAGAGCATGGACATGATATGAAAAGTACAGGGGAAACATGGAGAGTCACAGGGAGAGCACATAAGGACTTGGGATAGAAGAGAGGGAACAGGGAGAGAAGAGAGGTGACAGTTAGATCATGGACATGATATGAAAAGTACAGGGGAAACATGGAGAGTAGAGAGAGGTGACAGGGAGAGCACATAAGGACTAGGGAGAGAACAGGGAGAGATGAGAGGTGACAGTTAGAGCATGGACATGACATGAAAAGTACAGGGGAAAAATGGAGAGGAGAGAGAGGTGACATAGAGAGCACATAAGGACTTGGGATAGAAGACAGGGAACAGGGTGAGAAGAGAGGTGACAGTTAGAGCATGGACATGACATGAAAAGTACAGGGGAAAAATGGAGAGGAGAGAGAGGTGACAGGGAGAGCACATAAGGACTTGGGATAGAAGAGAGGGAACAGGGAGAGAAGAGAGGTGACAGTTAGAGCATGGACATGATATGAAAAGTACAGGGGAACATGGAGAGTAGAGAGAGGTGAGAGGGAGAGCACTTAAGGACTAGGGAGAGAACAGAGGAAACAGGGAGAGAAGAGAGGTGACATTTAGAGCATGGACATGACATGAAAAGTACAGGGGAAACATGGAGAGGAGAGAGAGGTGACAGGGAGAGCACATAAGGACTAGGGAGAGAAAAAGGAGAGAAGAGAGGTGACAGTTAGAGTATGGACATGACATGAAAAGTACAGGGGAAAAATGGAGAGGAGAGAGAGTTGATAGGGAGAGCACATAAGGACTAGGGAGAGAAGAGAGGGAACAGGGAGAGGAGAGAGGGGACAGTAAGAGAATGGACATGACAGGAAAAGTACAGAGGAAACATGGAGAGGAGAGACAGGTGACAGGGAGAGCACATAAGGACTTGGGATAGAAGAGAGGGAACAGGGTGAGAAGAGAGGTGACAGTTAGAGCATGGACATGACATGTATAGTACAGAGGAAAAATGGAGAGGAGAGAGAGGTGACAGGGAGAGCACATAAGGACTTGGGAGAGAACAGAGGCAACAGGGAGAGAAGAGAGGTGACAGTTAGAGCATGGACATGACATGAAAAGTACGGGGGAAGCATGGAGAGGAGAGAGAGTTGATAGGGAGAGCACATAAGGATTAGGGAGAGAAGAGAGGGGACAGTAAGAGCATGGACATGACAGGAAAAGTACAGAGGAAACATGGAGAGGAGAGAGAGGTGACAGGGAGAGCACATAAGGACTTGGGAGATAAGAGAGTTGACAGTTAGAGCATGGACATGACTTGAAAAGTACAGGGGAAACATGGTGAGGAGAGAGAGGTGACAGGGAGAGCACATAAGGACTTGGGAGGGAACAGAGGGAACAGGGAGATAGGAGAGGTTGCAGTAAGAGCATGGACATGACATGAAAAATACAGAGGAAACATGGAGAGGAGAGAGAGGTGACAGGGAGAGCACATAAGGACTAGGGAGAGAACAGAGGGAACAGGGAGAGAAGAGTAGTGACAGTTAGAGCATGGACATGACATGAAAAGTACAGGGGAAACATGGAGAGGAGAGAGAGATGACAGGGGAGCACATAAGGACTTGGGAGAGAAGAGAGTGAACAGAGAGAAGAGAGGTGACAGTTAGAGCATGGACATGACATGAAAAGTACAGGGGAAACATGGAGAGGAGAGAGAGGTGACAGGGAGAGCACATAAGGACTTGGGAGAGAACAGTGGGAACAGGGAGAGAAGAGAGGTGACAGTTAGAGCATGGCCATGATATGAAAAGTACAGGGGAAACATGCAGAGTAGAGAGAGGTGACAGGGAGAGCACTTAAGGACTAGGGGAGAACAGAGGGAACAGGGAGAGCAGAGAGGTGACAGGGAGAGCACATAAGGACTAGGGAGAGAAGAGAGGGAACAGGGAGAGGAGAGAGGGGACAGTAAGAGCATGGAGATGACAGGAAAAGTACAGAGGAAACATGGAGAGGAGAGAGAGGTGACAGGGAGAGCACATAAGGACTAGCGAGAGAACAGGGGGAACAGGGAGAGAAGAGAGGGAACAGTTAGAGCATGGACATGACAGGAAAAGTACAGGGGAAACATAGAGAAGAGAGAGAGGTGACTGGGAGAGCACATAAGGACTAGGGAGAGAACAGAGGGAACAGGGAGAGAAGAGAGGTGACAGTTAGAGCATGGACATGACATGAAAAGTACAGGGTAAACATGGAGAGGAGAGAGAGGTGACAGGGAGAGCACATAAGGACTAGGGAGAGAACAGAGGGAACAGGGGGAGAAGAGAGGTGACAGTTAGAGCATGGACATGGCATAAAAAGTACAGAGGAAACATGGAGAGGAGGGAGAGGTGACAGGGAGAGCACATAAGGACTTGGAAGAGAACAGAGGGAACAGGGAGAGAAGAGAGGTGACAGTTAGAGCATGGACATGACATGAAATGTACAGGGTAAACATGGAGAGGAGAGAGAGGTGACAGGGAGAGGACATAAGGACTAGGGAGAGAACAGAGGGAACAGGGGGAGAAGAGAGGTGACAGTTAGAGGATGGACATGGCATGAAAAGTAGAGAGGAAAAATGGAGAGGAGAGAGAGGTGACAGGGAGAGCACATAAGGACTTGGGAGAGAACAGAGGGAACAGGGAGGGAAGAGAGGTGACAGTTAGAGCATGGACATGATATGAAAAGTACAGGGGAAACATGGAGAGTAGAGAGAGGTGACAGGGAGAGCACTTAATGACTAGGGAGAGAACAGAGGGAACAGGGAGAGAAGAGAGGTGACATTTATAGCATGGACATGACATGAAAAGTACAGGGGAAACATGTAGATGAGAGAGAGGTGACAGGGAGAGCACATAAGGACTAGGGAGAGAACAGGGAGAGAAGAGAGGTGACAGAGAATGAACATGACATGAAAAGTACAGGGGAAATATGGAGAGGAGAGAGAGTTGATAGGGAAAGCACATAAGGACTATGGAGAGAAGAGAGGGAACAGGGAGAGGAGAGAGGGGACAGTAAGAGAATGGACATGACAGGAAAAGTACAGAGGAAACATGGAAAGGAGAGAGAGGTGACAGTGAGAGCACATAAGGACTTGGGATAGAAGAGAGGGAACAGGGTGAGAAGAGAGGTGACAGTTAGTGCATGGACATGACATGAAAAGTACAGGGGAAACATGGTGAGGAGAGAGAGGTGATAGGGACAGCACATAAGGACTAGGCAGAGAACAGGGGGAACAGGGAGAAAAGAGAGGGAACAGTTAGAGCATGGACATGACAGGAAAAGTACAGGGGAAACATAGAGAGGAGAGAGAGGTGACTGAGAGAGCACATAAGGACTAGGGAGAGAACAGAGGGAACAGGGAGAGAAGAGAGAGATGACAGTTTGAGCATGGACATGACATGAAAAGTACAGAGGAAACATGGAGAGGAGAGAGAGGTGACAGGGAGAGCACATAAGGACTTGGGAGAGAACAGAGGGAACAGGGAGAGAAGAGAGGTGACAGTTAGAGCATGGACATGACATGACATGAAAAGTACAGAGGAAACATGGAGAGGAGAGAGAGGTGACAGGGAGCGCACATAAGGACTAGGGAGAGAACAGAGGGAACAGGGAGAGAAGAGAGGTGACAGTTAGAGCATGGACATGACATGAAAAGTACAGAGGAAAAATGGAGAGGAGAGAGAGGTGACAGGGAAAGCACATAAGGACTAGGGAGAGAACAGATGGAACAGGGAGAGAAGAGAGGTGACAGTTAGAGCATGGACATGACATGACAAGTACAGGGGAAACATGGAGAGGAGAGAGAGTTGATAGGGAGAGCACATAAGGACTAGGGAGATAAGAGAGGGAACAGGGAGTGAAGAGAGGGGACAGTAAGAGCATGGACATGACAGGAAAGGTACAGAGGAAACATGGAGAGGAGAGAGATGTGACAGGGAGAGCGCATAAGGACTTGGGAGAGAACAGAGCGAACAGGGAGAGAAGAGATGTGGCAGTTAGAGCATGGACATGACATGAAAAGTACAGAGGAAACATGGAGATGGGAGAGAGGTGGCAGGGAGAGCACATAAGGACTTGGGGGAGGAGAGAGGGAACAGGGAGAGAAGAGAGGTGACAGTTATAGAGCATGGAGATGACATGAAATATACAGAAGAAACATGGACAGGTGAGAGAGGTGACAGGGAGATCACATAAGGACTTGGGAGAGAACAGAGGGAACAGGGAGAGAAGAGAGGTGACAGTTAGAGCATGGACATGACATGAAAAGTACGGGGGAAGCATGGAGAGGAGAGAGAGTTGATAGGGAGAGCACATAATGACTAGGGAGAGAAGAGAGGGAACAGGGAGACAAGAGAGGGGACAGTAAGAGCATGGACATGACAGGAAAAGTACAGAGGAAACATGGAGAGGAGAGAGAGGTGACAGGGAGAGCACATAAGGACTTGGGAGAGAAGAGAGGTGACAGTTAGAGCATGGACATGACTTGAAAAGTACAGGGGAAACATGGTGAGAAGAGAGAGGTGACAGGGATAGCACATAAGGACTTGGGAGAGAACAGAGGGAACAGGGAGAGAAGAGAGGTGAAAGTAAGAGCATGGACATGACATGAAAAGTACAGGGAAAACATGCAGAGGAGAGAGAGGTGACAGGGAGAGCACATAAGGACTAGGGAGAGAAGAGAGGGAACAGGGAGAGAAGAGAGGTGACAGTTAGAGCATGGACATGATTTGAAAAATACAGGGGAAACATGGAGAGGAGAGAGAGGTGACAGGGAGAGCACAGAAGGACTAGGGAGAGAACAGTGGGAACAGGGAGAGAAGAGAGGGGACAGTTAGAGTATGGACATGACATGAAAAGTACAGGGGAGACATGGAGAGGAGAGAGAGTAGACAGGGAGAGGACATAATTACTTGGGAGAGAACAGAGGGACCAGGGAGAGAGGAGAGGTGACAGTTAGAGCATGGACATGACATGAAAAGTACAGAGGAAACATGGAGAGGAGAGAGATGTGACAGAGAGAGCACATAAGGACTTCGGAGAGAACAGAGGGAACAGGGAGAGAAGAGAGGTGACAGTAAGAGCATGGACATGACATGAAAAGTACAGAGGAAACATGGAGGGGTGAGAGAGGTGACAGGGAGAGCATATAAGGACTAGGGAGAGAACAGAGGGAACAGGGAGAGAAGAGAGGTGACAGTTAGAGCATGGACATGACATGAAAAGTACAGGGGAAACATGGAGAGTAGAGAGAGGTGACAGGGAGAGCACTTAAGGACTAGGGAGAGAACAGAGGGAACAGGGAGAGAAGAGAGGTGACATTTAGAGCATGCACATGACATGAAAAGTACAGGGGAAACATGGAGAGGAGAGAGAGGTGACAAGGAGAGCACATAAGGACTAGGGAGAGAACAGGGGGAACAGGGAGAGAAGAGAGGGAACATTTAGAGCATGGACATTACAGGAAAAGTACAGCGGAAACATGGAGAGGAGTGAGAGGTGATATGGAGAGCACATAAGGACTAGGGAGAGAACAGGGGGAACAGGGAGAGAAGAGAGGGACCAGTTAGAGCATGGACATGACACGAGAAGTACAGGGGAAACATGGAGAGGAGAGGGAGGTGACAGGGAGAGCACATTAGGCCCAGGGACAGAAGAGACGAGACAGTTAGAGCATGGACATTACAGGAAAAGTACAGAGGAAACATGGAGAGAGGGAGGTGACAGGAAGAGCACATAGGGACTAGGGAGAGTACAGAGGGAACAGGGAGAGAAGAGAGGGAACAGTAAGAGCATGTACATGACAGGAAAAGTACAGAAGAAATATGGAGAGGAGAGAGAGGTGACAGGGAGAGCACATAAGGACTTGGGAGAGAACAGAGGGAACAGGGAGAGAAGAGAGGTGACAGTTAGAGCATCGACATGACATGAAAAGTACAGAGGAAATATGGAGAGGAGAGAGAGGTGACAGTGAGAGCACACAAGAAGTAGGGAGAGAACAGAGGGAACAGGGAGAGAAGAGAGGTGACAGTTAGCGCATGGACATGACATGAAAAGTACACAGGAAACATGGAGAGGAGAGAGAGGTGACAGGGAGAGCACATAAGGACTTGGGAGAGAAGAGAGGGAACAGGGAGAGAAGAGATGTGACAGTTAGAGCGTGGACATGACATGAAAAGTACAGGGGAAACATGGAGAGGAGAGAGAGGTGACAGGGAGAGCACATAAGGACTAGGGAGAGAACAGAGGGAACAGGGAGAGAAAAGAGGTGACAGAGCATGGACATGACATGAAAAGTACAGGGGAAACATGGAGAGGAGAGAGAGGTGACAGGGAGAGCACATAAGGACTAGGGAGAGAACAGAGGGAACAGGGAGAGAAGAGAGGGGACAGTTAGAGCATGGACATGACATGAAAAGTAAAGGGGAGACATGGAGAGGAGAGAGAGTAGACAGGGAGAGGACATAATTACTTGGGAGAGAACAGAGGGACCAGGGAGAGAAGAGAGGTGACAGTTAGAGCATGGACATGACATGAAAAGTACAGAGCAAACATGGAGAGGAGAGAGAGGTGACAGGGAGAGCACATAAGGACTTGGGAGAGAGCAGGGAGAGAAGAGAGGTGACAGTTAGAGCATGGACATGACATGAAAAGTACAGAGGAAACATGGAGAGGAGAGAGAGGTGACAGGGAGAGGACATAAGGACTTGGGAGAGAACAGAGGGAACAGGGAGAGAAGAGAGGTGAGAGTTAGACCAAGGACATGACATGAAAAATACAGAAGAAACATGGAGAGGTGAGAGGTGACAGGGAGAGCACATAAGGAATAGGGAGAGAACAGAGGGAACAGGGAGAGAAGAGAGGTGACAGTTAGAGCATGGACATGACATGAAAAATACAGAGGAAACATGGAGAGGAGAGAGAGGTGCCAGGAAGAGCAATTTAAGACAGGGAGAGAACACAGGGAATAGGGAGAGAAGAGAGGTGACAGTTAGAGCATGGACATGACGTGAAAAGTACAGAGGAAAAATGGAGAGGAGAGAGAGGTGATATGGAGAGCACATGAGGACTAGGGAGAGAACAGGGGGAACAGGGAGAGAAGAGAGGGAACATTAGAGCATGGACATGACAGGAAATATACAGGGGAAACATGGAGAGGAGAGAGAGGTGACTGGGAGAGCACATTAGGCCCAGGGAGAGAAGAGAGGAGACAGTTAGAGCATGGACATTACAGGAAAAGTGCAGGGGAAACATGGAGAGGAGGGAGGTGACAGGAAGAGCACATAGGGACTAGGGAGAGTACAGAGGGAACAGGGAGAGAAGAGAGGGAACAGTAAGAGCATGTACATGACAGGAAAATTACAGAGGAAGCATGGAGAGGAGAGAGAGGTGACAGGGAGAGCGCATAAGGACTTGGGAGAGAACAGAGGGAACAGGGAGAGATGAGAGGTGACAGTTAGAGCATGGACATGACATGAAAAGTACAGAGGAAACATGGAGAGTAGAGAGAGGTGACAGGGAGAGTACATAAGGACTTGGGAGAGAACAGAGGGAACAGGGAGAGAAGAGAGGTGACAGTTAGAGCATGGACATGACATGAAAAGTACAGAGGAAACATGGAGAGGAGAGAGAGGTGACAGGGAGAGCACATAAGGACTAGGGAGAGAACAGAGGGAACAGGGAGACAAGAGAGGTGACAGTTAGAGCATGGGCATGACATGACATGAAAAGTACAGAGGAAACATGGAGAGGAGAGAGAGGTGACAGGGAGCGCACATAAGGACTAGGGAGAGAACAGAGGGAACAGGGAGAGAAGAGAGGTGACAGTTAGAGCATGGACATGACATGAAAAGTACAGAGGAAAAATGGAGAGGAGAGAGAGGTGACAGGGAGAGCACATAAGGACTTGGGAGAGAACAGAGGGAACAGGGAGAGAAGTGAGGTGACAGTTAGAGCATGGACATGACATGACAAGTACAGGGGAAACATGGAGAGGAGAGAGAGTTGATAGGGAGAGCACATAAGTACTAGGGAGATAAGAGAGGGAACAGGGAGTGAAGAGAGGGGACAGTAAGAGCATGGACATGACAGGAAAAGTACAGAGGAAACATGGAGAGGAGAGAGAGGTGACAGGGAGAGCACATTAGGACTTGGGAGAGAACAGAGGGAACAGGGAGAGAAGAGAGGTGACAGTTAGAGCATCGACATGACATGAAAAGTACAGAGGAAAAATGGAGAGGAGAGAGAGGTGACAGGGAGAGCACATAAGGACTTGGGAGAGAACAGAGGGAACAGGGAGAGAAGAGAGGTGAGAGTTAGAGCATGGACATGACATGAAAAGTACAGGGGAAGCATGGAGAGGAGAGAGAGTTGATAGGGAGAGCACATAAGGACTATGGAGAGAAGAGAGGGAACAGGGTGACAAGAGAGGGGACAGTAAGAGCATGGACATGACAGGAAAAGTACAGAGGAAACATGGAGAGGAGAGAGAGGTGACAGGGAGAGCACATAAGGACTTGGGAGAGAAGAGAGGTGACAGTTAGAGCATGGACATGACTTGAAAAGTACAGGGGAAACATGGTGAGGAGAGAGAGGTGACAGGGAGAGAACAGAGGGAACAGGGAGAGAAGAGAGGTGAAAGTAAGAGCATGGACATGACATGAAAAGTACAGAAGAAACATGGAGAGGAGAGAGAGGTGACAGGGAGAGCACATAAGGACTTGGGAGAGAACAGAGGGAACAGGGAGAGAAGAGAGGTGACAGAGCATGGACATGACATGAAAAGTACAGAGGAAACATGGAGGGGTGAGAGAGGTGACAGGGAGAGCATATAAGGACTAGGGAGAGAACAGAGGGAACAGGGAGAGAAGAGAGGTGACAGTTAGAGCATGGACATGACATGAAAAGTACAGGGGAAACATGGAGAGTAGAGAGAGGTGACAGGGAGAGCACTTAAGGACTAGGGAGAGAACAGAGGGAACAGGGAGAGAAGAGAGGTGACATTTAGAGCATGCACATGACATGAAATGTACAGGGGAAACATGGAGAGGAGAGAGAGGTGACAAGGAGAGCACATAAGGACTAGGGAGAGAACTGAGGGAACAGGGAGAGAAGAGAGGTGACAGAGCATGGACATGACATGAAAAGTACAGGGGGAACATGGAGAGGAGAGAGAGGTGACAGGGAGAGCACATAAGGACTAGGGAGAGAACAGGGGGAACAGGGAGAGAAGAGAGGGAACATTTAGAGCATTGACATTACAGGAAAAGTACAGCGGAAACATGGAGAGGAGTGAGAGGTGATATCGAGAGCACATAAGGACTAGGGAGAGAACAGGGGGAACAGGGAGAGAAGAGAGGGACCAGTTAGAGCATGGACATGACACGAGAAGTACAGGGGAAACATGGAGAGGAGAGGGAGGTGACAGGGAGAGCACATTAGGCCCAGGGACAGAAGAGACGAGACAGTTAGAGCATGGACATTACAGGAAAAGTACAGAGGAAACATGGAGAGAGGGAGGTGACAGGAAGAGCACATAGGGACTAGGGAGAGTATAGAGGGAACAGGGAGAGAAGAGAGGGAACAGTAAGAGCATGTACATGACAGAGGAAAAGTACAGAAGAAATATGGAGAGGAGAGAGAGGTGACAGGGAGAGCACATAAGGACTTGGGAGAGAACAGAGGGAACAGGGAGAGAAGAGAGGTGACAGTTAGAGCATCGACATGACATGGAAAGTACAGAGGAAATATGGAGAGGAGAGAGAGGTGACAGTGAGAGCACACAAGAAGTAGGGAGAGAACAGAGGGAACAGGGAGAGAAGAGAGGTGACAGTTAGCGCATGGACATGACATGAAAAGTACACAGGAAACATGGAGAGGAGAGAGAGGTGACAGGGAGAGCACATAAGGACTTGGGAGAGAAGAGAGGGAACAGGGAGAGAAGAGATGTGACAGTTAGAGCGTGGACATGACATGAAAAGTACAGGGGAAACATGGAGAGGAGAGAGAGGTGACAGGGAGAGCACATAAGGACTAGGGAGAGAACAGAGGGAACAGGGAGAGAAAAGAGGTGACAGAGCATGGACATGACATGAAAAGTACAGGGGAAACATGGAGAGGAGAGAGAGGTGACAGGGAGAGCACATAAGGACTAGGGAGAGAACAGAGGGAACAGGGAGAGAAGAGAGGGGACAGTTAGAGCATGGACATGACATGAAAAGTAAAGGGGAGACATGGAGAGGAGAGAGAGTAGACAGGGAGAGGACATAATTACTTGGGAGAGAACAGAGGGACCAGGGAGAGAAGAGAGGTGACAGTTAGAGCATGGACATGACATGAAAAGTACAGAGCAAACATGGAGAGGAGAGAGAGGTGACAGGGAGAGCACATAAGGACTTGGGAGGGAGCAGGGAGAGAAGAGAGGTGACAGTTAGAGCATGGACATGACATGAAAAGTACAGAGGAAACATGGAGAGGAGAGAGAGGTGACAGGGAGAGGACATAAGGACTTGGGAGAGAACAGAGGGAACAGGGAGAGAAGAGAGGTGAGAGTTAGACCAAGGACATGACATGAAAAATACAGAAGAAACATGGAGAGGTGAGAGGTGACAGGGAGAGCACATAAGGAATAGGGAGAGAACAGAGGGAACAGGGAGAGAAGAGAGGTGACAGTTAGAGCATGGACATGACATGAAAAATACAGAGGAAACATGGAGAGGAGAGAGAGGTGCCAGGAAGAGCAATTAAAGACAGGGAGAGAACACAGGGAATAGGGAGAGAAGAGAGGTGACAGTTAGAGCATGGACATGACGTGAAAAGTACAGAGGAAAAATGGAGAGGAGAGAGAGGTGATATGGAGAGCACATAAGGACTAGGGAGAGAACAGGGGGAACAGGGAGAGAAGAGAGGGAACATTAGAGCATGGACATGACAGGAAATGTACAGGGGAAACATGGAGAGGAGAGAGAGGTGACTGGGAGAGCATATTAGGCCCAGGGAGAGAAGAGAGGAGACAGTTAGAGCATGGACATTACAGGAAAAGTACAGGGGAAACATGGAGAGGAGGGAGGTGACAGGAAGAGCACATAGGGACTAGGGAGAGTACAGAGGGAACAGGGAGAGAAGAGAGGGAACAGTAAGAGCATGTACATGACAGGAAAATTACAGAGGAAGCATGGAGAGGAGAGAGAGGTGACAGGGAGAGCGCATAAGGACTTGGGAGAGAACAGAGGGAACAGGGAGAGATGAGAGGTGACAGTTAGAGCATGGACATGACATGAAAAGTACAGAGGAAACATGGAGAGTAGAGAGAGGTGACAGGGAGAGTACATAAGGACATGGGAGAGAACAGAGGGAACAGGGAGAGAAGAGAGGTGACAGTTAGAGCATGGACATGACATGAAAAGTACAGAGGAAACATGGAGAGGAGAGAGAGGTGACAGGGAGAGCACATAAGGACTAGGGAGAGAACAGAGGGAACAGGGAGACAAGAGAGGTGACAGTTAGAGCATGGGCATGACATGACATGAAAAGTACAGAGGAAACATGGAGAGGAGAGAGAGGTGTCAGGGAGCGCACATAAGGACTAGGGAGAGAACAGAGGGAACAGGGAGAGAAGAGAGGTGACAGTTAGAGCATGGACATGACATGAAAAGTACAGAGGAAAAATGGAGAGGAGAGAGAGGTGACAGGGAGAGCACATAAGGACTTGGGAGAGAACAGAGGGAACAGGGAGAGAAGAGAGGTGACAGAGCATGGACATGACATGAAAAGTACAGGGGAAACATGGAGAGTAGAGAGAGGTGACAGGGAGAGCACTTAAGGACTAGGGAGAGAACAGAGGGAACAGGCAGAGAAGAGAGGTGACATTTAGAGTATGCACATGACATGAAAAGTACAGGGGAAACACGGAGAGGAGAGAGAGGTGACAGGGAGAGCACATAAGGACTAGGGAGAGAACTGAGGGAACAGGGAGAGAAGAGAGGTGACAGTTAGAGCATGGACATGACATGAAAAGTACAGGGGAAACATGGAGAGGAGAGAGAGGTGATATGGGGAGCACATAAGGACTAGGGAGAGAACAGGGAGAGAAGAGAGGGAACAGTTAGAGCATGGACATGACAGGAAAAGTGCAGGGGAAACATGGAGAGGAGAGAGAGGTGACTGGGAGAGCACATTAGGCCCAGGGAGAGAAGAGAGGAGACAGTTAGAGCATGGACATTGCAGGAAGAGTACAGGGGAAACATCTAGAGGAGGGAGGTGACAGAAAGAGCACATAGGGAGTAGGGAGAGTACAGAGGGAACTGGGAGAGGAGAGAGGGAACAGTAAGAGCATGTACATGACAGGAAAAGTACAGAAGAAACATGGAGATGAGAGAGAGGTGACAGGGAGAGCACATAAGGACTTGGGAGAAAACAGAGGGAACAGGGAGAGAAGAGAGGTGACAGTTAGCGCATGGACATGATATGAAAAGTGCAGAGGAAACATGGAGAGGAGAGAGAGGTGACAGGGAGAGCAGATAAGTACTTGGGAGAGAACAGAGGGAACAGGGAGAGAAGAGATGTGACAGTTAGAGCGTGGACATGACATGAAAAGTACAGGGGAAACATGGAGAGGAGAGAGAGGTGACAGGGAGAGCCCACATGGACTAGTGAGAGAACAGAGGGAACAGGGAGAGAAGAGAGGTGACAGAGCATGGACATGACATGAAAAGTACAGGGGAACCATGGAGAGGAGAGAGAGGTGACAGGGAGAGCACATAAGGACTAGGGAGAGAAGAGAGGGAACAGGGAGAGAAGAGAGGTGACAGAGCATGGACATGATATGAAAAGTACAGGGGAAACATGGAGAGGAGAGAGAGGTGACAGGGAGAGCACATAAGAACTAGGGAGAGAACAGAGGGAAGAGGGAGGGAAGAGAGGGGACAATTAGAGCATGGACATGACATGAAAAGTACAGGGGAAACATGGAGGGGAGAGAGAGTAGACAGGGGAGGACATAATTACTTGGGAGAGAACAGAGGTACCAGGTAGAGAAGAGAGGTGACAGAGCATGGACATGACATGAAAAGTAGAGAGGAAACATGGTGGGGGGAGAGAGGTGACAGGGAAAGCACATAAGGACTTGGGAGGGAACAGGGAGAGAAGAGAGGTGACAGAGCATTGACATGACATGAAAAGTACAGAGGAAACATGGAGAGGAGAGAGAGGTGACAGGGAGAGGACATAAGGACTTGGGAGAGAACAGAGTGAACAGGGAGAGAACAGACGTGAGAGTTAGAGAATGGACATGACATGAAAAATACAGAAGAAACATGGAGAGGAGAGAGAGGTGACAGGGAGAGCACATAAGGAATAGGGAGAGAACAGGGAGAGAAGAGAGGTGACAGTTAGAGCATGGACATGACATGAAAAGTACAGGGGAAAAATGGAGAGGAGAGAGAGGTGATATGGAGAGCAGATAAGGACTAGGGAGAGAACAGGGGGAACAGGGAGAGAAGAGAGGGAACATTAGAGCATGGACATGACAGGAAATGTACAGGGGAAACATGGAGAGGAGAGAGAGGTGACTGGGAGAGCACTTTAGGCCCAGGGAGAGAAGAGAGGAGACAGTTAGAGCATGGACATTACAGGAAAAGTACAGGGGAAACATGGAGACGAGGGAGGTGACAGGAAGAGCACATAGGGACTAGGGAGAGTACAGAGGGAACAGGGAGAGAAGAGAGGGAACAGTAAGAACATGTACATGACAGGAAAATTACAGAGGAAACATGGAGAGAAGATAGAGGTGACAGGGAGAGCACATAAGGACTTGGGAGAGAACAGAGGGAACAGGGAGAGAAGAGAGGTGACGGTTAGAGCATAGACATGACATGAAAAGTACAGAGGAAAGATGGAGAGGAGAGAGAGGTGACAGGGAGAGCACATAAGGACTTGGGAGAGAACAGAGGGAACAGGGAGAGAAGAGAGGTGACAGTTAGAGCATGGACATGACATGAAAAGTACAGAGGAAACATGGAGAGGAGAGAGAGGTGACAGGGAGAGCACATAAGGACTAGGGAGAGAACAGAGGGAACAGGGAGAGAAGAGATGTGACAGTTAGAGCATGGACATGACATGAAAAGTACAGGGGAAACATGGAGAGGAGAGAGAGGTGACAGGCAGAGCACATAAGCTCTAGGGAGAGACGAGAGGTAACAGGGAGAGAAGAGAGGGGACAGTAAGAGCATGGACATGACATGAAAAGTACAGGGGAAACATGGAGAGGAGAGAGAGGTAACAGGGAGAGCACATAAGGACTTGGGAGTGAAGAGAGGGAACAGGGAGAAGAGAGCTGACAGTTAGAGCATGGACATGACATGAAAAGTACAGGGGAAATATGGAGAGGAGAAAGAGGTGACAGGCAGAGCACATAAGGACTTGGGAGAGAACAGAGGGAACAGGGAGAGAAGAGAGGTGACAGTGAGAGCATGGACATGCTATGAAAAGTACAGGGGAAACATGGTGAGTAGAGAGAGGTGACAGGGAGAGCACTTAAGGACTAGGGAGAGAACAGAGGGAACAGGGAGAGAAGAGAGGTGACATTTAGAGCATGGACATGACATGAAAAGTACAGGGGAAACATGGAGAGGAGAGAGAGGTGACAGGGAGAGCACATAAGGACTTGGGATAGAAGAGAGGGAACAGGGTGAGAACAGAGGTGACAGTTAGAGCATGGACATGACATGAAAAGTACAGAGGAAAAACGGAGAGGAGAGAGAGGTGACAGGGAGAGCACATAAGGACTTGGGATAGAAGAGAGGGAACAGGAAGAGAAGAGAGGTGACAGTTAGAGCATGGACATGATATGAAAAGTACAGGGGAAACATGGAGAGTGACAGGGAGAGCACATAAGGACTTGGGATAGAAGAGAGGGAACAGGGAGAGAAGAGAGTTGACAGTTAGAGCATGGACATGATATGAAAAGTACAGGGGAAACATGGAGAGTAGAGAGAGGTGACAGGGAGAGCACATAAGGACTAGGGAGAGAACAGGGGGAACAGGGAGAGAAGAGAGGGAACAGTTAGAGCATGGACATGACAGGAAAAGTACAGGGTAAACATGGAGACGAGGGAGGTGACAGGAAGAGCACATAGGGACTAGGGAGAGTACAGAGGGAACAGGGAGAGAAGAGAGGGAACAGTAAGAACATGTACATGACAGGAAAATTACAGAGGAAACATGGAGAGAAGATAGAGGTGACAGGGAGAGCACATAAGTACTTGGGAGAGAAGAGAGGGAACAGGGAGAGAAGAGAGTTGACAGTTAGAGCATGGACATGACATGAAAAGTACAGGGAAACATGGAGAGGAGAGAGAGGTGACAGGGAGAGCACATAAGGACTTGGGAGAGAACAGTGGGAACAGGGAGAGAAGAGAGTTGACAGTTAGAGCATGGACATGATATGAAAAGTACAGGGGAAACATGGAGAGTAGAGAGAGGTGACAGGGAGAGCACTTAAGGACTAGGGAGAGAACAGAGGGAACAGGGAGAGAAGAGAGGTGACATTTAGGGCATGGACATGACATGAAAAGTACAGGGGAAACATGGAGAGGAGAGAGAGGTGACAGGGAGAGCACATAAGGACTAGGGAGAGAAGAGAGGGAACAGGGAGAGGAGAGAGGGGACAGTAAGAGCATGGAGATGACAGGAAAAGTACAGAGGAAACATAGAGAGGAGAGAGAGGTGACAGGAAGAGCACATAAGGACTTGGGATAGAAGAGAGGGAACAGGGTGAGAAGAGAGGTGAGAGTTAGTGCATGGACATGACATGAAAAGTACAGGGGAAAAATGGAGAGGAGAGAGAGGTGATAGGGAGGGCACATAAGGACTAGGGAGAGAACAGGGGGAACAGGGAGAGAAGAGAGGTGACAGTAAGAGCATGGACATGACATGAAAAGTACAGAAGAAACATGGAGAGGAGAGAGAGGTGACAGGGAGAGCACATAAGGACTAGGGAGAGAACAGATTGAACAGGGAGAAAAGAGAGGTGACAGTTAGAGCATGGACATGACATGAAAAGTACAGGGGAAACATGGAGAGTAGAGAGAGGTGACAGGGAGAGCACTTAAGGACTAGGGAGAGAACTGAGGGAACAGGGAGAGAAGAGAGGTGACAGTTAGAGCATGGACATGACACGAAAAGTACAGGGGAAACATGGAGAGGAGAGAGAGTTGACAGGGAGAGCACATAAGGACTAGGGAGAGAACAGGGGGAAAAGGGAGAGAAGAGAGGGAACATTTAGAGCATGGACATGACAGGAAAAGTACAGGGGAAACATGGAGAGGAGAGAGAGGTGACTGGGAGAGCACATTAGGCCCAGGAACAGAAGAGAGGAGACAGTTAGAGAATGGACATTTCAGGAAAAGTACAGGGGAAACATGGAGAGGAGGGAGGTGACTGGAAGAGCACACAGGGAGTAGGGAGAGTACAGAGGGAACAGGGAGAGAAGAGAGGGAACAGTAAGAGCATGTACATGACAGGAAAAGTACAGAAGAAACATGGAGAGGAGAGAGAGGTGACAGGTAGAGCACATAAGGACTTGGGAGAGAACAGAGGGAACAGGGAGAGAAGAGAGGTGACAGAGCATGGACATGACATGAAAAGTACAGGGGAAACATGGAGAGTAGAGAGAGGTGACAGGGAGAGCACTTAAGGACTAGGGAGAGAACAGAGGGAACAGGCAGAGAAGAGAGGTGACATTTAGAGTATGCACATGACATGAAAAGTACAGGGGAAACACGGAGAGGAGAGAGAGGTGACAGGGAGAGCACATAAGGACTAGGGAGAGAACTGAGGGAACAGGGAGAGAAGAGAGGTGACAGTTAGAGCATGGACATGACATGAAAAGTACAGGGGAAACATGGAGAGGAGAGAGAGGTGATATGGGGAGCACATAAGGACTAGGGAGAGAACAGGGAGAGAAGAGAGGGAACAGTTAGAGCATGGACATGACAGGAAAAGTGCAGGGGAAACATGGAGAGGAGAGAGAGGTGACTGGGAGAGCACATTAGGCCCAGGGACATAAGAGAGGAGACAGTTAGAGCATGGACATTACAGGAAAAGTACAGGGGAAACATCTAGAGGAGGGAGGTGACAGAAAGATCACATAGGGAGTAGGGAGTGTACAGAGGGAACTGGGAGAGGAGAGAGGGAACAGTAAGAGCATGTACATGACAGGAAAAGTACAGAAGAAACATGGAGATGAGAGAGAGGTGACAAGGAGGGCACATAAGGACTTGGGAGAGAACAGAGGGAACAGGGAGAGAAGAGAGGTGACGGTTAGAGCATGGACATGACATGGAAAGTACAGAGGAAAGATGGAGAGGAGAGAGAGGTGACAGGGAGAGCACATAAGGACTTGGGAGAGAACAGAGGGAACAGGGAGAGAAGAGAGGTGACAGTTAGAGCATGGACATGACATGAAAAGTACAGAGGAAACATGGAGAGGAGAGAGAGGTGACAGGGAGAGCAAATAAGGACTAGGGAGAGAACAGAGGGAACAGGGAGAGAAGAGATGTGACAGTTAGAGCATGGACATGACATGAAAAGTACAGGGGAAACATGGAGAGGAGAGAGAGGTGACAGGCAGAGCACATAAGCTCTAGGGAGAGACGAGAGGTAACAGGGAGAGAAGAGAGGGGACAGTAAGAGCATGGACATGACATGAAAAGTACAGGGGAAACATGGAGAGGAGAGAGAGGTGACAGGGAGAGCACATAAGGACTTGGGAGTGAAGAGAGGGAACAGGGAGAAGAGAGCTGACAGTTAGAGCATGGACATGACATGAAAAGTACAGGGGAAATATGGAGAGGAGAAAGAGGTGACAGGCAGAGCACATAAGGACTTGGGAGAGAACAGAGGGAACAGGGAGAGAAGAGAGGTGACAGTGAGAGCATGGACATGATATGAAAAGTACAGGGGAAACATGGTGAGTAGAGAGAGGTGACAGGGAGAGCACTTAAGGACTAGGGTGAGAACAGAGGGAACAGGGAGAGAAGAGAGGTGACATTTAGAGCATGGACATGACATGAAAAGTACAGGGGAAACATGGAGAGGAGAGAGAGGTGACAGGGAGAGCACATAAGGACTTGGGATAGAAGAGAGGGAACAGGGTGAGAACAGAGGTGACAGTTAGAGCATGGACATGACATGAAAAGTACAGAGGAAAAACGGAGAGGAGAGAGAGGTGACAGGGAGAGCACATAAGGACTTGGGATAGAAGAGAGGGAACACGGAGAGAAGAGAGGTGACAGTTAGAGCATGGACATGATATGAAAAGTACAGGGGAAACATAGAGAGTGACAGGGAGAGCACATAAGGACTTGGGATAGAAGAGAGGGAACAGGGAGAGAAGAGAGGTGACAGTTAGAGCATGGACATGATATGAAAAGTACAGGGGAAACATGGAGAGTAGAGAGAGGTGACAGGGAGAGCACATAAGGACTAGGGAGAGAACAGGGGGATCAGGGAGAGAAGAGAAGGAACAGTTAGAGCATGGACATGACAGTAAAAGTACAGGGGAAACATGGAGACGAGGGAGGTGACAGGAAGAGCACATAGGGACTAGGGAGAGTACAGAGGGAACAGGGAGAGAAGAGAGGGAACAGTAAGAACATGTACATGACAGGAAAATTACAGAGGAAACATGGAGAGAAGATAGAGGTGACAGGGAGAGCACATAAGTACTTGGGAGAGAACAGAGGGAACAGGGAGAGAAGAGAGGTGACAGTTAGAGCATGGACATGACATGAAAAGTACAGAGGAAAGATGGAGAGGAGAGAGAGGTGACAGGGAGAGCACATTAGGACTTGGGAGAGAACAGAGGGAACAGGGAGAGAAGAGAGGTGACAGTTAGAGCATGGACAAGACATGAAAAGTACAGAGGAAACATGGAGAGGAGAGAGAGGTGACAGGGAGAGCATATAAGGACTAGGGAGAGAACAGAGGGAACAGGGAGAGAAGAGATGTGACAGTTAGAGCATGGACATGACATGAAAAGTACAGGGGAAACATGGAGAGGAGAGAGAGGTGACAGGCAGAGCACATAAGCACTAGGGAGAGACGAGAGGTACCAGGGAGAGAAGAGAGGGGACAGTAAGAGCATGGATATGACATGAAAAGTACAGGGGAAACATATAGAGGAGAGAGAGGTGACAGGGAGAGCACATAAGGACTTGGGAGTGAAGAGAGGGAACAGGGAGAAGAGAGCTGACAGTTAGAGCATGGACATGACATGAAAAGTACAGGGGAAATATGGAGAGGAGAAAGAGGTGACAGGGAGAGCACATAAGGACTTGGGAGAGAACAGAGGGAACAGGGAGAGAAGAGAGGTGACAGTTAGAGCATGGACATGATATGAAAAGTACAGGGGAAACATGGTGAGTAGAGAGAGGTGACAGGGAGAGCACTTAAGGACTAGGGAGAGAACAGAGGGAACAGGGAGAGAAGAGAGGTGACATTTAGAGCATGGACATGACATGAAAAGTACAGGGGAAACATGGAGAGGAGAGAGAGGTGACAGGGAGAGCACATAAGGACTTGGGATAGAAGAGAGGGAACAGGGTGAGAAGAGAGGTGACAGTTAGAGCATGGACATGACATGAAAAGTACAGAGGAAAAATGGAGAGGAGAGAGAGGTGACAGGGAGAGCACGTAAGGACTTGGGATAGAAGAGAGGGAACAGGGAGAGAAGAGAGGTGACAGTTAGAGCATGGACATGATATGAAAAGTACAGGGGAAACATGGAGAGTCACAGGGAGAGCACATAAGGACTTGGGATAGAAGAGAGGGAACAGGGAGAGAAGAGAGGTGACAGTTAGATCATGGACATGATATGAAAAGTACAGGGGAAACATGGAGAGTAGAGAGAGGTGACAGGGAGAGCACATAAGGACTAGGGAGAGAACAGGGAGAGATGAGAGGTGACAGTTAGAGCATGGACATGACATGAAAAGTACAGGGGAAAAATGGAGAGGAGAGAGAGGTGACATAGAGAGCACATAAGGACTTGGGATAGAAGACAGGGAACAGGGTGAGAAGAGAGGTGACAGTTAGAGCATGGACATGACATGAAAAGTACAGGGGAAAAATGGAGAGGAGAGAGAGGTGACAGGGAGAGCACATAAGGACTTGGGATAGAAGAGAGGGAACAGGGAGAGAAGAGAGGTGACAGTTAGAGCATGGACATGATATGAAAAGTACAGGGGAACATGGAGAGTAGAGAGAGGTGAGAGGGAGAGCACTTAAGGACTAGGGAGAGAACAGAGGAAACAGGGAGAGAAGAGAGGTGACATTTAGAGCATGGACATGACATGAAAAGTACAGGGGAAACATGGAGAGGAGAGAGAGGTGACAGGGAGAGCACATAAGGACTAGGGAGAGAAAAAGGAGAGAAGAGAGGTGACAGTTAGAGTATGGACATGACATGAAAAGTACAGGGGAAAAATGGAGAGGAGAGAGAGTTGATAGGGAGAGCACATAAGGACTAGGGAGAGAAGAGAGGGAACAGGGAGAGGAGAGAGGGGACAGTAAGAGAATGGACATGACAGGAAAAGTACAGAGGAAACATGGAGAGGAGAGACAGGTGACAGGGAGAGCACATAAGGACTTGGGATAGAAGAGAGGGAACAGGGTGAGAAGAGAGGTGACAGTTAGAGCATGGACATGACATGTATAGTACAGAGGAAAAATGGAGAGGAGAGAGAGGTGACAGGGAGAGCACATAAGGACTTGGGAGAGAACAGAGGCAACAGGGAGAGAAGAGAGGTGACAGTTAGAGCATGGACATGACATGAAAAGTACGGGGGAAGCATGGAGAGGAGAGAGAGTTGATAGGGAGAGCACATAAGGATTAGGGAGAGAAGAGAGGGGACAGTAAGAGCATGGACATGACAGGAAAAGTACAGAGGAAACATGGAGAGGAGAGAGAGGTGACAGGGAGAGCACATAAGGACTTGGGAGATAAGAGAGTTGACAGTTAGAGCATGGACATGACTTGAAAAGTACAGGGGAAACATGGTGAGGAGAGAGAGGTGACAGGGAGAGCACATAAGGACTTGGGAGGGAACAGAGGGAACAGGGAGATAGGAGAGGTTGCAGTAAGAGCATGGACATGACATGAAAAATACAGAGGAAACATGGAGAGGAGAGAGAGGTGACAGGGAGAGCACATAAGGACTAGGGAGAGAACAGAGGGAACAGGGAGAGAAGAGTAGTGACAGTTAGAGCATGGACATGACATGAAAAGTACAGGGGAAACATGGAGAGGAGAGAGAGATGACAGGGGAGCACATAAGGACTTGGGAGAGAAGAGAGTGAACAGAGAGAAGAGAGGTGACAGTTAGAGCATGGACATGACATGAAAAGTACAGGGGAAACATGGAGAGGAGAGAGAGGTGACAGGGAGAGCACATAAGGACTTGGGAGAGAACAGTGGGAACAGGGAGAGAAGAGAGGTGACAGTTAGAGCATGGCCATGATATGAAAAGTACAGGGGAAACATGCAGAGTAGAGAGAGGTGACAGGGAGAGCACTTAAGGACTAGGGGAGAACAGAGGGAACAGGGAGAGCAGAGAGGTGACAGGGAGAGCACATAAGGACTAGGGAGAGAAGAGAGGGAACAGGGAGAGGAGAGAGGGGACAGTAAGAGCATGGAGATGACAGGAAAAGTACAGAGGAAACATGGAGAGGAGAGAGAGGTGACAGGGAGAGCACATAAGGACTAGCGAGAGAACAGGGGGAACAGGGAGAGAAGAGAGGGAACAGTTAGAGCATGGACATGACAGGAAAAGTACAGGGGAAACATAGAGATGAGAGAGAGGTGACTGGGAGAGCACATAAGGACTAGGGAGAGAACAGAGGGAACAGGGAGAGAAGAGAGGTGACAGTTAGAGCATGGACATGACATGAAAAGTACAGGGTAAACATGGAGAGGAGAGAGAGGTGACAGGGAGAGCACATAAGGACTAGGGAGAGAACAGAGGGAACAGGGGGAGAAGAGAGGTGACAGTTAGAGCATGGACATGGCATAAAAAGTACAGAGGAAACATGGAGAGGAGGGAGAGGTGACAGGGAGAGCACATAAGGACTTGGAAGAGAACAGAGGGAACAGGGAGAGAAGAGAGGTGACAGTTAGAGCATGGACATGACATGAAATGTACAGGGTAAACATGGAGAGGAGAGAGAGGTGACAGGGAGAGGACATAAGGACTAGGGAGAGAACAGAGGGAACAGGGGGAGAAGAGAGGTGACAGTTAGAGGATGGACATGGCATGAAAAGTAGAGAGGAAAAATGGAGAGGAGAGAGAGGTGACAGGGAGAGCACATAAGGACTTGGGAGAGAACAGAGGGAACAGGGAGGGAAGAGAGGTGACAGTTAGAGCATGGACATGATATGAAAAGTACAGGGGAAACATGGAGAGTAGAGAGAGGTGACAGGGAGAGCACTTAATGACTAGGGAGAGAACAGAGGGAACAGGGAGAGAAGAGAGGTGACATTTATAGCATGGACATGACATGAAAAGTACAGGGGAAACATGTAGATGAGAGAGAGGTGACAGGGAGAGCACATAAGGACTAGGGAGAGAACAGGGAGAGAAGAGAGGTGACAGAGAATGAACATGACATGAAAAGTACAGGGGAAATATGGAGAGGAGAGAGAGTTGATAGGGAAAGCACATAAGGACTATGGAGAGAAGAGAGGGAACAGGGAGAGGAGAGAGGGGACAGTAAGAGAATGGACATGACAGGAAAAGTACAGAGGAAACATGGAAAGGAGAGAGAGGTGACAGTGAGAGCACATAAGGACTTGGGATAGAAGAGAGGGAACAGGGTGAGAAGAGAGGTGACAGTTAGTGCATGAACATGACATGAAAAGTACAGGGGAAACATGGTGAGGAGAGAGAGGTGATAGGGACAGCACATAAGGACTAGGCAGAGAACAGGGGGAACAGGGAGAAAAGAGAGGGAACAGTTAGAGCATGGACATGACAGGAAAAGTACAGGGGAAACATAGAGAGGAGAGAGAGGTGACAGGGAGAGCACATAAGGACTTGGGAGAGAACAGAGGGAACAGGGAGAGAAGAGAGGTGACAGTTAGAGCATGGACATGACATGACATGAAAAGTACAGAGGAAACATGGAGAGGAGAGAGAGGTGACAGGGAGCGCACATAAGGACTAGGGAGAGAACAGAGGGAACAGGGAGAGAAGAGAGGTGACAGTTAGAGCATGGACATGACATGAAAAGTACAGAGGAAAAATGGAGAGGAGAGAGAGGTGACAGGGAAAGCACATAAGGACTAGGGAGAGAACAGATGGAACAGGGAGAGAAGAGAGGTGACAGTTAGAGCATGGACATGACATGACAAGTACAGGGGAAACATGGAGAGGAGAGAGAGTTGATAGGGAGAGCACATAAGGACTAGGGAGATAAGAGAGGGAACAGGGAGTGAAGAGAGGGGACAGTAAGAGCATGGACATGACAGGAAAGGTACAGAGGAAACATGGAGAGGAGAGAGATGTGACAGGGAGAGCGCATAAGGACTTGGGAGAGAACAGAGCGAACAGGGAGAGAAGAGATGTGGCAGTTAGAGCATGGACATGACATGAAAAGTACAGAGGAAACATGGAGATGGGAGAGAGGTGGCAGGGAGAGCACATAAGGACTTGGGGGAGGAGAGAGGGAACAGGGAGAGAAGAGAGGTGACAGTTATAGAGCATGGAGATGACATGAAATATACAGAAGAAACATGGACAGGTGAGAGAGGTGACAGGGAGATCACATAAGGACTTGGGAGAGAACAGAGGGAACAGGGAGAGAAGAGAGGTGACAGTTAGAGCATGGACATGACATGAAAAGTACGGGGGAAGCATGGAGAGGAGAGAGAGTTGATAGGGAGAGCACATAATGACTAGGGAGAGAAGAGAGGGAACAGGGAGACAAGAGAGGGGACAGTAAGAGCATGGACATGACAGGAAAAGTACAGAGGAAACATGGAGAGGAGAGAGAGGTGACAGGGAGAGCACATAAGGACTTGGGAGAGAAGAGAGGTGACAGTTAGAGCATGGACATGACTTGAAAAGTACAGGGGAAACATGGTGAGAAGAGAGAGGTGACAGGGATAGCACATAAGGACTTGGGAGAGAACAGAGGGAACAGGGAGAGAAGAGAGGTGAAAGTAAGAGCATGGACATGACATGAAAAGTACAGGGGAAACATGCAGAGGAGAGAGAGGTGACAGGGAGAGCACATAAGGACTAGGGAGAGAAGAGAGGGAACAGGGAGAGAAGAGAGGTGACAGTTAGAGCATGGACATGATTTGAAAAATACAGGGGAAACATGGAGAGGAGAGAGAGGTGACAGGGAGAGCACAGAAGGACTAGGGAGAGAACAGTGGGAACAGGGAGAGAAGAGAGGGGACAGTTAGAGTATGGACATGACATGAAAAGTACAGGGGAGACATGGAGAGGAGAGAGAGTAGACAGGGAGAGGACATAATTACTTGGGAGAGAACAGAGGGACCAAGGAGAGAAGAGAGGTGACAGTTAGAGCATGGACATGAGATGAAAAGTACAGAGGAAACATGGAGAGGAGAGAGATGTGACAGAGAGAGCACATAAGGACTTCGGAGAGAACAGAGGGAACAGGGAGAGAAGAGAGGTGACAGTAAGAGCATGGACATGACATGAAAAGTACAGAGGAAACATGGAGGGGTGAGAGAGGTGACAGGGAGAGCATATAAGGACTAGGGAGAGAACAGAGGGAACAGGGAGAGAAGAGAGGTGACAGTTAGAGCATGGACATGACATGAAAAGTACAGGGGAAACATGGAGAGTAGAGAGAGGTGACAGGGAGAGCACTTAAGGACTAGGGAGAGAACAGAGGGAACAGGGAGAGAAGAGAGGTGACATTTAGAGCATGCACATGACATGAAAAGTACAGGGGAAACATGGAGAGGAGAGAGAGGTGACAAGGAGAGCACATAAGGACTAGGGAGAGAACAGGGGGAACAGGGAGAGAAGAGAGGGAACATTTAGAGCATGGACATTACAGGAAAAGTACAGCGGAAACATGGAGAGGAGTGAGAGGTGATATGGAGAGCACATAAGGACTAGGGAGAGAACAGGGGGAACAGGGAGAGAAGAGAGGGACCAGTTAGAGCATGGACATGACACGAGAAGTACAGGGGAAACATGGAGAGGAGAGGGAGGTGACAGGGAGAGCACATTAGGCCCAGGGACAGAAGAGACGAGACAGTTAGAGCATGGACATTACAGGAAAAGTACAGAGGAAACATGGAGAGAGGGAGGTGACAGGAAGAGCACATAGGGACTAGGGAGAGTACAGAGGGAACAGGGAGAGAAGAGAGGGAACAGTAAGAGCATGTACATGACAGGAAAAGTACAGAAGAAATATGGAGAGGAGAGAGAGGTGACAGGGAGAGCACATAAGGACTTGGGAGAGAACAGAGGGAACAGGGAGAGAAGAGAGGTGACAGTTAGAGCATCGACATGACATGAAAAGTACAGAGGAAATATGGAGAGGAGAGAGAGGTGACAGTGAGAGCACACAAGAAGTAGGGAGAGAACAGAGGGAACAGGGAGAGAAGAGAGGTGACAGTTAGCGCATGGACATGACATGAAAAGTACACAGGAAACATGGAGAGGAGAGAGAGGTGACAGGGAGAGCACATAAGGACTTGGGAGAGAAGAGAGGGAACAGGGAGAGAAGAGATGTGACAGTTAGAGCGTGGACATGACATGAAAAGTACAGGGGAAACATGGAGAGGAGAGAGAGGTGACAGGGAGAGCACATAAGGACTAGGGAGAGAACAGAGGGAACAGGGAGAGAAAAGAGGTGACAGAGCATGGACATGACATGAAAAGTACAGGGGAAACATGGAGAGGAGAGAGAGGTGACAGGGAGAGCACATAAGGACTAGGGAGAGAACAGAGGGAACAGGGAGAGAAGAGAGGGGACAGTTAGAGCATGGACATGACATGAAAAGTAAAGGGGAGACATGGAGAGGAGAGAGAGTAGACAGGGAGAGGACATAATTACTTGGGAGAGAACAGAGGGACCAGGGAGAGAAGAGAGGTGACAGTTAGAGCATGGACATGACATGAAAAGTACAGAGCAAACATGGAGAGGAGAGAGAGGTGACAGGGAGAGCACATAAGGACTTGGGAGAGAGCAGGGAGAGAAGAGAGGTGACAGTTAGAGCATGGACATGACATGAAAAGTACAGAGGAAACATGGAGAGGAGAGAGAGGTGACAGGGAGAGGACATAAGGACTTGGGAGAGAACAGAGGGAACAGGGAGAGAAGAGAGGTGAGAGTTAGACCAAGGACATGACATGAAAAATACAGAAGAAACATGGAGAGGTGAGAGGTGACAGGGAGAGCACATAAGGAATAGGGAGAGAACAGAGGGAACAGGGAGAGAAGAGAGGTGACAGTTAGAGCATGGACATGACATGAAAAATACAGAGGAAACATGGAGAGGAGAGAGAGGTGCCAGGAAGAGCAATTTAAGACAGGGAGAGAACACAGGGAATAGGGAGAGAAGAGAGGTGACAGTTAGAGCATGGACATGACGTGAAAAGTACAGAGGAAAAATGGAGAGGAGAGAGAGGTGATATGGAGAGCACATAAGGACTAGGGAGAGAACAGGGGGAACAGGGAGAGAAGAGAGGGAACATTAGAGCATGGACATGACAGGAAATGTACAGGGGAAACAGGGAGAGGAGAGAGAGGTGACTGGGAGAGCACATTAGGCCCAGGGAGAGAAGAGAGGAGACAGTTAGAGCATGGACATTACAGGAAAAGTGCAGGGGAAACATGGAGAGGAGGGAGGTGACAGGAAGAGCACATAGGGACTAGGGAGAGTACAGAGGGAACAGGGAGAGAAGAGAGGGAACAGTAAGAGCATGTACATGACAGGAAAATTACAGAGGAAGCATGGAGAGGAGAGAGAGGTGACAGGGAGAGCGCATAAGGACTTGGGAGAGAACAGAGGGAACAGGGAGAGATGAGAGGTGACAGTTAGAGCATGGACATGACATGAAAAGTACAGAGGAAACATGGAGAGTAGAGAGAGGTGACAGGGAGAGTACATAAGGACTTGGGAGAGAACAGAGGGAACAGGGAGAGAAGAGAGGTGACAGTTAGAGCATGGACATGACATGAAAAGTACAGAGGAAACATGGAGAGGAGAGAGAGGTGACAGGGAGAGCACATAAGGACTAGGGAGAGAACAGAGGGAACAGGGAGACAAGAGAGGTGACAGTTAGAGCATGGGCATGACATGACATGAAAAGTACAGAGGAAACATGGAGAGGAGAGAGAGGTGACAGGGAGCGCACATAAGGACTAGGGAGAGAACAGAGGGAACAGGGAGAGAAGAGAGGTGACAGTTAGAGCATGGACATGACATGAAAAGTACAGAGGAAAAATGGAGAGGAGAGAGAGGTGACAGGGAGAGCACATAAGGACTTGGGAGAGAACAGAGGGAACAGGGAGAGAAGTGAGGTGACAGTTAGAGCATGGACATGACATGACAAGTACAGGGGAAACATGGAGAGGAGAGAGAGTTGATAGGGAGAGCACATAAGTACTAGGGAGATAAGAGAGGGAACAGGGAGTGAAGAGAGGGGACAGTAAGAGCATGGACATGACAGGAAAAGTACAGAGGAAACATGGAGAGGAGAGAGAGGTGACAGGGAGAGCACATTAGGACTTGGGAGAGAACAGAGGGAACAAGGAGAGAAGAGAGGTGACAGTTAGAGCATCGACATGACATGAAAAGTACAGAGGAAAAATGGAGAGGAGAGAGAGGTGACAGGGAGAGCACATAAGGACTTGGGAGAGAACAGAGGGAACAGGGAGAGAAGAGAGGTGAGAGTTAGAGCATGGACATGACATGAAAAGTACAGGGGAAGCATGGAGAGGAGAGAGAGTTGATAGGGAGAGCACATAAGGACTATGGAGAGAAGAGAGGGAACAGGGTGACAAGAGAGGGGACAGTAAGAGCATGGACATGACAGGAAAAGTACAGAGGAAACATGGAGAGGAGAGAGAGGTGACAGGGAGAGCACATAAGGACTTGGGAGAGAAGAGAGGTGACAGTTAGAGCATGGACATGACTTGAAAAGTACAGGGGAAACATGGTGAGGAGAGAGAGGTGACAGGGAGAGAACAGAGGGAACAGGGAGAGAAGAGAGGTGAAAGTAAGAGCATGGACATGACATGAAAAGTACAGAAGAAACATGGAGAGGAGAGAGAGGTGACAGGGAGAGCACATAAGGACTTGGGAGAGAACAGAGGGAACAGGGAGAGAAGAGAGGTGACAGAGCATGGACATGACATGAAAAGTACAGAGGAAACATGGAGGGGTGAGAGAGGTGACAGGGAGAGCATATAAGGACTAGGGAGAGAACAGAGGGAACAGGGAGAGAAGAGAGGTGACAGTTAGAGCATGGACATGACATGAAAAGTACAGGGGAAACATGGAGAGTAGAGAGAGGTGACAGGGAGAGCACTTAAGGACTAGGGAGAGAACAGAGGGAACAGGGAGAGAAGAGAGGTGACATTTAGAGCATGCACATGACATGAAATGTACAGGGGAAACATGGAGAGGAGAGAGAGGTGACAAGGAGAGCACATAAGGACTAGGGAGAGAACTGAGGGAACAGGGAGAGAAGAGAGGTGACAGAGCATGGACATGACATGAAAAGTACAGGGGGAACATGGAGAGGAGAGAGAGGTGACAGGGAGAGCACATAAGGACTAGGGAGAGAACAGGGGGAACAGGGAGAGAAGAGAGGGAACATTTAGAGCATGGACATTACAGGAAAAGTACAGCGGAAACATGGAGAGGAGTGAGAGGTGATATCGAGAGCACATAAGGACTAGGGAGAGAACAGGGGGAACAGGGAGAGAAGAGAGGGACCAGTTAGAGCATGGACATGACACGAGAAGTACAGGGGAAACATGGAGAGGAGAGGGAGGTGACAGGGAGAGCACATTAGGCCCAGGGACAGAAGAGACGAGACAGTTAGAGCATGGACATTACAGGAAAAGTACAGAGGAAACATGGAGAGAGGGAGGTGACAGGAAGAGCACATAGGGACTAGGGAGAGTATAGAGGGAACAGGGAGAGAAGAGAGGGAACAGTAAGAGCATGTACATGACAGGAAAAGTACAGAAGAAATATGGAGAGGAGAGAGAGGTGACAGGGAGAGCACATAAGGACTTGGGAGAGAACAGAGGGAACAGGGAGAGAAGAGAGGTGACAGTTAGAGCATCGACATGACATGAAAAGTACAGAGGAAATATGGAGAGGAGAGAGAGGTGACAGTGAGAGCACACAAGAAGTAGGGAGAGAACAGAGGGAACAGGGAGAGAAGAGAGGTGACAGTTAGCGCATGGACATGACATGAAAAGTACACAGGAAACATGGAGAGGAGAGAGAGGTGACAGGGAGAGCACATAAGGACTTGGGAGAGAAGAGAGGGAACAGGGAGAGAAGAGATGTGACAGTTAGAGCGTGGACATGACATGAAAAGTACAGGGGAAACATGGAGAGGAGAGAGAGGTGACAGGGAGAGCACATAAGGACTAGGGAGAGAACAGAGGGAACAGGGAGAGAAAAGAGGTGACAGAGCATGGACATGACATGAAAAGTACAGGGGAAACATGGAGAGGAGAGAGAGGTGACAGGGAAAGCACATAAGGACTAGGGAGAGAACAGAGGGAACAGGGAGAGAAGAGAGGGGACAGTTAGAGCATGGACATGACATGAAAAGTAAAGGGGAGACATGGAGAGGAGAGAGAGTAGACAGGGAGAGGACATAATTACTTGGGAGAGAAAGAGGGACCAGGGAGAGAAGAGAGGTGACAGTTAGAGCATGGACATGACATGAAAAGTACAGAGCAAACATGGAGAGGAGAGAGAGGTGACAGGGAGAGCACATAAGGACTTGGGAGGGAGCAGGGAGAGAAGAGAGGTGACAGTTAGAGCATGGACATGACATGAAAAGTACAGAGGAAACATGGAGAGGAGAGAGAGGTGACAGGGAGAGGACATAAGGACTTGGGAGAGAACAGAGGGAACAGGGAGAGAAGAGAGGTGAGAGTTAGACCAAGGACATGACATGAAAAATACAGAAGAAACATGGAGAGGTGAGAGGTGACAGGGAGAGCACATAAGGAATAGGGAGAGAACAGAGGGAACAGGGAGAGAAGAGAGGTGACAGTTAGAGCATGGACATGACATGAAAAATACAGAGGAAACATGGAGAGGAGAGAGAGGTGCCAGGAAGAGCAATTAAAGACAGGGAGAGAACACAGGGAATAGGGAGAGAAGAGAGGTGACAGTTAGAGCATGGACATGACGTGAAAAGTACAGAGGAAAAATGGAGAGGAGAGAGAGGTGATATGGAGAGCACATAAGGACTAGGGAGAGAACAGGGGGAACAGGGAGAGAAGAGAGGGAACATTAGAGCATGGACATGACAGGAAATGTACAGGGGAAACATGGAGAGGAGAGAGAGGTGACTGGGAGAGCACATTAGGCCCAGGGAGAGAAGAGAGGAGACAGTTAGAGCATGGACATTACAGGAAAAGTACAGGGGAAACATGGAGAGGAGGGAGGTGACAGGAAGAGCACATAGGGACTAGGGAGAGTACAGAGGGAACAGGGAGAGAAGAGAGGGAACAGTAAGAGCATGTACATGACAGGAAAATTACAGAGGAAGCATGGAGAGGAGAGAGAGGTGACAGGGAGAGCGCATAAGGACTTGGGAGAGAACAGAGGGAACAGGGAGAGATGAGAGGTGACAGTTAGAGCATGGACATGACATGAAAAGTACAGAGGAAACATGGAGAGTAGAGAGAGGTGACAGGGAGAGTACATAAGGACATGGGAGAGAACAGAGGGAACAGGGAGAGAAGAGAGGTGACAGTTAGAGCATGGACATGACATGAAAAGTACAGAGGAAACATGGAGAGGAGAGAGAGGTGACAGGGAGAGCACATAAGGACTAGGGAGAGAACAGAGGGAACAGGGAGACAAGAGAGGTGACAGTTAGAGCATGGGCATGACATGACATGAAAAGTACAGAGGAAACATGGAGAGGAGAGAGAGGTGACAGGGAGCGCACATAAGGACTAGGGAGAGAACAGAGGGAACAGGGAGAGAAGAGAGGTGACAGTTAGAGCATGGACATGACATGAAAAGTACAGAGGAAAAATGGAGAGGAGAGAGAGGTGACAGGGAGAGCACATAAGGACTTGGGAGAGAACAGAGGGAACAGGGAGAGAAGAGAGGTGACAGAGCATGGACATGACATGAAAAGTACAGGGGAAACATGGAGAGTAGAGAGAGGTGACAGGGAGAGCACTTAAGGACTAGGGAGAGAACAGAGGGAACAGGCAGAGAAGAGAGGTGACATTTAGAGTATGCACATGACATGAAAAGTACAGGGGAAACACGGAGAGGAGAGAGAGGTGACAGGGAGAGCACATAAGGACTAGGGAGAGAACTGAGGGAACAGGGAGAGAAGAGAGGTGACAGTTAGAGCATGGACATGACATGAAATGTACAGGGGAAACATGGAGAGGAGAGAGAGGTGAAATGGGGAGCACATAAGGACTAGGGAGAGAACAGGGAGAGAAGAGAGGGAACAGTTAGAGCATGGACATGACAGGAAAAGTGCAGGGGAAACATGGAGAGGAGAGAGAGGTGACTGGGAGAGCACATTAGGCCCAGGGAGAGAAGAGAGGAGACAGTTAGAGCATGGACATTGCAGGAAGAGTACAGGGGAAACATCTAGAGGAGGGAGGTGACAGAAAGAGCACATAGGGAGTAGGGAGAGTACAGAGGGAACTGGGAGAGGAGAGAGGGAACAGTAAGAGCATGTACATGACAGGAAAAGTACAGAAGAAACATGGAGATGAGAGAGAGGTGACAGGGAGAGCACATAAGGACTTGGGAGAGAACAGAGGGAACAGGGAGAGAAGAGAGGTGACAGTTAGCGCATGGACATGATATGAAAAGTGCAGAGGAAACATGGAGAGGAGAGAGAGGTGACAGGGAGAGCAGATAAGTACTTGGGAGAGAACAGAGGGAACAGGGAGAGAAGAGATGTGACAGTTAGAGCGTGGACATGACATGAAAAGTACAGGGGAAACATGGAGAGGAGAGAGAGGTGACAGGGAGAGCCCACATGGACTAGTGAGAGAACAGAGGGAACAGGGAGAGAAGAGAGGTGACAGAGCATGGACATGACATGAAAAGTACAGGGGAACCATGGAGAGGAGAGAGAGGTGACAGGGAGAGCACATAAGGACTAGGGAGAGAAGAGAGGGAACAGGGAGAGAAGAGAGGTGACAGAGCATGGACATGATATGAAAAGTACAGGGGAAACATGGAGAGGAGAGAGAGGTGACAGGGAGAGCACATAAGAACTAGGGAGAGAACAGAGGGAAGAGGGAGGGAAGAGAGGGGACAATTAGAGCATGGACATGACATGAAAAGTACAGGGGAAACATGGAGGGGAGAGAGAGTAGACAGGGGAGGACATAATTACTTGGGAGAGAACAGAGGTACCAGGTAGAGAAGAGAGGTGACAGAGCATGGACATGACATGAAAAGTAGAGAGGAAACATGGTGGGGGGAGAGAGGTGACAGGGAAAGCACATAAGGACTTGGGAGGGAACAGGGAGAGAAGAGAGGTGACAGAGCATTGACATGACATGAAAAGTACAGAGGAAACATGGACAGGAGAGAGAGGTGACAGGGAGAGGACATAAGGACTTGGGAGAGAACAGAGTGAACAGGGAGAGAACAGACGTGAGAGTTAGAGAATGGACATGACATGAAAAATACAGAAGAAACATGGAGAGGAGAGAGAGGTGACAGGGAGAGCACATAAGGAATAGGGAGAGAACAGGGAGAGAAGAGAGGTGACAGTTAGAGCATGGACATGACATGAAAAGTACAGGGGAAAAATGGAGAGGAGAGAGAGGTGATATGGAGAGCAGATAAGGACTAGGGAGAGAAGAGGGGGAACAGGGAGAGAAGAGAGGGAACATTAGAGCATGGACATGACAGGAAATGTACAGGGGAAACATGGAGAGGAGAGAGAGGTGACTGGGAGAGCACTTTAGGCCCAGGGAGAGAAGAGAGGAGACAGTTAGAGCATGGACATTACAGGAAAAGTACAGGGGAAACATGGAGACGAGGGAGGTGACAGGAAGAGCACATAGGGACTAGGGAGAGTACAGAGGGAACAGGGAGAGAAGAGAGGGAACAGTAAGAACATGTACATGACAGGAAAATTACAGAGGAAACATGGAGAGAAGATAGAGGTGACAGGGAGAGCACATAAGGACTTGGGAGAGAACAGAGGGAACAGGGAGAGAAGAGAGGTGACGGTTAGAGCATAGACATGACATGAAAAGTACAGAGGAAAGATGGAGAGGAGAGAGAGGTGACAGGGAGAGCACATAAGGACTTGGGAGAGAACAGAGGGAACAGGGAGAGAAGAGAGGTGACAGTTAGAGCATGGACATGACATGAAAAGTACAGAGGAAACATGGAGAGGAGAGAGAGGTGACAGGGAGAGCACATAAGGACTAGGGAGAGAACAGAGGGAACAGGGAGAGAAGAGATGTGACAGTTAGAGCATGGACATGACATGAAAAGTACAGAGGAAACATGGAGAGGAGAGAGAGGTGACAGGCAGAGCACATAAGCTCTAGGGAGAGACGAGAGGTAACAGGGAGAGAAGAGAGGGGACAGTAAGAGCATGGACATGACATGAAAAGTACAGGGGAAACATGGAGAGGAGAGAGAGGTAACAGGGAGAGCACATAAGGACTTGGGAGTGAAGAGAGGGAACAGGGAGAAGAGAGCTGACAGTTAGAGCATGGACATGACATGAAAAGTACAGGGGAAATATGGAGAGGAGAAAGAGGTGACAGGCAGAGCACATAAGGACTTGGGAGAGAACAGAGGGAACAGGGAGAGAAGAGAGGTGACAGTGAGAGCATGGACATGATATGAAAAGTACAGGGGAAACATGGTGAGTAGAGAGAGGTGACAGGGAGAGCACTTAAGGACTAGGGAGAGAACAGAGGGAACAGGGAGAGAAGAGAGGTGACATTTAGAGCATGGACATGACATGAAAAGTACAGGGGAAACATGGAGAGGAGAGAGAGGTGACAGGGAGAGCACATAAGGACTTGGGATAGAAGAGAGGGAACAGGGTGAGAACAGAGGTGACAGTTAGAGCATGGACATGACATGAAAAGTACAGAGGAAAAACGGAGAGGAGAGAGAGGTGACAGGGAGAGCACATAAGGACTTGGGATAGAAGAGAGGGAACAGGGAGAGAAGAGAGGTGACAGTTAGAGCATGGACATGATATGAAAAGTACAGGGGAAACATGGAGAGTGACAGGGAGAGCACATAAGGACTTGGGATAGAAGAGAGGGAACAGGGAGAGAAGAGAGTTGACAGTTAGAGCATGGACATGATATGAAAAGTACAGGGGAAACATGGAGAGTAGAGAGAGGTGACAGGGAGAGCACATAAGGACTAGGGAGAGAACAGGGGGAACAGGGAGAGAAGAGAGGGAACAGTTAGAGCATGGACATGACAGGAAAAGTACAGGGTAAACATGGAGACGAGGGAGGTGACAGGAAGAGCACATAGGGACTAGGGAGAGTACAGAGGGAACAGGGAGAGAAGAGAGGGAACAGTAAGAACATGTACATGACAGGAAAATTACAGAGGAAACATGGAGAGAAGATAGAGGTGACAGGGAGAGCACATAAGTACTTGGGAGAGAACAGAGGGAACAGGGAGAGAAGAGAGGTGACAGTTAGAGCATGGACATGACATGAAAAGTACAGAGGAAAGATGGAGAGGAGAGAGAGGTGACAGGGAGAGCACATAAGGACTTGGGAGAGAACAGTGGGAACAGGGAGATAAGAGAGGTGACAGTTAGAGCATGGACATGACATGAAAAGTACAGAGGAAACATGGAGAGGAGAGAGAGGTGACAGGGAGAGCATATAAGGACTAGGGAGAGAACAGAGGGAACAGGGAGAGAAGAGATGTGACAGTTAGAGCATGGACATGACATGAAAAGTACAGGGGAAACATGGAGAGGAGAGAGAGGTGACAGGCAGAGCACATAAGCACTAGGGAGAGACGAGAGGTACCAGGGAGAGAAGAGAGGGGACAGTAAGAGCATGGATATGACATGAAAAGTACAGGGGAAACATATAGAGGAGAGAGATGTGACAGGGAGAGCACATAAGGACTTGGGAGTGAAGAGAGGGA